>NC_086330.1:344851157-345161469 GCF_032445375.1 Bacillus rossius redtenbacheri | reverse complement strand
CCAGCTTGCACTCCCTTCGGTAAAACGTCACGAACAAGACTAAACCTTACGAAAATAATTTGATGTGTTAGTAGAGGTGGGTTAAATGTATGTGTGCTGCGACCTGATGTGTTTGTGTCTTCGAGCGGGGAGTGCGCACGCACACACACACCTTGTTGAACAGGATCTTCATGGCCGTCAAATGGGGGTCAGAGCAGTACTCCGAGCAGCGCAACTTCTTGCCATGTGCCATTGCCTTGGCAGCCGTTCATAGGGTTGTATTATGGTCACACCTGTATTTAGTATATGTGTATTCGCTTCCTGAATTTTTTTAACGTGCTGAACTGAATATCTAGGCAGGAAGCAGACTCCTAATGAATTATGCTCACCATATTTTTTTTTTTTTTAACAAAGTTAGGATGAATTTTTTATTATTATTATTTCAAAATGCAGTTGTTTTTCTTACAGAAGTTAGCTAGATAACCATGATACTCCGTGTTAAACCTAGCCTTCTAAGCAACAACAAACAGTATTAAATCTAAAAACAAACTAGTGGATCTTGAACATTCTACATTACTACGATTTTTTTCACTGAAAAACTGCCAACTACAGTCAAACGTCTATCCTATAAATATTGGATCCACACGTGTTACTACTGGATCCAGTAGTAACAAGTGTGAATCCTAGACTTTCATACAAAAAAATAGTGTAAGAATCATTTTTGCGTATTTTACAAGCAATTAATTTTCATAACAAACCATTGAAATTCAAAGTAAATAACACTTAATATCATCTATTATTTGTACTTCCTTATATGAAGTAGCAAATCGTAACTTTTTTTTTTTTTCAAACACAACAGCTTAACACATTTAAATATCTTGATTTTGGTATTTTATTCTTGCAACATAGACTACAGTGATATTAAACTGTATATTTTGTTTGTTTCTTGATTGTAAAATTATTTTTTTTTAATTTATAATGTATTTAGATATATTTAGAAGAAAGTGATTAAAATCTGCATTGGTAGAGAAATTTTTTTTTTTTATGGTAGGTACACATCGTAATTTAATTTTGCTAAGAAATGTAAATATATGTTTTAATTTATTTTTTGTTAATTTTTATTTTTTGAAGGTTACATTTTAGGAAGAATGGACCCGGTGGTATGTAGACGATAAGTTTTCCTCCAGGGCGTTTGGAAGTATCCATAATTGTGGTCCAGAGCTCAGGAAAACAATTTAAATATGAATGAAGGTCGCAGGTTAACGTATTCACTAACAAGAGAATATGAATACAGGAATATAAGACTATTTTATTCTTGTATTGGTATTTTTTAATATGCAAATATGAATATTCACACCAAAATATAAATACAACTGTATTCATATTCACACGTACAAATATGAATATATTAATGTTTACACTGGTATTTGTATTCATAAAAAATAAATTTTATTATTACATTTGTATTCATATTCACAAATACAAATCTGCCTATCACTGTTCAAGAGAATGTTATCAGTATTTTAACACGTCTTCAATTGTTTGACCCATTTTGTTCGACAAAACAGTGAACAGCCAGGTTTATGGACTCGCCTTCAATGAATTGTGAAGCGACTTGAGCATATGAATTTGACTGAATACTTTTTTCAACAAAATGGCACAACATGCTACAGTTGTAAAGTGTCTGGGCTCTTATAAGTAGCTTCTGTGTGTGATTGAATAGTCTCAAAGGGCGTGTGGATCCCTTGATCTCCGGACCTAACCATTCCAGATTTCCACCTTAAGGGCCACCTGAAGAATCTGATGTATTGGAATAGATATTTTACAGGTGCATAACTTGGAGAACATTGTGAAAAAAAATCAGAAACATACATGAGAACACATTGTGGGAAATGTCACAGAATTCGTTTCGTCAGGTACAATATATTATCTGTGGATTACAGTAGAGGCCGTTGCCAACATTTACTGTGAGAGAGACAAATCTTCCACGGTTACTGTTCAGTTGAAACACTATTGCACATGTGTATCAATGTTTGTTCAACGATTATCGACGAATGAATTAGCAAAGTCCCTATGGATCTTTCTGTATATACTTTTTACTATTCGTGCTATTGAGGGGAGAAATGCAGCAGGTAATTAGCAGTTGTGCATAATCCACTAGTTAAATGTACTTCGTGAAAGTTACATATACCTAGTGAATATTTTTTGTCATCTCTAGGAGGAGGTTTCTAGTACTTACGCCTCTTTTTTTTATATTAAAAGTAGCACATTTCTGTTTTGGTATTGTGACAAACGTTGATGTGGTACCTGTTTCAGTGTGAAGGCATAGTGGAAGAGTTTGAGGACAATATCTTGAGGCTTTTTGGGAAGGATGCCAAAAACATAGACATCAAACTGTGCACGGATGAAGCAGCATTGTGTTCGCAGACGGAACCAGACGATGACTACACTTTTGAAGAGAAGGAAGAGCTTTGATGTTGACCATCCTCTCGATAGTTAGAACAAATTATTGTGAAACATGGGCCTTACAATATGTAAGTCTCTTGTTATTGTTCCTTTATTTTTATCACTTATTTATTTGACCAAGCATTATTTCTGTTTAGGAATTACAGTCATTTACATGTCTATGTCACAAAACATTCCCACATTTTTGGAATATGGGTAAACAATGGTGAGGTATTTTCACTCAGCAAAATAATTATGATCCCGTGAGTGGTTTTCTTTGCATCTACATTAGAAAAGTATGTGAATGTAAGGTTTTATACAAACTAAATGTATTAAGTCAGATTTAGGATCATTATAGAACGTAGACTGCAATTTTAAGTACTTAATTTTCAAGTAATTCATTCCTAGTGTTTGTTGTGTCATTTATTTACAGCATGATGACCACATGAACCTTTTCATTGTAAAATTTTTATTCTATACTCATATGAACAACTATTTTTTTATGAATATGTTAACATACTATTTCTCAGAACACTATATTTCACATTTGTTTCATTATGTAATGTTGAATGTCGGTGATGTTTCAATAAAGTATTTCATTTGTTCATACTCACAAATGAAAATTGTAACCAGTTATAAGTATTACAGGTCAACAGATTTTAGTGTGACAGTGGTCATAAAGCATTAACATTCCTTTGCTGATGTCAGAGAACTATGTATTTCAATTGTACTAAATACATAGGGTCCATGAATTTGTTATGTTTGCTCAACTATCTTTAATTTTTAAAATATAGTCTGTTTATATCAATGACTCACATTGTGTTTTTTGAAACCAGAAAAACGTGGTTCAGTGTGGATTGAATATTTTTATTACAAGCAGAAATATGGGTTAAAATATATTTTATAGTGTAATTAAATTATTTGCATTGAAAAATATTACTAGAATTTTTTTAAAGCTATGTTAACTGGCTAATTTTTACTGTCATAGTGTGTGTATAGCCTATATGTTAGCATGTTAGAAGTGGGAGTTTAAAGGAAATTTTAATAAAATTTACATTATATTTCAAAATGTAAAAATTGTGTGATACTCAAGAGACAAGTCTTTGTACTATTGCATTGATGACTTAAAAATTAGCCTTAATGGACACATGTACTTTGAAGGGCATAAATATTGCAGAACCCTTCGAATAATGTTTTATGAGGTCATACTGCATAGTATGATTAAAATATTTTTCTGTGGGTAAAGAAACACATGCTGCTTGCTTCTTGTGCTTCCATAGTTGTTCTCAAGCGAGATCTGGCTTACGGCTCAATTACGGCACCATGTTGGTTATTTCATTTCTTTGTCATTACTGTTATTTAAGGACTGTTCCTGTAAAATTTTCGTAATATCTCTTTTGACTTAGTTTTTAGTCGTAAGTGAGCATAATGTCTAACAATTTTTAAAACTAGTTTTATGTGCTGCTTTGTAAAATTTAAAACTTTTAACAAAAAAAAAATCCTTTTTCAATTTTTTAAAATTTTTAATACTACTGTAATGAACAAGATTCCACATTTGATTAGAATGTTAAGTGTTTTGGCTTGCAAAAAAATAATTTTCATCCCATTGTCCCATCTCTGACTTTGCTGTCGATAAGAAGTCATTGAGTACAAATAAAAATAATTAAAGAATAGAAAAAAATGTTCCAAAGTATATGGTACAAATTTTGGTTTTAATAGTTTTGCATACTTAAAATGTAATAATATGCAATGTTGAGAAGAATACTGTATAATTGTGAAAGTATTCAATTACAAGTTCCAAAAATTCTTGTAACATTTTAGCTGTATCAAAGTATCATTGTTAGAAAATTTATTAGCAAAGTATCTATCACCTACTATTGCTTTTTCATATTGTATTTATAAATATGAACCTATTTTTTTTTAAATCAATAGATTTTTACTGTTGATAGTATTACATGTTATTTAAAAAAAAAAGTTGTAGAAAATAATTTTAAAGCCTAAAGCATCCAAAAAAAATTGCCTTAGATGTATTTTTAGTGAAAATTTTAAAATTATAATTTTATTTTGTATGCCATACAAAATGTATCATTCATAGTTTGTAGTTGATACTGTAAAAGTGATGCCTACATGTGACTCTAAACAATTTATCTAATATACTACGTACTACCACACTGCAAGTGAAATACAGACATTGTAGAAGGCAAGCAAAAACCTCCAAAAAGAGCTGTTGTTCCAAAACATTTTCCACTTTTGTACTGCTTGTATTTCAGTATCTTAATGATTTTATAGTCATCACAGAACTTGGTTTTATCACCAAAATTGTAATTGTATGTTACTAATATCATTATCTATCTATATGCAGTGATCTGTTGTGGAACAAATATGTTGGCACTCTGTCCCTATTTTGAATTTATTGATTACAACTTTGCCTATGCAATTGAATATTCTCGTAGTAGCATTCATTTTCCCCCAGTTCATTAATTCAGTTTCTTCCAACTAGCAAACACCTATGCCTATATTCCAGAAGGAACTTTCTTTTGACATCGTACCTTCTGGCACCATACTGCCCTAGAAGTAGCTGGCTTCGCTGGCAGGACATCCCAGCTTCAGTCCTTTCTCTTTGTGTGTTTGGCAGCAGTTTTCAGCAGATCATGACCCATTGTGGAACACGGCTCGTAGAGTGCCATCAATTTTTGTAGCATTGTAAGATGTAACCTTGTGGTAGTTATAATTCGTCATAAATACTTTTTTTAATTTTCAACCTCTACATGACCCTAAGTTACCTGAGCTTAACTCACCAGTTTTAAAAAGCCACATGGACTGCTGACGAAAATATGTTAGTGTGTTTTATGCAAATCCTCTTATGTGGGTACGGCTTTGAATTGTCTGATCAAATGTGTGTAATGAGCATATTGCAATAAAAGCACAAAAGTGTTTGCAGCATGCCAGTGGTTGACAGTAGTTTCATCATATTGATGCAAATTTTGTGCATCTGCAACTGTCAGTTGTATCACAGGCGACACATGCTCCTGATAAGCCTTGGGGAAATGGTTACCCCGTTTCATCCCGATTAGGAGGCGGTAAAGGACAGGCTATGCCGACAGGCCAAGGACACCCATCCCGGCATCGGTACCACCCATACCCATTCAGTTGACTACAAGTTGGAGCAAGTGGATTCCCCACATGAGCTACTGAGTAGCACCTATCCCAGTGGGACTCCTCAATCACGCAGACTGCCCGCGGTCTGGCCTAGGACCTATCCAACATCTACTAGCTATCTAGGCGTCCAACCTTCCATGGGTCGGGGCATCCCTCCGTTTGTCCTCCCAGTGGGAGCATCTTTGCCAGTGCGAGTTCAGCCTCACTCACCTGAGGCTGTAAGCAAACCTCAGCAGGGACCCATGGTCAGTCCTTACCAACTTTTGAGGCACTAGTAGGCATTCCAGGCCGGTAGCTCCTATTAGAGTTCTGCAGCAGCCTGTGGTTTCATAGAGCAACTCGGCAAGCGTCGAATCTTCACAGACACAGCTAGCAACTCATTGAGGGTTCAGTGTAATTTATGTGTTTTTAACAGACGCCATCATGTGTGGTGTGCCACACTGGATCAGTGACCCTAGAATCTGGTTGGTTTAGGCTAGCCTGGTGTCCCTCGGATACTCGGAAAGTCGCGGCACCAGGAACAACACAAGATGCACCCTGGGAATGTAACACAAGATTGTGGACCATGGTGCTTTAACTTGTGTATCCTTGAACTTTCAACTTGAAAATCCAAATTCATTATCAAAAAAATATGGCGATGAGCCGTTAGTATTTTTACAGTGTATATGTTTAGCGGTTTATTTCCATCGTCTCAGTTTTTATCTGCTCAATGGTCTTATTCAGTTAGAAAAAATTTTGTTCTTTTGCATGCACTGGTATGTTGTAACACGGTTCAATGAATGTCAGAACATGATATTAAAAATGCTACTTCGACAGTAAATATCACTTCTAACATTTTTTGTAGAGAAAGTCTTTGACTTCTGCAACATATTGTTCTCTTGGTTTGTAATGTTTAATCAGTTCATCGTAAATTTCACAAAACAATGTAACATGACCAGCTATTCAATACATAATGTACTTTGATTAGCAATTATTTCTTCTCAGGACTAAATCCAGCAGGAATCACAGTTTATTCTGCAGTATTTAGCTTGTGAAATTATCGCTTTAAAAGCAGTGTTATGATACAGATGAAACTGCTGAATTGATTGGAGCTCAGTAATGGTCTGTATCATATCATCAGTAGTTGATATATAAAACAGTATTCTAAGAAATCAGTATATGGACACTCTTCACGGTGCCAGTATGAAAGTTATTTTTTTACAAACATTTATCATAAAAGCATAAACACTTTATAATAAGGTCCAAGAACCGGCATTTATCAGAGGTTGTGGTATTGGTACTATGTAATAGGCCGTATTAAGTCTTCTTTTTTTTTCTCAGAGCTCCACTAAACACCAACAATGCAGTATGAAGACCACTCTACATCTAGTCTTGCACATATGCCATCCCTGTTTATGGATTGTTTTGAAACAGCTACTTTTAAATGTAATTATGTAACTTTGAAAAAAAAAAATCTTATTACAGTGTCATTATTAAATAATTTGACAGTGTGCTGTAATTTTTTTTTACTTTAAGCAAGTTGTAAATTTGTCAAAAAGCTTTATTTATTTAAAAATTTCAAATAAATAACACGTGTTTGAAGACCTGATAATATAGCTATTAATTTGTGTACGTAAACATCACAATGTGACTTCTGTAACGCATTTATAAAATAGGTACTGATGTTATTCTGTTTTTGAGATGAGATAATTTGCCTCTGCTACAATCTAGCTTAAGGCTGATACATGTTATGGCAATTGTAAGTCTGCAAACGTAATGAACTGTTAAAATGAAGTTTCATACATTTTGAATATTATTTTAGATTTAAATTTCATTTTATTCCTATTGTACGTGTAAATATTTATAGTTATTTAATATTTAATGGGAAAAAAAAATGCTAGTGATTGTGCTGCTCTATTGTCAACTACGAACAAACTACGAACTTTGCCTTTCTGTTATAAAAGGAAATGTTTTAATTGACAAATGTGTATTCAGGTGCTAAATCAACATCAAAGAAAACAAAACCGGACTCCATCACCAATACTTGGAAAATTCAGTACACCAGCAAAAAACATTTTAATTACAAATAGCGTACCAAAACTAAATTAAAAGATTTTATGAATGAAATACTTTGTACTATTGTTATTATTGCAGTTTTCAGTTCACATTTACCATTAAAAAAATCTAATTTGATATACATTCTTCTACTGAAAGTTTCAACAATCTGAAAAAAATATAGAAGTTATATGTTATCATTGGCATAATAAATTGAATATACACCAGCCCCTCGAAGTAACTATCTAATTCGTTCCAGGAAAATAGAGCGGTAATCAAAACAGCGCTAATCAAATACATTTTTGCCATAAGAGTACATGTTATTCATAATAATTGGTTCTCCCGCCACTGAAATCCATTTACTATTCCTTATATGACATTTATGTTTTTTAAATGTACGTATTTACATACTGTTAACACATCTAAATACAATTTAAGAAAAAATATAAATGTATAAATTGCATTTAAAGTTCAAATAACCTAAAAAAATTACTATATTTAAATCACAGGCGGCATAATGGAACTGTACATAGCCTACTAACTTCATATTTCCTTACGAAGCATGACTAGGAGTCAGCACAGCCTGTCATGCAAGATGTAAACTAGCCTCGAAAGCTTCCGGCATTTCCCACTAGAGCTGCTACTGAGTTGCAAGACGGCGTAGTATGTATAAACATTACCTAAACACACACGTAGGCGTCGGAAAATGTATTTACGAAATATTATTTACTGTGCAATTTTAATTAGGCTTAGGTGTTGTTGGTGCGAGCGGTGGTTGACGAGTCCTGCTGGTTACTGGGTCTGCCGGTGGTAGGCGGGTCGGGGAGCGGCACCCAGTTGTCCCTCTGCCCCCGTCCCCGCGTTTCCCGCCTGCGACGTGTTGCCTTCGCGCGCCTCCTCCCACGCGGCTCTGGTGGGGCACAGGCGATGCCAATGGTATGCCTCCGAGCAAAACCGGCACCGCGGCGGGCGCTCATCCTTCTCCTGCGTTCCTGTTGGCCTTTTTACTGTCCTTCCCTGACGTCCCCCTTCTGCTGCAAACTTCTCTGGCCGTCCCCTGGCGCCACCTCGGTTGGTCGTCTTCCGTGGTCCCGCGCCGTCGGCGCACCTCACCACGGCCATGTCATTGTCCGTGACTTCCGTGACGGTGCCCCCCTCGATCCTGAGCGGGCCTGGGAAACTCGCGTGCCCCTGAGTGCCGTTCTCCACTGCAACATGTCGCGCTCAATTACGCGGGCGAGAGCCACGAACTCCTCTGTGTCTCGTCCGGCGGCTGTCCTCATGAATGGGCGGAACTCTGGTAACAACTGTTCAACAATGGTCGGTAACGCCGCACTCACGTCCCCACTTGTTCCCAACCGTCAGAACATGCGCAGCTTTTCATAGATAAACTGTTCCGCGCTCTCGTCTTCGTCCTGATTCCAGCAATAGAAAGTCCGCAGACACATCGCACGTGCCTGATCGTTGTCGAATCTAGTCTCGACTTGACGTACAAAATCCCCAATCGGTATCAAAACTCCCGGCCATTGACCACCAGTTTCTTGCCTCGCCGCGGAGCTGTCCCGCCACTCGCGACGCCCACTCTGCCAGTCGCACTTCGTACAGCCTCAGGAGGTGCTCGCACTCCCGCAGAAACTCCCGCGGGTCCTCATTGTCACTCCCCGAGAACACTGGCAACTCGAACTGCGCATTCACGTATCGCACTACCGGTCCCTCAACGTCCGCGGGCCCGTCGCTCTCTTCCCGCTTGCAGCTGTTGTCTGTGCTGTCCATGCCGTCTGCGCTCCCAGCTACACCACTGAACCCGCACACTACGTTTTTAACATCAAATTTCCCAGAGTCCTCTCTCCCGTACATCTCTGTCTCGAAACTGATCAGATTGTCTGTGTCCTGTTCTGTCTGTTTCCACGCCATCCTACACGCCGGCACTACTGATCCGGGACGTAATCGTAATCTCCCCAGTAATACAGTCTGTGCCTTCCCGTAGCGTTATCTTGCGCAGGTGATCCCGCTGCGTCGCCGTCTTGGATTCCTGTCGCTCCCACGTCGCGTTATCTCTCCCTGAAATGTCTCGGGTTCGCGCCGTTCCCGTGCTGCGATATCTCTTGCCGACGTCTCAGGTATGCGCCTTCCCGCCCCGCGTTATCTTGCGCCGGCGCGACGTCTCGGGTTTGCGTCGCTCTCACGCCGCGCGGCTGCACCTGCCTCCGTGCTGTCTGCGTGAGCTTACGTGCGTTCGTGTGTGTTTACGTGCATTCGTGTGTGTTTACGTGCGTTCGTGTGCGTTTACGGCCACACTAGTTGGGCGTCATATGACATCCCTCGGTCTATGGTCCCTAAGTCCCTGTTGTGAATTGTCCTGAGACTCGCTCTGGTTTGCCCGCGTAGCTCCAGTCGGAGAGAGAGTGGAGTTCAGGCCAACGTGGGCGGGACCAGGAGGGAAATTTACATAGGTAGAAGGAATGGTAGATGGTAGCAAGGAGAAGATGATGCTGTCCGTTTTCACGAGCTCCTTTATTCCGTGAAGAATCCTGTCGCAGCCTGGCCGGCACGTGGCGGAACGAGCGTCCTCCTCTGCCGCAACCCGGACTCCCGGAAATAAACTCTTGGCAACAAAATGTGACCCGGTATGACAGTGAATGCAGTCCCGTAGCGAATCGTACCGGTTACGAAAGTTTAGCAGTGCTATGTAGCACGTACGCGACCTGTCACGTATGCGGAGATAGTTCTGTGACGAAACTTACTGACTCAGAAATTTTGGCAGTTCGAAGTAGCACATACGCTGCCTGTTACGTATGCGGAGATAGTTCTGTAACGATACGTACTGACTAGGAAAGTTCAGCGGTGCAACGAATTCTGACACAGTGCAACTCAATTGCAGAGGCAGTCCCGTAACGCTTATACTGATGGCGAATACGAAGCTGTGCTACACGCGTCTGCTCGTCTCCGAGTCTGGCTAGCCACTGGCCCCCTCCGCCCGTCCGCGCGCCGGGGCTCGCGGTCTGCGGAGGAGGGGAGGGGAAATAGGCAGGCGTGGGATAGGCTCGTCTTGCGGCGAGCCAGGCTGCGGTTACATTACTAAACATAACACTTGAAAAAATCACATAATTATTAAGAAATGACATGACAAGTAATTGAATGGCAATTGATAAAACGAAAACACAAATTAATTAATTAGTTACGAATTAATGAAAAGTGAAGTATTTGTACAATATTTAGGCACACTATTTAAGGCGTGAGATTTCTGTTACGTTTCAAACAATACAATTTTGGAGGCTCGTGATCACTTAAAAAATGTACATAAAAAGTATAACTATTTACAACACAATGATGTCTACTGACGTGCTAGGGCGCACGCGGGTGCGTCCCTGATCGTAACACTTCACTGACGGTGCACATGGGGAACATACCTCCCTTAGGCCCACGTCGGTGGACGGGTACGGCCTCTACATCTAGGAGGGCATGACGACTGCCGTCATGCGATGGAAGCGAATAACTATTACATAAAACGGTGATATCTTTTTTTGATTCGTCATAATGTTTATGTTACACAAGTGCCGTCTTATTTTTAATTTGTTGCATTTTGTTTGTTACATTGTGCACGTATGAAAATAAAATAAATTATGTGGACGAGAAAGAGCGCTACTTCGAATATATGACCGCGCTACTTCAAATCATGCCCTAATTAATTGGCGTCGTTACTTCAAAACAGCGCTATTCGAACAACGTTACTTCGAGGGGCTGGTGTACTATGAATGGGTTAGAGGATGAACAATTATATGAACACAAAATGTATTATCCTCAGAATTAATGCAAACAGTTGAACAGTACCATTTATTACTATAAAAAGATTTCACTGAAATTTTTTTTATTAAATAAAGATACTTTGCAACACTGGAAAAAATTTATATTTCTACATTTACGTACTTATTCTAAACATTTTATGTCCTAAAAAAATTTGCAGATACACTAAAGAACAGATTTGCAACAGATTTTTTTTTGCTTTTTGAGGATCCTGAAAGCACTGTCTAACTCAAAATAATAGAAAAATTATAACTTTTGCTCATTGCTTTTATAATATTATAGTTTTCAGGAATCCAGTTATGTAGAAGAAATTGTTGAACCTTTGTACACAAATGATTGATAGTGACAACTTACACAACGAAACTAAAGTGACACGCTTATTTTTGTCTACATTAGTACATACATAGTTATTACATTTACTAGCAAGATTCTTTTTTTCACTGTATCTTAAGAAATAGCCTTTTTTTTTTAATTGCAAATTAGTGTGGTTATTTACTTAGTATTAATAATTTATGTATTTACTGTGGTTCATAAAAATTTATCTAATCACTTAATACATAAATTGCTACTTACATTTCTGTCATTTTTTGTGAAAATTTTTTTATGACTTTTATTTCTGCAATATGCAGTTTGTACATCATTCTGCCAAGAAAAAATGAGGTTTACAAATACATATCAAATATGCTGTTTACTTATTACATATGTACATTTCTCAATTGTTATTTTTATCTGTATACTATTTAAATGGTGTTAAAGTAATTAGAGTATTGCTATTTATTGGATTGTCTTCCATTGTTGTACTATGAAAATTGTTTTTGCTGTTATCTTTTAAAAGTATTTGTAAATAAAATGGCAATATATAAAAATTTTGCTACTTTGATTTCATAATACTTAAATTTCTAATGATAATGTCCGATAATAGGTAGTATATACAGACCTTCTGGAGAAAGTCAAATTAGGTTAATGTTTAAGAAATATTAATGGATTATGGTTAAAATTTCTAAACAACAGAATTTTCTCCATGAAATAAAACTTAAAAAATAGTATTTTCCAATGTGTTGTTTAAAAACTTAGAAAATAAAATTATTAAAAAGAGAATATTAGTCATTTTCAGAAATTGAAAATGGCCAAATCTACTATAATCTGCAAAAAAATGTGGTAATTTTTGTTAAATGTATTTTAAATTCTATTCTTTATTATATATTTTATTACTATTCACATTCGTCACAAACATATGACTTAAAAACCACACAGGTTACTTCAATTTTGCAAAGTAGGTTTTTAGATTCAAGACATTTTTTCAGACATACACCATTTCAGTTTTGCACTGTATGTCTTGAAAAAAATTTAAGAACGCAAAATATATAAAAATGGAAACATAAATTCACAGAGGACAAGCCTAAAACAGCTAATGTCGATCAAGTGGACCCAATGGTGAAACTGGACAGATATTATGGACAACACAATGACGACAGCAGCGACAGACACAGTAGGTTTCCCGTGAAAAAACAGTTGTGATGATTTGGGAACTGCTATACGTTCCCGTCATCAGGCACAAACAGACTGATATGGGACATTGGAAAACACTATTACAAACAGTGCAAAACTGCAGTGACGTATGTCAAAAAAAAATTGTATTGAATCAAAAATTCCCCATTGCATGAATCGTTTGGAGTAGATTTTGAAAGTTGTCCTGTGGTGCTCTTGAAACCCACTGTTCAGCTCCCAGATCTCTCCCTTCCAAATGGTTTGTGTAAATATGTGTCCGGCCAGCAAAAGGCATCATGAAGTGGTCACTGCAGTTTGTGAACCATTACTCAAGTGATTAGCTGTTTGAATTTCCTCCCATCAATACCCAAATCTACCAAACTTAGTTGTAATCGTTAATCTCAAGTGTCTGCATACTGTCAAAGAAATTCCTCTGTTATTTTCCAAGTACTATTAGAAATTCTTTCTAGTTTTTGTACACCCTCATGGTTGCAGTTATAGAAAATATTTAGGATTACATACCTCAGTTATATCATTATATATATTTTTATCATGTTTGTAAGCATTATACACTGTGGCTATTTTTTTTTGTCAAGTTAACCAGTTTGGATCGGATACAAATAAATATGTAAGGCTCAATATTATTCAGCATCTGTTCAGTAGATACCATGTAGTACATGTGTTACACGGTGTTGAAAGAAATATGCTTGGTATACTCAAATGTCAACTAAGCCTGTGTGATTATCAGGTTTTTTTTTATTAAGTTTGGATCAAATTTTTATTTAAATATCCAATTTTTCTCAAATAAAAAACTTAAATTTTGATAATAAGAGTGGAAAAATTTTGCTCATAATTTTTTATGATATTTTAAAAGTAATATTAAAAAAATACTTGTATGTGCTATTTCAAATTAATCATAAGTAAATATGTGTTAGTGAGGCAGGATTATAAGTGTGATAGCCGCTGGTGCTTCTAGCACAGTATCACCTCTAAGCGCAAGGTTGTGAACTGGCGTGCAGTCTTCTCACTAGGAAAAGGGAACTATGATATTTAAGTGGTAACCATAACATTTTAGGTGGCGAAATGAGGATAAATGTGTATTGGTAGTTCCTTGAATGCTTTCAAGAATCTCTATGTGATATCTCATGCCTAAAAATTATTCTGAAAATGCATGTTTTAGCTATTTTCACTCTTCTAAAAATACAGTTTAAAAACAAAATACAGGAAGATAACAAAACATCCACCCTCAGTGCTTTCTTAAATGCTTTTGGTAAACAGACACCACTCTGATTATCTTGAGCAGTTTTTCAATCGCTGGGTTTTTCTTGAAGCTCTTTTAAAGTGTGATGGCGTATAACGTATCGTTAAGAGAAATGGCATATTTATAGTCCTCATAATCATTTCATTGCTAATCATTGTAAAAGAATGATTGATTAATTATGTATGGTGTATAGTGCCTAACCAGTAACCATGTTTCATCTAATTCTGAAGGATTTTCCACTCACCTATGAAAATTAAATTTTAAACACTGAAACTTAAAGTTTGCCTTAACTCTTATAAACTTCCCCAGGTACTTCTGAACTTAAGTTTTACCTTACTTCTTCTAGACTTACTCAAGTACTGCTGAACTTTATTTTCACCTTAACTCTTCTAAACCAGCGGAGGCAAGTAGGGGACCATAGAAACATGGGCTTTTCCGCCCTTAAACCGTCATGGTCAGAATTTTAAGCCTTCTGTGGTTCTAGTGGTACCTTTTCCTCTGTTCGAGTGCACATTGTTTGTTGCTTCTCAAGGGTTTTCTCGGGGGCTGTGATGCCCAAGGCATCACTCACGTCAATGATTGTGGGTTCAGTTTATGAACAGTCGGTGCCAAAATTTGTTATTTGGTTTTATTGTCATGCTGACAGTGAGGTCATTAGTGACTAAAACACTCACTCAGATCAGGGATATAGGGGAATGAATCGGCCATGGCCGATTGTAAGGTAACATTTCATCATTTCCCAGGAATGATTTCGGGAAACCACAAAAAATCAAAGTCAGGGAGGCCAGATGGAATTTTAACCTATATTTTCTGGACTGTGCAACCTTGCACTGTTGGCATCCAAGTGATTTGGGAACACATTATAACCTTGGGGAGGGGGATTTCCCGTTTTCTGAAACCTATGTATATCCGGTGGGCTTGCCTCACAGCAGGTGCCGTCTGTGCCAGCCTCTTGGAGGGAAGTCCTGTCCAGACGTAAGCACACAAGCTAGGCGAAGCCCAGTAACGTAGCACAGATGTGCCCTGCAGCCCTGTGAGGTATTCCCGCGTGAAATGACGTAGCAACCTGCTACCATCCGAGCAGCTACTGCTTGCTGAGCCTGTTGCGATTGTTAATTTTCTTACTTCAAAACAAATACTTTTTGTTTTTAATTTTTATATATTTAAAAATTAATATTTTAACAAATACAAGGGTCATTCTAAAAGTAAAAAATGTTTTGATCTGATGAGCCGTGCAGTACCCCCACTACCCCCTCATCACCATGTCATGAGCCTTCCCATTCCTTCAGCAGTCTGACACTAACAGCGTTCACTGTTTATAGTGTGACTTTGAATTGTGTGACAATTTATTAAATATCCTTCCAAGTGAATGGTTTGTAGTGTAATGTGCTTTTCAAATGTGAAAAAAGTCCACCCTATCAAAATTTACGCACAGATAACCAATGTTTATTCATGTGATGAATGAAGCTTCAGTTCGAAAATGGTGCATCAAGTATAATGGCTGGCGAACAAATATTCTGATGATGAATGCTTGAGCTGACTTTCAGTTATGACTGGCGATCTCAAATCAAGGATTGAGGGGAAAAATTCAACAGGATGGCTGGAAACTACTAAGGAAGTAACAACAAACTGAAAGTACGTTAGTGACTGGTTCAACAACTTGGCAGATACTGAGCATGCAGAATACGGAGAAAAATTGCTTAGGTATCACATGTGTTGTAAAATAAGTTTTGTTTCACTATCATAAATTAAAATACCTAGAAAAATAAACGTTCTTTACATTGTTGAAGCTTTGCGAAAATGGCGGTATTACAAGGAAGTGTCTTTGTAGTTGGTTCCAGATTGCATAAATGTGTCCATATTGTTTAAGATGTCATGCTAGCAAAAAAAATTGGTTGTCTGTAAAGTCGGTTTACGGACGATAGTTTAACGTGATAACGTCGTAACAAAACATTGATGAAATGATTGCATACTTTTATGAATAAAATTGAATCATTTTTATTTCAATAATAAAAGAATAAATACTTGAAATTATACTAGTAATCAGATTTTTAAAATGCAAGAATAATTAACCTTTATTGCCGAAATTGTTGTAATAAGCAATGAAAACCACGTTAACTTTTCACTTCACTTTATAAACAGTCGACGAAACAGTTCACGTGTAGATGACTTGTAATTAATTTTAAAAACTGGCGTTTAGCTATAAAGTTTAAATATAATTATGAACTTAGTTTTCATATAAATAAACTGTAATCAAATATCTATCATCAATTATATGAATCACCATAATTTTTTTGTCAATTGTAACATAACCTATTATTACTGCACTCACAGACAGCGTAATGGAACAATGAGCGTAACGGGACACAGCATAACGGAACAATGTGCATAATGGGACACTTTTTTGTGCGTGCAGCCGGCGTTCATCAATTTATTAGACGTCACGTCAAAAAATGTTCACACACTTTGAATGAAAAGGAACATTGGTAAGCATGCAGCAGGTTGAAAACTGATCTTATTTTTCCCCATCACAACAACGTGTCATACTTAAGATATCTTACAAAATTGTGACTACCAATTTTTTATGATGCCTTAATATTATGATGTTTGTGTCAGACTAAGACACTCAAATTTGACCATTGTAAGTTAACACACCTCCGTCATAAGACAAACAAGATTTTTCTCCAAGAGTTTTTTATTGTTGCAAATTATTTTCTGTACAAATGTTTTATAAATATAATTAGGTACAAGATTTTCACATCTTTTCACACAATTACGAGATATCTGTGCTCTATATTTAATGTATTTTCACGAGGTATTTTCATAGGCTATTGGACCATTGGACAAATGGTTAGATGTCTAACTATGATAAGATTTAACTTCAGATTGTATTGCGAAGTAAATATGGAATAATTAATATGTATTTATCTAGAAAGTAAATATTGACAGTGAATGTTCGGGTATTGGTATGTTAATCTCTCATGACCTAACCCAAATTGTTCTTTGCATGCTAGTAATTTTGTCTATTTAGATCAACGTAGGTAGGTTCAGATTTTAAAGATTGACTTAATTTTTTTTTCAGAGATCAAAAACAAAAATAGACTATATATAGGCCTACAGCTTATCTCCAATGTTTATTCAATTCAAATTGTTTCTGGTTATGTTTGGGCCTGCTGAAATTACTTAGTTTAACGACTTTAACATATATCCCTTTTTTGTATGAAAATTGTGAGAATATTATTGAGTATACATGTTTGATATCCTCTTTTGTACATAGGAAAGATACAACCTAACAGTACTGATAGTTATTGAAGCAGTGAATGCCAGGAAAATAGTGATGCTAAGTTCAGTTTGTACAAGAATAACTAAATTATTAAAAATTCCATATAATTATGTACGTACTCCTAGATTTATATTTCCATTTAACCAATACTGTAAATTTTGACATGAAGTAAAATTAATCCCTACAGAAAATCAAGTGTTGCCATACAGAAACAGCTTTAAAAATTTTCTCAAATAAACAGCAGGACTGCTTCCAAACGACTTGACTAACTTAGGTTCAGAGCATATCTCAGGCAACTAACAATGCTGGAAAACAGGATTATTTAAGAAACTTTAGGGGACTGAGCATTCATTTAGGATTTGTACATGGGTCCTGAATAGGCTTTCAGTTTACCCTCTGTTATTCATGCATGAATATAATGTTAATGCCAAATTCTTTTTATATTCGTACTAATGCTAGGTTAATGATAACAGTTGGGCCTACTCTGATTTTTTATGTGTAATCTTAGCTTTCGGTATACAACATTTGATAGCAGTAATTTAGAGAAAAAGGAACAGAAGTTGATAAATGGAAATTTGGGACAAAGATGGCGGGCCCACATGTAGCATCATAAACCCGTACATAGTTTTAACCTGAAGGGACGTGGTTCAAATCTCGACACTGGGAGAATAATTTTCTTATTGTTTAATAACATTAAAAAATAATATTATATAATACATTGAATCAGCTCAATTAGGTTAAATTTGTTTGTAGGAATTATTTACAAACTAATTTAAATTCTTTAAGCAAAAACAAATATACAAACATATACTTGGAGTTACAATGTGTTTTAAAATCTTCCAGGTTAATATTTTAGTAATGCCATAGAAGCATAACTTCTAATATGTGCAGAAAATTTATAGTAACTTTATAGTATTGTTATGACCTATGTGGGGAGAACTGGGTTTGTAAGGGATAGCCCAATTATTACAGTTTTATTAATTACTAATACGTATTTACATTACTAATAAATAATTGTACTTAAAAATGTCCGATCCCCAATCTCTGGCACTTACAAATGTTTATTGGCCAGTCAAATGTCTGTCAAGTTCCACAGTTTACACTCCTCGCTGGAGCCAGGCTCAACAATGGTTCGTTCCTGACCTTGCGCCTGTCCACACACAGTCTCGCGTCACTCGGTCGCACTCTCATGATCCCGTCGCTCTGCGTCGTGCCACTTTCGAGGCGGTCTTATCCTCTTCACCGATGTCGCACTTACTTTCACTCGCAAAACTCGCTCGGAACTCCCGCGAATGCTGGCATCATCCTTTTATACTAGTGGGTCAACTTTCCAGAACCGACGAGAGTGGCTGTCACGAGTCGTGTCATCCCGGGCCGACCTGATGCCCGAAAAGTCCAGAAAGGTGGCAGCCCACAGAATTCCTAAGGCCACTCAGCGATAGATAACAGCACCAAGGGAGTATGATGTGCAGGGAGAGGAGCGGGTAGCGACGACACTTGTAATCTGGCCAGACGCACGTGGTATGCCTTACGACAGTGCAGGGCACGTGAGACAGCGTGTGACGCCAGTGGCTGTGCAGGGCCGCCAGCCAGCTCCGAACCTGGCGCGTGTCACGGCCCTTTCTGTGTTCTTAACAGTATTGCTACGGATTATTGCAGGGATTCGTAAAAGATAGCCCAATTAAAGATTTTACTACACACTACACAGTTTTATTGATGACCACTACTTATGTCACTTACAAATAAATTCTAAAATGGCAAATAATCAATTGCACTAAAAAATAATGTTGCTTCCCCAGTCACTCGTTATTTACACACCATACACCACGCTGGGCCGCACCTCTGGCGCAACTCGCCACAGCACCCCTTGTGGGCCTCCGTCGCCGCACTCCGCCTCCGCCGTCGCACTTCCCTTCGCCGAGATACCACTCGATGCCTCGCTCGGAACTTCACTTGGAACTCCGCCGCGCCCGCGACACTATCGCCCGGAACTGAACTCTTCGCCCTGGAACCTTCGTCCAGGGACTTCGCCGATTTATCGCCCGGAAACTCTGCCGCGGGAAAACTCCTGACTCCACTTAACTCCTGCCCTGGAACCTTCATCCAAGGACTTCGCCACTCTGCCGCACCCGCGGCACTATCGCCCCGGAAATTTAGCCGCTGGAAATCTCCCGCCTAAACTCTGACTAACTGAGGCTGGCATCCTCGTCTTATATATCAGCCCAGGCGCTTTCCAGAAATCACGAGTGCGGCCGGGGCCAGTCGCATCATTCCGCACCGACCCGACAGCAGAAATCTCTCGAAACACGTGTCGGCAGCTCGCGTAACTCAGCAGCTGTCAGGTTTCAAATGTCAAATTATCAGCGCCGCACGGGAGCGGTGGGAAGGAGGGGGGGAAACGGCAACCCAGGTGCGCGCAGCAGGTCTCGTGTTGCAGCGGCCACCTGTCAGCCAGCTAGCGCTGCACCTGCTTGCCTCAGCTCTCCTAACGTTCCTGACATTATCAACTATTTAATGAATTTATTAAGATGTGTAGTATTTAAATAAAATTCCTTGTAGAAAATCAAGTCAAAAACTGGGTGCTATTGGACTGCAACTTCTAGTTTGAAAAGTACCTGAAAGATAGCATCACATTCGTAATGCTTTAAAGCACCAACAAGATTTTGAATATATTTGACACCATGTTTGTCCCAACACAATTTTCCTGGCTAATAAGTGATAGGTACTTCTAAAGTTTATATATATATATATTTTTTTTACCTTTTTTCCTGAAATGAATGCTCAGCATTATTTTTAAGAATTATGCATTAAATTTGGTGTATTATAAGTTTATTTGCAACATGAACAACATGAATTTCAACCTTGTTACCGAGGTTAGATGTTTACACATCACTGGCGAGTACCGAAAGACTCGCTCACATTTTTTATTAACAGTCTAATGTTAGATTTTTTATGATAGTGAGTTTCTTATGAATCATGAATTAATGCTGTTTAATCACATTATTGTATTTTTGTGTAATAGAGTAATTTTGTATACATAGCTCATCCAATATCTTTGTGCAAACTTGTAAACACACAGTACTATACATAATAGATGAAATAAACTAAATCAAACATAATTTTGCAGAGTAGCTGCTTCTAGGAAATAGGCAAATTATAATTAGTGAAAGGTTGGTTATGTTAGGTCAGCTACAATAATATTATTTAATACTACTATATACATAATTAATATATTAAAACATAATTTTTGTAGCTGATCTAACCTAACTAACTTTTCACTTAAGTTATTATTCACATTTTTGTCTAGAAGTCGCTATTCTGCATTATTACCAAACCAAACAAACATTTTCTTGTGGCATATGGAATATTTGGAGAAAGGTTAATTTTGATTACATGATGATGATGATGATGATGATGAGCCATTTTACCCATGAGTGTAGTGAGCACAGACAACACCACGCTGATAACATCCTTGACGTCCCTATGCTCGCCAAGGCAGGATGATCCTTGATGGTTTTTCATTGTCTTCCGCAGGATGGAGGTGACAGGGACATCACAAACACCCTTTCCGGAACCCAGGGAGAGGTTTTGAAAAAAAATCCCCTTCCCAGCCGGGAATTGAACCTGGACCCCCTTGCCAGACACGCAAGCCAGTTGACCAAGGAGGCGAACTTTGAATACATCCTTTTTTTTAAAGAAAGAGCAAGTGATGTAAAACTTTTTTTCTTCATATCGTCGCTTAAGAAACAACTCCGCCTATATGACAAAAAGCAAATTTTTGAGGAGAGCTTAATAACTTTATGAGCCATGCTGGAACTGAATGATAACCTGTGCTAGAAAAAAAAAAGACCATAGCAGCGCATCATGTTGGTATTCTCTTCGTGAGAAGATGCTAAATGCTTACGTTTACACGGAGAAACAAAAAAAAAACTATTTTAAAAAAGTCACTTAGGTGGTGTTGTTTCTTAAGCGACGATATGTAAATACATATGAGAATGCATACATTCACTTATTTGTTTTATCATTAATCTAAGATGGAGAAGTGATTACACATATGTTACTGACAATTTTCTCTAAAAAAAAAAACAGTTTTGTTTAAAGGAATATTGTTTTTATTTTCAAAAATTTAACCTTATATTTTTAGCTGCTAATTAAACTAAACTAAAATAAAACATTAAATTAGTGAATATGTTAAAAGTAATTATCATTCAGAATGTGACTTTTATTAGTCAGGAAAAAGGGCCACTGACAGTATGTAATGTTATGTAGGCCTACACTAACATTATTTTTAACTGAAAACTTTGAAAAAATATTTGAGAATCCAATATTCACCATTTTGTAATTAAAGAAAATAAAAAACAATTGCTGGTAGTAAGCACAGGAATCTTACTTAAAATATTTCAAGAGCAATTTTTATGTAGCATATGCATTTGCACATTTGCTATTTCAAAACTGGAAATGCTACAATAGTTATGTTTGCAAATCATTAATAATAGGGCTATTTGAATACCCGATGGTATTGGATATCGACTGATATTCAGATTGTGGGGGATACCAATATATCGACCAAGATGTTGGCACATGTATCAGAGGTATCGAAAAAATTTACTCAGAACTTTGAATTTTGAAAAATACTTGCTATTTTTTATCTTTATTGAATTATTTTTACTACATTTTAAAAGGAATATCATAAAAATTAACAAATTGGGCACTGTTTAACAACAAGAATAGAAATAAAGATGTTTACCTAATAAATAAGTTTTCTATAAACTTGCTTATAATTAGTTTTTTGGAAATAAAAAATTACTTTCTTGAAAATAATTGTCAAAAACCTATGTTTCAATTAATTATTTATATAGTGTAACCAGTAACTGTTAACTTTGATTGTAGTATTTGATAGTAGTTTTTAAATTATAAAATTGTTTTTATGGAATGAAAATAATAAGTTTTCTTGTGGTATAATGTTTCATGGGAATAACATTAGTTATATGGGTACTTAACAAAAAACTTATACATGAAAAAATAAAATTAGGTAATATTTTGATTTATTCCATGATTTTTCTTGTAATTTTTTCCTAGTTAGCAATGATGATTGTAATTTTTTGTAAAAATATCAATGCATTATTGCACAAACAATGTTTTTAAACACATTCTAAGTGATCCTATCCACCCCATGCGTGCCAGAAAACAGATTACTAGGCAAAACAAATATGTGATCCTATTCACCCCGACTGGAGGGTGAATAGGATCAGGCATGTTTTTATTATCTTTTAATTATTTAATTAGTCATTTCGTGACTTTTACCACATGTGCCTTAAAATAGAGGCCTAGACAATTACAATGAACATTTCATAATGTCCTCCAAGATTAAAATAAAGGCACACAACTCCAACAAGTTTTCAAATTGATCCCATTCACCCCATTTTACGGTACTTTAAAAAAAAATTAAAAGTTGGCACTCAGGTTAGCTTTTATGAATGCACAATATTTATTTTACACATGGTTATCGGGGTATCTGGAATTAGTATCAGAAAAGGAGGTATTGAAACAACCCTAATTAAAAATGTTAAAACATTAGTATTTTGTGCTTGTTGATCAGCCATCAAGTGTGTTGCCATGGTAAATAGACCATAAGGCTTCCACAAAATAAATAAATTGAAGTGCCAGTTACACCAACTACTGAAAATTATAGAAAGTAGTAGCATGGCACAAATCATGACAAGGAACATAATTTATTTTTTTGCTCACCATCATAAGGAGGCCATCATAACAATAAGGTGTCATAGTTATGATGCCTTAAGCCAAAAGATCTCTAATCAAACTGCAGGTGGAATTACAGTGAAATTCTTACCTGGTTGTGTATTATTTAATTTATTCCATTTCACAGTCTTTTATGTAAATCAAAAACTTAAATTTTGGAATTTTAGCACCTTGTTTATTGAAATTTAAAGCAAGTACAGTAGAACCCCGATTATCCGCGACTCGATCATCCGATTCGCGGATTAACCGCGATTTATGTCCATTAAGTCCAATTTTTTAGTTACATATAACCAATGATTCAAAATGTATGTAAATGTTAAAATAATTTGCAAAATGTATGTTGGTCAAAGTACTTTGACTCAGTTGCGTTTATATACACAGAAAGTTTAAAAAAAAATACTAGTACTTACATACGTATGTACATAATATTTTTGTCTTCCATGTTACGTGAATAGATTATACACTGGTGCGCGATTCCATGTCCGCATGACCCGACTGTACACTCCCGCGCACAGCACGGCGCCGTGCCACAGAGATTACCCGGCGCATGGAGACAGTCCATTAGTGTACGTTGTTGAAGCGTGAAGGTGGTGATAATTTTATGTATTGTAACAGTGATCTGCATTCTGATGGATTATACCGTTGTGTTGTGCGGAAGTGTTGAGCGCAACATTTCATCATGTCATCAAATGAACAGAAAAGAAAGCGAGTGGTACTGTCCATCGACAGCAAAACAAAAACTATAGAAAGATTTCAGAGTGGAGAAACGATTGCAAACTTGCGACTGAGTTTGATGTCAGTAACACAACAGTGCGCGACATCATAAAAAATTGCGAAAAAATCCCTCAGTTTGCTTCACAGGCTGACACTTCAAGTGGATTAAATAAACGCAAGACGATGAAAGAATCCACATTTAGCAGCTTGGACGCTTGTTTGTTTGAATGGTTTCAACATAAAAGGTCGGAGGGTGTACCATTAAGTGGCGTAATTTTGTCACAGCAGACGCAAATTTTTTAAAAAAACTAGGCTTGTCAGAAGAACCATTTTCCTGTTATATTACTTCTCCGTTATTTTATTAGCACCGACTGTACGGAAGTGTGTGTGTTGCAACTAGTGCTTGGCACGCAAGATAGATTCAGCCTATCACTTGCTGACGCGGCGCAGTGATACGACGGTGTTTGTTTATTTCAAAACTCAACTAAGAGTGAACGGAGAATAGATATAACGACCCCTCACAGTTCCCGAGATTAGGGTCGTTATAAGATTTCCGACCCATCTGCAACACTAAGTCATAATAGGTCGTTTTTGCACTAAGTCCACGTTCAGCAAACTAAAAATTAAAAAAAATCTAACATTTAAAATTCATATAAATAAAGGGGGATAAAAACACTGTGAATTATACGAGACAGAGACACCGTTTCAAAACCATGAAATCAAGTCTCAATGCACTGGTATGAAAAATCTTATCTCGAAAAGAATTTTGAAGGCAGTCGTTCTGTAAAACAATAACCAGCCCGATTGTGTTACTGACAACAGAGCAATGAGCTAAGTGTGGCAGCGTCGCTTACGGGCGATGAAAAGAATGCGTGACCTTGGCAGCTATCAGCTGTCTTGGGCCCTCGGACTGGCGGGCGGCTAGTCACACACCTCGGTGCAACAACTACTCGCGTGCCCACGTCTCCGCACACGAAAGACTTAAAAATCACTGCTGCCCAGCACTAAGCAGTCCGCTTCTATGTCAACAACGCACACGCACACAAAGCATGTGTATATATGTAATCTCCGAATGTCCACAGATGGCTGTCTGTGGGCTAATGACCTTTGAGGCAAGCATGACTCGGCTAACCGCGATTTTCGATTATCCGACTCACTCGTCCCCTTCATGAACACGGATAATCGGGGTTCTACTGTACATGTTTTTGGGACATGCTGTACTGACCATATAGCCGTTCCCTGGTTGTAAACAATGAATCCAAAATGGTGCTGCCTCAAACGTTTCTCAGGTTTACAAGATCTTCCATCTTCTGTATTTTTGGTGTCATAAAATCTCAAATATTCAAGTTTTTTGATATGTTTTTAAAATAATATATCATTAATTAGTGTTACTTCATCAAGTTAATTTTGTAACTTTAAAATTTTCATAGAGGTTGTAAACAGTTGGTCTGTTAACAGTCTATTTTCTTGTTATGACTAGTATTATTTTATTAATTAATTTATATTTAAATTCAGTAAATTCTAATGTTTGGATTTATGTACTGGTGAAGAGAGCAACCATAGTGGGAGCCATTTCATTCCACCTAGAGTTTGACATCTGTAATATTTAATTTCTGTTTTTCAGTTACATATTTTTTTGAGTTATTATTCCACTTTAGAACATCCATGCACCAACACATGTCTTCAGTGTTTTTCTTTTTACCAAGGTTTTGGTTTCAGTCTGTAGTATTTATCATAGCTTCCTTGTTCCTTGGTTGTCACAAGCTAAGTTAGAGAATTTTCTATTTTAGAATAGTGAGTGTATGGAAGTACGCCATTAAACAAACAAGACGTTTCTTTGTGTAAAGCGGCTTTCCGAATCTCTGGAGCTCACGCGAGAAACATGAAGATTCGCGTCAACCACGTCAATAGTTAGAGCTCTTCAGAAAGTTCAAGGTTAAAGAGTATCTGATTTTTATGCATCAGATTTAGGGAGTTACAAAATTTTTTGTATTCCTACCGCGTCGATCGCAATAGTTGAGTAGTGCAACACTACAACGATGAAGTAGAGCCTATTTCCAAGAGGTCGATGTTGGTGACCTCTTTCTGAACTGTAGGATTTTCAGATGCCATGGAAATCGCGGTATTTCTCATCTTTGTTTCAGTAACACATCTCATAGCTGTAGTTAGCGTTCCAGTTATGGAGAGGATGAACCGAACCAGAGGTCCAGACGATTCCGAAGATCATCTCTGACATCACTTAGTAGCTAGTAGCCGACGACTTGTGTGTGTTCAATATTTGCAGAAACAAACTCCTACCACTTAAGTACCGCATCATAACTAACTGGCTTGTATAGGTAGTACTGTACTGAGGTTTTCTCTCTTATATAAATTTAACATCACAAACCTGATGAATTTTGTATAATTATTTATACCTAAAAGGTATTATCCTAGGCCTCAAACATTAAAGGTTTAACAACTTTCTGATGTTATAAATTCATATGAAAGCCAAATTAATTTTAATACATTGAATGTTCATAAAAGTTTAATAGATTTTTTTTCTTAGTGACTAGAGGTAAGATCAAATGCATGGTTTATTATACCAAATGCAATAGTGAATTTCAACCTTGAATTGACGTGTTACTTTATGTCTGTTTGCAATAAATCATAGGTACTATAGAACACTTACACTATCTGAAGGCTAAAGTAATATTGGTATTTTACGCTATTACTTACACAGATTTATTATTTTATTTATTCTATAACAGAATTTACATACACACTGTTGATAGCAGTGACGTGCTGGTTAAACAACTATCTGGCATAATCAAAACTAGCCAATACCATTTCATCTCATTTAATGAAATTATTGGATCATTCATCAGGCACAGTGCAGTGTGTGCAAGTTCCCACTACAAGGTGTTAAACGGACAAAAAGCTGTCAC
Organism: Bacillus rossius redtenbacheri; assembly: GCF_032445375.1. Taxonomy (NCBI): domain Eukaryota; kingdom Metazoa; phylum Arthropoda; class Insecta; order Phasmatodea; family Bacillidae; genus Bacillus; species Bacillus rossius. The sequence continues at coordinate 345,134,618 of NC_086330.1, read as the reverse complement.
AACAGTAAATGCAATTTTTTTTTAAATATTTTAGCCAAAACTACCCATCATAGTGTTATTGTTATTGCTCTCAAAATCAAGGATTGTAAGTACAGTACAGGCTATAATAGGAGGTGACATAAATGTGATATTTAAATGCTGCAGAATAACACTAAATTTTACTCTCATCGTATTACTGTAATGATGGTTTTATTTTAGCATTTTTTACATTAGGTACAGAAGAATGTTGTGATCTTTCTTTTGACATAATTTCTTTCTCTGAGTTTTAAGCATAAATTCATATGCATTACTCTAAACAGTCTGTACAGCTGTGTGAAAAGTACTTACATACAACAATTAAGTGTCAACATTTTTATATACGTATATATTAGTTATAATAGATTCTCTGTAGCAATATACGCAAACAACCATTATATAAAAACCAACTTTGTCTTATCCTAAAATAACATTTCTTCAATTAATCCGCCTGGCAACAACAGTAATACAGTAACAGCTCGTCGCGACCCCACCCGAAGCCCTAAACTGAAGCTTTGTGACCAGCGCAATTCTCAGTCCACTGCTGTCTATATATTGACATACGTAAGGCCTGTTCGTGCAACGTGTTTTCAAGTGTAGAAAATAATTTTTTGACATGAGGTACCCAACGTGTATGAAAGTATTTAGCATGCCTCTGCTGCATGTCAAATAAACTACATGTGACGCACACAGTTGTCGTAATTTGTTACATGTAGCTGAAGTCTAGTACATGGATCTGTGTGAAGTTAGCAACAGAGAATTAGCTTGATTAATAATCATGGCCTAATTATTTTCCTTCATGAAAAAAAAATTAACATTACTTTACTTTTAGATTCCTGGAGTGGTAACCAATTTTATTTTATGTGTAGAGTGGTTTTCACGTCTGTGCACACAGAATTCCATATCGAATTCATGAACGAAACATAACAGAACAGTCAAAACGATGAATAATGCTAAATTCCATGAAACCCAAGTGGTGTTAGTTAATGGTTACAGCAATTAAACAATTTTTATATCTAATAAAACCAAAATTGTTTCTGAAAATGCAAGAGATAAATTGTACAGTAAACTAAAGAAACAAATGAAAAGTGAGAAAAAAATTGTATGTTAACAGTAACTAAAAATTTATTAAACAAAATTCTCAGTTTTAATGAAATGTACTTGTTACAGCTTTTGTTTGTCTAAATCTATAATTGAACATGACTGTGTTCACAGTATACTGATACAAAAACAAAGAACAAAAATACCTGCGCAAACTGCAGTCGGTTACTTATTACCACAAGAAAACACTTTCATCACAGAGGAGACCACTCATTACTGACACCAGTCACATATCACTAAATATCGGTGATGATGTAGTTTTGTGATTAAAATTAACTTGCAAAACTATTAGAAGTAAAATAAATTTTATAAAGCTCCTTTTTTACATAAAAAAAAGGGTACAAATTTCATACACATAAATTTGCATTGAATGAAAGTGCTTGATTTAACGATAATGAAGACCATCTTTAGTTGATTGGCCTACAGTAAGAAAATGGCCGCAAGTCTTGATTGATTCTGAAATGTTAACTTGTGGCAGTGACAAAAACCTGGCCTTCCTATAGTAATAGTTATATTATTAATAATAATTTATAGTATATATATATCTCTCTCTTACATCTAATAGAAGCCATCACAGTAGAACTAGCAAGTGTAGACCTCTCAGTGCACTTCTATGTAACAGATTAACAGAACAATCTAAAATTTCATTCTCACATTTATATTACAATAATCATAATAAGGCAATATTATTCTCTTTACCTTGGCAACCTTTTCAACTTCAGATTTGCTTTTATATATATATATATATTTTCTTTCAATGCTTTTTATGCTAGTCCTTAAAAAAACCATAAGTCTTGCAAAAATTTACAATTACAGATAATTAAATAACACACAGATATAATTCTGCTGTATAGAATTTCTTTAACAAACAAATAATTCGTAATAAAAATCACAAAATTCTAAATATCACTAGTTTTGTATTTTTTTTTTTGTATAGGTTCTCTGGATACATACGATGACACCGAACTGCACAGCAATTAAATAGTTTAGGAAGAAAAAAAAGCCAGCGCGTTGCGAGTGGAGTCTGCATCGGAAGGACCTTCGTCAACGAAACAAACACGGGAAAGTCTGCACACAGGTATCTCTTCTGACAATGCACGTGAGCTACGTTCACTCGTCGACTCCCCGGCCCGAACGACGAGAGCCCCGGTCGCGAACTGCCGACCCCACACTCGGTCTCTCCCTCTTCCTCCATCGCACAGCTTTCCTCTGCTGCCGCCGCGCCGCCGAAGTACCCAACCAGAGACGACCCACCGTCGGCGGTGCCGATCCCAGGTACTCAGCTACGTCCCAGGTACTTGGCTGTGGAGATCGAGGTGTCTCTGGGAGCCACGACTTCCAGCCGCTCTCAGGCACTACCTTCCTAAAGTATCTGCAACACGGACACACGATCGCCATACACTCCCCGTGCTTCACAACATTCCGTTAATCATAAAGTATATACTCAACCTGACGTTGAACATTATCGCCACTACCCCTTGAGCTTACCAAGAGATTTGTTCTCATTTGATTACCAAACTACATTTTTCAAGGGGAACGTGTCTGATTGAAGAGAAATACTCAACTTATACATTCTTACAAACAGTATATGTGCATGCTGATTTGAACTTATATTAGTACCGATCTTTGAAAACTAATTGAATCGGTCATTGTAAAAAGGCACTAAGTCCATATTTTACCAAAATGTTTTTTAATGGTAATGTTTTTTAATGGTAATGAAGATTTTCGGGTTCACCGGATTGATTGATGTTGAAAGGAACTCAGTCCCTACTTTCCATACATATAAAACGGGCATATGCGTTATTGCGGGCTCTGTTAAAAAGAACTAAGTCCATGGACTTACATCCTTTTAATGCTGATTATTGTTTTGTGGAGTTTGTTCCTTTTATTGATGACAAGCCTGTAGATTGCAGCACATTTAATTCTTGCAGTGCTATATGACGCATTAGTTACACTTTATCTGTTAGATGGCTCTGCCTGTCTACTTGATATTTCAAGTTTTATTGAACATTAAAATATTTTATGATTTCTACCTTCTTTGTCTATGGCTGTATTGTTTATATTTGGTATTGTTGTGATGTTGAATGTTTGATGATGGAGAAAAAAAGGAAAGAAGAGAGTATTTATGTTAGCAGCACTTATGCTGAAAGGAGAGACTCCTAAAGATAAGCGTGGTTTGAATCCCAAACCCAAAAAAATGTCAGACACAGTAAGAAATAACATCCAGCAACATATTGAGTCATTCCCAGTGAAAACTTCTCATTACTCAGGTAAAGAGGTGAAGTATCTTGATTGTAAGTTAGATGTAAAGCAAATGCACACACCCTTTATGAAGATAAATACCAAAACACAAAGGTGTCTTACAAATATTACCTAAAATATTATAATGAGAATTTTCGGTATCGCTTTGAAAGACCACAAATCGATGTGTGCAGCACATGCGAAGAACTGACAACAAAACTGAAAAGTCCTCATCTTGCGGAAATTGTAAAACGTGCCGCTGAATCGGAGTTAGTTGTTCATAAACGCAGAAGCCAAAAATTTTACAAGTCCTTAAAACAAACTGAAGAGCTATGCAAGGAAAATCCCCATGTGGCAGGAATAGTTTTTGACTTCATGCAGAATCTACCCTTACCCCACATACCAGTCCAAGAAATATTTTACCTACATCAGTTATGGGTAAACTGATTTTGTGTACACGATTTAAAATCCCACCATTCGTGTTTGTATGTATATCACGAGGACGTGGCCAAGAAAGGTGCCAATGAAGTATGTTCATTTTTATTGGACTACATAACTAACTGTGTGTCTAAAGATATAACAGACCTATACTTGTACTCTGATGGCTGTGTTGGCCAAAACAAAAATCATTCAATGATCCGCATGTGCTTAGGACTGGTGCAAAATAAAATGTTACAAAATATTGTACATTGTTATCCTATAAGAGGACATTCATTCCTTCCCTGCGATAGGGATTTTGGGTTATTCAAAAAGAACATTAAGAAATGTGATAGAATCTACACTCCAAAAAAATATGTTAGTCTGTTAGTACACAGTAAGTCAAACGTCACAGTAAAGATGGAGGAGACTGAAAACATTTTGGACTTCAATACATGGTGGCCTCGTTTCTTGAAGAAAAACTGTGTGGCTATAGAATTTGTGGGAAGAGATACTCCTCGTGATTGTAAAGTGAATTTTACTCCTTCCTCTTTCAAGGAGTTCAGATATTCAGCAGCAAGGCCAGGAGTGGTTGAGGCATGTCCTTTTATTGGTGGACTTGTTACATATACCTTTCCTTTGGCTCAGCCCAGCATTAATAATCATTTATCCATGATTATTCCAAAAGCACACCCTGCAGGAAAGGTGCCCGGCCCATTAATCGTCTAAAGCTGCAGGACATCCAGAAAGTTGTAAAATACGTCGTGGGTGACACGGAAATGCTATCATTTTATGAAGACATTTTATCATGGCCAACAACTGTAGAAGTGGAGGATGAATAAATGTAATTATTTCCAAAAATGGTTGTTTAACATTATTGAATTTGATAACAACAATGACTGTCTTATTATATTTAAATATCCGTGTTTTTTTTGTAATATGCAATCATTTACATAATATTTTCAGCATTCACTGTTAAAAGGAACTAACTCCAAAGACTTTAGGCTTTATATATTAGAAACTAAGTGTAATCTGAGACATGACAGTTTAACACCTTTCTTAATGATAGATATTGAAATATAAAAAATTTTAACATCATAACAGTAGAACATTTTGTTTAAAACAGTTTTAATTAATATCCCACAATTGTGATTTGTGGACTAAGTGCGTTTTTACAATGACCGATTCAATTAATGGGGCTTCATTGTATTAGATCCTAAATTATGTAAAAAATTAGAGGGGTATTTTATATTGTAAGATATTGAGAACAATGCCAGTATGATTCATTACATAAAATTTTCACTTCAATCTACTTCAATCAATTGGATTTTTCCCAAGTGGAATTTTCTCAGGGTACTCCTGTTTCCCCTCCTAGTAATTCTGTCAATGCTCCATTAGCATCTCATGAGCTTTCATTGTCTCTATTGACCTCATGTTTGTGAGACTTTTAAGTTAAATCCATTTCACTTGTAGAGCCGTCATGAAATTTGAGGGGGAGGGGGCAGATGGGACAAAATCCCGGGGGGCCGAGCTACGCACTAAACTGGCCTTCACCCCTATAAAAGGCACTCTGTTCTAGTATTTGCCAAATATTTCGTCCCTTAATATGCCCATAAAAACACCTATTGTACCTTTTTTCAACCATCCAAGAAATACATGTTATAAACTAAACCATTAAACAAAACTACTACAGGCCTGTGTGAAGCTACGACTAAGCAAATCAAACAAAGCTCTTTTTGATATTTGATTTGACTATACCGGGAAATTTGCCATTCAATTTATTTGAAGATCTGATCGTGATGCAAAGCTTCGCATTTGATGTGATGCTTGGTGTTTTTTTTTCCCCCAAACTTTAAAACATTGAAGCTTAAGATTCCCTCATGAAAATTTTTATTTTTTTTTATTTTTGTGTTGTATATAGTTTTCATAAATAAAGTTGGTTACTTAAAAAAAAATCAAATGTGGCATTCAGTTTTGCTTTTGTGAATGATTAATACCTATTAATAATACGCATGGTTAGTTTATAAATTGTATTGAATGGTGTTATATATAGGGCAAAATTGGTCAATCACTTAGTCAGGCCAACATCACAAATGTTAAAATAATATTTATTTTTACTTCAATCCAGCCTCGCTGAGAACAATATTCGTAATTCGATTTGACATCGCAAATATTTTAAACATTAGATTTTATATTCGCTTTGCATCAAAAAACTAGTATTTGCATAGGCCTACGGGCTATTGCAATGGTTCTTAAATAAAATTTTATTCAAAATCAGACACCTTGAGTAAATCTTGAGTGGTTTGTAAGTGGTGTGTCAGCACCCAGACCTCTGCAGGCTGTTTCGCAGCCCAGCCCGGTTTTTACTTTGAGGGGGAATGGAAATTCAAGAACCACTGTATATGGTTAGAGAAGAAATATATATTATAGACTATTCCGAAAATGTTCGTGAATGCTCAGAACTCTTCAGTAGCTGTGGTGTACTCTTAAAACATGTATGTGTAGTAATAACACTATCCCCAAACTCAAGGCAAAATACTTCATCACTAGTGACCACTCATAAAATTTTATGTTGTATCAGACTGATCCTTTTACCATAAACGTTAAAAATTCAAGGACTTTTCAAGGCCAAAAGAAATCTATGGACTTTTCAAGACCTTGAAACTACTTGTTGGGAAATCACAGACTTTTTAAGGCTTGGTCTCTAATGACATGATTTTTAAAAAAATTTTATTAGATTTTTTATTTAAGGACTATTCCTGAAATTTCAACACAATACCTCCCTATCATTTGATGTTCTGTTCCTAATATTTTCCACAAATATTCACTTAAATATCATGGGTGTAAAAATTTGCACCAGTGTTCATAATTAATATCTCTTGCCCACTTTTTGCATCCATTTTATTACACTTAGTGAATACCCATTGGAAATATTTGTGGCAGAAAAAAAAATGCAAGGGAGTCATCGGGTTAGAATTAAAGAAACAGTCCTTAAATAAAAGTAAGGCTAATAAAATTTAAAAAAAAAAAAATCAACATCGTGAGTCAGATGGAGCCTTACGAGACTGTAACCACGAAACAAACTAAACTGAAAAGAAAGCACGATTAAGAGCGTACACAGAATTTAATTTGCTTGGGGGGGTGGACGGAACTAGGTACTTTGTACGCTTGTTTTGTTTCAAATTCTTTCCTTTCGTCGGTGGGGGACGATAGATCTTTATAGATTTCTAGTCTCACGTAAAGGGGGGAGAAAGGGGGGATACAACTCCCCTATTCTGCGCCTGCGCACACCCCTGCCTTTTGACATGACGTCACACTAGGGGTCCCCCCCCCCCTTTTCTTTCGTAACCCAGCGCTCTTAGCCGCGAGGCCTTACCGCCCTGGGGCCCCCATGGGCATGGATGCGGATACGCCGCATACGCAACCAGGAGGGGCGTTAGAGCCGTTAGCTATACACAGACCTGCCTTTCGACAGGAAGAACCAGGATGACGACGATGATAAGCATGCTCACTCGTCTCTCCTGGCCGAGAAGCTGCGCCGAGGCTGGGTGCCGCTCCCCTCAGCTGTCGACGGAGAAGAGCTCCTTGTGCAGCGCGGGGAACTCCAGGTGGGGCGTGGAGCGCTTGAACTTGGCCAGCGCATCCATGTGCAGCATGCTGAGTTCCCTGCAAACACCGTCCGGCCCCTTGCGATCACTCCGGCCAGATGCTGGGACACATTCTGACTGGCAAAATATTTGTTTTACTCACTTTTAACAGTCGTTTAACTTCCACTTCATGCACGGTTAACAGAAATAATGATCTTATCTTTAGGCTGATAACCAACTTTAATAAATTTGATAAAGACTTTAATTATTTTACTTAGTTCTTAATGATCATGTGTGTTTTAGTTCTATATTGTCTAAATTGCAACGTTTGAATTTTGTTTTATTGTCTTTCGTTACGTGTGTTTTGTTTTTATATTGTATTATATTGTATTGTTTTGTGTTTTTCATTTGTGTTTATTATTGTGTGTGTGTATGTATCCAATTGTGTGCCAACCATTAAAGGCTTTGTCCTGTTGGTTGGCATGTTACAATTACAAATAAATAAATAAAATGGTACAGTTTTCGGATCATAAAGTTGTTTTTTATGGAATGAAAATAATAAGTTATGATGTTTCATGGGATTAACATTGGTTTATACTTCAAAAAAATTAAAAGTTGGCACTCAGGTCTGCTTTTAAGAATGCACAATATTTATTTTATACGTGGTTATTTTATAATTCACATTAAATGGTGTTAAGTATAGGACTAGATGGTTTTATAATCATGTAACGAGTACAAACATTACACAAGTTGAGATATTATTTACAGCCTCGCTGAGAAAAATATTTGCATTTCGATTTGACTTCACGAACATTTTACGCATTTAATTTGATATTTGCTTCGCATCAAAAAAACTAGTACCTATTTGCAAAGGCCTAAAATAAATTACATTCAATGAATTTACCATTATTAAAAAAAAAATACCTTTTTGTAATTTAAGTTAAAAGTGTTCTCGAATTTCTGATAAATGTCTTAGTTTTTAGTTACATTTTGGTGCTGAATGGTGTATCAACTTTCATTTTAGTGTTATCTGTTGTATTGACATGCTTGGTGGTTTTATTTTGGTGACTTGATGTAAGTTTTTGGACATACGCCATTGCTAAGAACTTTTTCTGTTGAAGAAAAACTAAAAAAAATAAAAGTAAAGAAATAAATAAATAAAAATACCCAAAAAAGACAAAAAAACACAAAATTAAGCAAAAAATTGCTGTTGTCAACAAGGATATAAACACCACAAAATATTCCGTAACAGGAATATGGTCAACAAACAAATAAAAACAAAGAAAAATGTACTAAGAGAACGAAAAAGCCCCACAAATGATGACGACACAGAAATATTGAACCCAATATTTTTGTATATTTTAATATATTTATTTTGGTGTTATCACAATTCACCATAAAATGTTGTCTCTATTATCCCCACAACACCCCCAACTGTGTTCACCGTGGGGCAGAGCTCTCACTGCCCCACTTGCGCGCCGCTTGACCAACCTGAGGGTGGGAATCTTGGCGAGCATGGAGTCGCACACCGTCACATCCCCTTTGATAGGCAGCACGTGGTTGCGGTCGATCTCCAGCCTCAGCGCCCTCAGCACGGCTTGGCTCAGGCGGCTGATCTCCGCCAGGCCCTTCAGGCCGGGTCGATCTGCAACAGCACACAGCTTCAGGCCCCGCGCAGGCTTCGAGCACCGGGGGGCGAGCGCGGAGGGGACAGGCGGCACCCACCTGCGGACAGGAGCACGTACGCCGAGTAGAGCGCCAGCTCGGTTTCGGTGAGCTTCAGCTCGGCCACGTGCCTGGCGAACTCGAACACGCAGGTCACCAGCTTCATCTCCGCCGGCTCCGTGGTGAAGAAGGCGTCCTGGGGCAGCATCATGTCCGCGTACAGCACGCAGCTGGAGCCCAGGTCGAAGTAGCGGCTCATGCGCAGGATCGCCAGTTCGAAACTGCCTGCAGACCGACGGACAAGCGTTTCAGGTACGCCGGCCAGGCACTGAACCAGCAGTCTGACTTGTGAATTCATTTCGAAAAGACACAGGTGCTAGCGAAGGCTTTACGTTCTTTGAATGATTCTCGTACTGCGGAAGCTCGATTTAAAACACTATTTTTCCCGTTTTCAATGTATTTCGCCAGTCTGTTAGCACTTGATAATTGGAACAGAGATCGCATTTTCCAAAACGTCTCGACTGTTTTGTCCTACGAAGTCTATTGTGTTCGTCTACTGTGCTGTTGTCATTATATTGTTGCAGATTATCTGTTTAATTTCATCGCTGGGTTCGCCTGTGCATCACTGTATTGGCAATGTTTTGTCCAGATTATGTGTTTAGTGTGTTGTTGGTTTCCTATGTTTGACGCTTTGTCCTGGGTTTATGTTTGTCTGTTTTTTCTGTTCTCTTAGCAAATGTCTCGTTTTTTTTTGTCAGCTCACTATTTTCATCTGTGCTATGATTGACACACAGTGCAAACTAGCAATGGCGGATGCCCAAAATTATGTTTTCAATCAAAAGCTTTACATTTATACTTTCAACATTGCTATTCGTGATAAGCTATCTTGGCTTTTGAGGCTGAGTTACATCTCCAGGAATCTTCAGGGTTGAGTATCAACTGAGAGCTGAAAGGTGGTAGGGCTATATATATTCTTACCAGGAGTCTTCTTCAGGTTGTCTATCATCTCTAAAGCCAAGATGGCTTATTAATGGCCGTGTTGTTCAAATTTAATTTTTTAGTATTGGTACAAACATCCAGCTCAAAAAATATAATTTGTTGAAATCACATAACTAAAATAGTGGCCTTTGTAATTTGTGTATAAAATTGTGCTGGGAGGGAAGACAAGGTCTGAATTTCATGACCTTGGTGTCAGGCTGATCGTAAGGTTTTTAAGTGTTTCATTGTTTAACGGTGAATACATACAATGATAGCAAAATTATAGTAAACATTTAGAACAAAGGAAGAGCTTTCCCCTTTTTTTCCTCCCCACACAGGATAAAATAAAGATTTCTGGGAAAATCTGAAGAGGAAAAAAAACTATTTCAAGATATGAAATGCACTTTCATATGTGTGATGGATAACTTTTACTAACAATTTAATCCAATTAACAAGCACTTAATGGTTAAAAAATTTTCCTTCAATTTTTCATTCAAAATAATCATGGCTCGGAGGGAGTCTGATATGAAATCTTGTATTACCAGAACCCGGATATTCTAGACAATTTTATTTTCTGGCTAAAAAACTAGAGACATCATTTGTACGCATGGTCAGATATGCTGCAAAAAATTTAAAAAAAAAATTGCGGTGAAACAATTCACAATGATTTTGTAACATGCAAGTGAGCAACTGAGCTCACCTGCTTTGAGAAGAACAATCTGGTCATCTTGCGAGAGCTTCATGAAGCCAGGCACCATCTTGGCGAATTCTATTATCTGCTGGATGAGCATCGTCAGCTTCTGAGCACATTCCAGCCAGAGCTCTTCATGGGCCTGAAACACAAGGAGTGAATGAGTGTGCGTTCCCGCTCACACTGATGTGCAGACGCTTCAAGCTATGTCCCACTCGCTGAGTTGCTCGTTCTGTTTTCTTGTCATTGCAAGTAGTTTATGGGTTTTTCTTTTAAGTTCATTATGATAGCTCTATTGCATTTTGTGTTTCATCACAACTTTTGTCACCAAGTATTCTCTAAAGGTTATATGATAACAGTAAAAATTCTTGTGAATGCGTAACATGTTACAACTGCCAAATAAAGTTTAGTAAAATACAATGTGACAAGATTTGTGAACAAAATAAAAATGCAAAAGAGCTATTGCGATAAATGGGCAAGAATAACACTTCATTAATTATAGTGATAAGAAACCCTAAATACCAACATGGTGAATGAGACATAGCCTTAATACAATTGCAGCTCCAAAATAACATGGAGCCATAGCGGTTGAGTGCACAAATCATTCTCCTCCTTTCAAAATATGATCCTGGTTCGATTCCTGGAGTGTTCACGCCTGTATTTTCAGCAAGAGGAGAAGAATAGCATGGCGGACGTTGCAGTGAATTTCTCAGGAAATTCCCCCACCTAACTCAAATTCATGCTCATCTCATTATTCCTCGTCACCTCTACTGACCCAGATGTCGACAATAGGTTACGCCTGATTCATTCAGTCATTCGTTCATTCATCCATGATAGCAGTGTTACCAACTGGATGCTCGTAAATTGAGTGCTACCAGGGGTTCAGATCCAACTCACAACCCCTCCTCACCTCATGAACGTAATGTGTCAGTGTTCTGGGCATTGAGGACTCTGCAAGTCACAGGTCCTAGGGCTTATCTACAATACGCAATGGACATAGAGTAGTTAATGAAGAACCGACGTGCCTCCTGGATTCGAAGACGTATCTGTTTGTTTGCACGGATAGGGGCGAGGGGAGTGCGGATGTCTAGTCTGCAATGCCTCGTTCCTTACCGGATATGAATCAACAGTAATGGGCTACACAGTGCGTTTTTATAAAGTTAATCCTACTATATCAAATATGTAAATCGAGGATTTTCTGTTTTTTTTTTCTTGGATTCTGTTAAAAGCAATAAGAGACTTAATGCAAAATTGGTAACACATGCATCAATACCCATCTGTTGGAAAATACATGTGAGAACCATTTTAAAAAATTTATAATTTATAGATCTTTATTTTCATGACTACATTAGTAATTGGGGTAATGGTTTAATACACAATGCATAACTCCGTGATGTATCAGAATGCTTTGTTAAAATATTTTTGATGAATTAGTGATCATAAAAGTTATTCTTTTTCTAACTTTGACTAATAAAAACATGCGCCGAAGGTTCAAAAATTGGATTAGAGAATAAAAAAGGAAGTAGGTTGGGGAGGAGAGTCATTGGATTACGCTCACTGAAATGTTTCCACAGTTAGTTCGTTCTCAACTTGTATAACTATTCCAGCACCTACATGTGTAACTGTATTCAATGGCAATATCATGATCTATCGCAGCTATCGTGAAGTTCAAGAATCATGAAATCCGACTAATGATCCATTGAGCTACATCTCTTTGCACTGCACGCTAACCAAATTACTGAAGCCAAAATTTATACAAGTGGTCTGAACAAAAAAAAAATTCATCTAGAAATTTCGTGCAAGAGCTCAGATAATGTAAAAATGGGGTATGTATTAGGAGTTCAAAGTAGTCAAAATAACTCTTTCAATCATGGCTGGCCACATTTTAAATAGTGAGGATCAATTTTAAAAATTCAAAAGTTTTTCAGGGTATGGCCTTCTAAGTATCTCTGATTTAATGGAATTTTTGTTTACGGTAAATGTAAGGTATGTTTTCGAGGCAGAGGCCAAGATGGTTTATGATGTCTGTGCTAAAACAATGAAACCATCCATGTGAACTGAGTTTTAGTACCTTTGCGTGAACATTTTTGTGTAACACAAAGATTAACAAGCCAATGACATTACTCTAATTGAAATCTGACAGAGAATGTGGTATTTTTTTGTTTAAATTTATTTAGAGGTCAAGTAAAAATTCAGTTTTGATCCCTTGATCGTAGACTTTCATGGCCAGAGTTTTTGACTACGTCTCGGCTAGGCTTTCAGATGTTCATCACCCTTGAAAATTACTGCAACATAGCGAGCCAAAACGTCAGGCACATCATTGTTTCCTCGGACATGGACCTGACCCGAAAGCCAAGAAGTAGTTGGCGGGCCACTGTCCAAGCCTTGGCAGGCCAAAAATGACTCGTGGGACTTGGGTTAGTTGCCACTAGTCCTGTGCAAAGCTTCAACTGAATGGATCAATCGAAGCTCTTTCTAATATTCAATTTGTCTTTGACAGGAAATTTGCTAATCATTTTATTTGAAGCTTCAGTTGTGATGCAAAGCTTCACCTTTGTTGCAAAACTTTAAAATGTTAGAAGCCTAAGATTCATTTATGAAACCATTTAGTTTTTTTTTTTTTTTGTATCATGTATGTTATATGTATTGCTTTGAATATAGTTGGTTACTTAAAAAAAAAAAAAAAAAGAAGGCACTCTATTTGCATTAACATTAAGCATTGTTATTTTATAATTTGTATTGATGGTTATCCCTTAATCAGTTCATACATTACAAATGTTTAATGATTATTTTTACTTCAATCCTGTATTTTGTAAAGTAAAATATGTGTAATTTAGCTTCGCCGAGAACAATATTAGCATATCCATTTGACTTTGCGAATGTTTTAATAATTCAATTTGTATTCACACAGGCCTGGTCGCCGGTGATTAACGGTATATAATTGTGTGTTTGAATTCTATTATTCAGTGTGCACGAGGAAGTTATGCTCATGCAGTGGCCGGCAGTCACCGTTGATCTAACATGAGCCCATCTTCTGGTAAAATGTGCAGTGCTATTAAATCTAGGTTGAGGATACAGCTTTACAAACCATGTTCTTATAATAGAACAGTTTGGAAATATCTTGAGGCTTCCGAGACATTTCGTGTATGTGGTCCAGTGTGAAGAGGCAGGTTCTGGCGTGCGCATCAGCGATCGTCTTGCTCAGCAACTCCGAGATCTGAGCAGGATCTTAAGAAGGAAACAAAAAACACTGTTAGCATCTATCATAGTGTAAAAATATGTACATATTAGGTACCTACTATGCTGTCAATATCTACTTTCAAAATTAAATACGTACTTGGATTCATATAGGTAATAAGTTGAATAAAGTCATATTGCTATCAAAAACAATCTATTTCATTTTGTTACAATTCTTGAAGTCAGAAGTTTCCAATTTACTGATTAATTTGTAGCTTTTAATTTTTTTTATAAACAATAAACAAATTCCCATAATTTTTTTCTTAGAGAACTAGAAGAAAATTTATGAAAAGTGAATTAAAAGAGGATCATTTTTATTCGATAAAGATTACATTAGATAGCAGGAAATTTTAAGTTCTCTGTAAAAATATGTTCTACTTATATTTTGTTTAATTTATAATTTTAACGTACCATAACAAAGAATGGGAATGTTGAAATTTCTCTTCGGCACTCTATATATAATATTTCTGCGTTACAGTAATTTACGTTACATTTCAGTCAGTTTACTAAGACCTGTTTTGCCAGTTTGCATACAATTTAAAACAGTAAAGACTTTTCAAATAGGTACTGTTGAAAGTTATGGAGTTCCACCGTCTACCTTATAGGTATAGCGGGCCTGCATTTTGAAGTTTTTTGCTAGCACACAGTTTAAAACTCAGGGCAAAATAGAGGCACTAATTCCCTAATCACTCTTGCCAGTACAAAAAATTAAGTGCATGCACACAGTTAGGCAGCTACAATTGTTATCTTTGTCTTAAATTAATTAAGAAAGACTTAAAAACACTTGCATAATGCAGCAATGACAGTGTTTAAAAACACAGTGATAACCAAGATTAAGAAAAAAAATGCCTAAAAACATTACACATTAAACATACAACAATCCAAACCCAGTTCAATGTTAAAAGTTAACTATTACCTACTATGACTTACCAAAATAAGTATATTAAATATTTAGTGAAAGTTAAAGGAATAGCCATACTTTTTGAAAACATATAGAAGTAACACAGAATGGTGTTGTAGAAACACACAGAAGTAACAGAGACAAGGTGTTGTGGAAACACTAACATAAAAAACTATATTATCAAACATTTAAGAAGAACTAACACATATGTATACAGAAAAAACAGCGAAATGGTGTCATCCCTTATGAAAGGTAAACTAGACAGTGCAGCTAATTCTATTTATTTTATGCCATAAAAATTAAGAACAATTATGCTACAATCGGCCACTATAAAATAATGTGATAATTTTTCTTTGAAAGCCATATATGAAAAAAAAAATTTTTTTCATCTAAAAATGATTATAGCTGCTGAGCTATGGCATGAGAGGCAAATGTAATAAATAACCATCTGAATCTACAACACACATCAAATCGTTAACTGTGAGGTGGTTTTTTTTTTAGTTATTATTTTTTTAAAAAGAGGACTTTCGGACATCAAACTTGTAATAGAAGGAGCGGAAATTTTTCTCCAAAGAATGGATGTTTAAAATTTAAATAACAATTAAAAACATATCAAAAGTGTCTGAGTAAAGATAAGATTTACTGACGACTCGAGAATTCACCGGCATTAAGAGTTTATTCATAAATTTTGATGTAATACACAAACTGCAAATTTAAATATATTTTTAATGATTCTAACAATAAAATGTTGATAGCTAGGGATCTGAAATTTATGTCAGATATAGGAGGTATTATATACTTGAAGGAAAATACTAATAATACTTTTATATGGAATATTTATAATTCAACAGAAATTTTTTTTTGATGTGTGACATAATTTGAACTTGGCTGCATTTTTTAATATTATTTTTCATTTTGTGTTCTCATACAGAGTGTTTCAAAATCTGTGGTACCTTCACTATTAGGGCGTGAGAGAACACAACTAAACAAGCACAAATCATCACCCATTGTATGCTTGGAGTTCAATTGGTGAAACGCTAGAGGGCGATTTCCAGTGAACGAAATGAATGCAAAGTTCACAGTAACCACCGTCGTTTGTGCTGTGTATCTCTTAACAAGATGGATGCGTATGGGAATCAAGGGGAATCACAGACAACAGGAACATTTAACAAGACATGTGCCAACCCTGCGTCACTGTCGGCGGCCACAGTTTCGAGCAGTTGTTGAATGAAAACATTTTTCCTAAAATTCATCTATGTCCTGTCATTACATTTTTTTTAGTGTTGTTTCTCATAATTTTATTGCACGGCACATACCATTCCTCTAAAGGTTTCACCAGTTGAAGTTCTGAGAAAATTCTGCATGTGTGAATTATGCTTGGCTAGTTGTATTTCTAATCAGGGGCGCAACAACAGGAGGGGGGCAAGGGTATTTTGCCCCCCCCCCCCCTCTGAAAAAATGAAGTGGGGGCAAACGGGGGCAAAGAAATAGCTGTGCAATCAATTTTTAGATAATAAAACTGCTTAAATAGCACCATTTTCCACTTTGAAATACAAATTTTCCCGGGGGAGGACCCCCGGACCCCCCGCTTCAATAGGGGGGGATCGATGATTCTTTATGAAAAGGTATATTGCCCCCCCCCCCCCCCCCCCTTGGAAATTTAGTTGTTGCGCCCCTGTTTCTGATGGTAAATCGCCGCATCTGTGTGTGTGTGTGTGTGAGGGTTCACCGGGAAGGGGAGGAGGGGTAACCCCAGGTCCGCAGGAGAGGGGCGTGGTCCTTACTAGGGTGGACAGTGGAGCTCTCCGTGGGCTCCTCGTCGCCTGGCTGGAGCTGCGGGTGTTGCCGGGCGCCACCGGGCCCCGGGGACGACAGGAAGGTGGTGCTATCTACATATCCCGCCACCAAGTTGTCCACAGAACCACCGGACCCAGTGACCATCTCCTGCTTGACCGCCACCATCCCGCCACCGCCTCCCCCCGCCGCGGCCAGCCGTTGCTGCCCCATGCCGGCGCCCCGGGGCAGCGCCTGCTGCTGGGGGCCCAGCATGCCGAGGGGGGAGGGCTTGCCACCACCTGCCAGCACCGCCACCGCTGCCCGTCACACGCTGCCGAGCGCCACCCTCCACTTTCCCTCACTTTTGCTGTTTCATCTCAACGAGCACACCAAAATAACAAAGAATTAAGTTCAAAATAAATTTACTGTTTGTTTAGTTTACTCTTCTAAAATACAACTTTATTTCATTTAATACAGATTACTTATTACTGTCGTTATTTCATTAACCTCCAATACTTTTCAAACATGAGCATTGTTTGTGCAATTTCGAAATATTTTGTTCTAAAGAATTTTTTTTTTTTTTTTTAAGTTAACACTGTACTGCAGAATGAAATGTACAAGTCAAAGGATTGTTTGATCTCTACCATTAAAATTTTTCCCTGTGGCCACTTTCAAACCTTCCAGGTTTTCTTAATTTTCCAGACTTGTAGCAGCGCATGCCTCCTCGGGAGGGTTTCACATTGTGCAGCTGTGCCCATGGGCTCAATGTTATGGGAACACTTACGATTGCAGTGGGTCCCGAAACAAACGGGTGCTCTTAAGGCCCCTCCCTACACATGATCTGTCCCAACTCAGTTCGGACTTATCAGTCAGATGTTAACAGCCAGAACTGCCATGTGTGTGTGTGTGCAAGAGCGGTGGACTGATCAGTCGGAACTGATGGACTTGTGAGCTCGAGAGCACTCAGTCCGAACTACCGTGTGTGGGAACAGCATCTCGCCAGTCCAAACCGTCAGTCCAAATAATTAGTCCGTCAGTCCATCAGCTGAGTGTCGTGGCAGATATCTTTCTTTATGCTCTTTGGTTACTTTGCTTTTTTATTTTTTTTTAAGTTTTACTAACTAAAAGTGCAACTGCAAATTGGAACAACCAAAGTTTTTTTAAAAGTTGTATGATGAAATGATACATCCAACAGCAAGAGCAATCACAAGACTGCTCGTGTGTGCAGGTGGGCCTCAATTCAGTCCAAACTGTCAGTTCGGACTGAGCCGTCTGAACTGGGAGCGCGACTGATGTGTGGGGGCCGTTAGAGGGAGACGTGCTGAAGGCTGGGATCGAGCCTACAACCCTGGCCATGACACCTCAGCAATAAGGGCCCCACAGAAGAATCACGAGGTTCCCACACTCCATCACATGCACTGTTGCTAGGGACTCTGCAGTCTGGTTTCTGTGTTTCTACAGATGTAGGTACACTGTCCTCTGAGTGTTTGTCTATTGCTCAAGAACTTCACAAATTATAAACTAATAGTAAATAAATTAAAGACCTGTTGTTAAAGATTCTGCAGTACAAAACATCTTGTGTATACATTTTAAAGAATAATTCATGTAGGCCTACATTAACATTGAAATTAAATTCTTTAATTAATCTGCTTCTTAGGTGTCAGTACAAGGCTAAATTATGGGTGGATCCCAGACGATAGAATGAAAAAATATATATACAACTCTTCAAGAAGAGGTGCCAGTAACTACTTAATATAAGTCATTAATTTTAGATCTAATGAATCTAGTGTCAGAATTTTGATCGGCTCTAATAAAACACACATTATTTCAATAGACTGCTTGAAGAAGTTAATTTTAAAATTTTAAAAGATATATGTTATTAATTATAATTGATCTTAAATTACATAAATACAAACAAGTTTAAATATAAATGGTTTTACCTTTTCTCTAACCTATCATTCTCTGTAAAACATATTATTGTCTTACATATCAGAGTATAACTGGATATTTTACAAAGTTATGCGAACATTTAAGTGAAGAATAAATACTAATCTGCCACAGAAGAAAAAGAGAGGTAAAAAAATGTGCTAGCTTTCACGAAGATTTTTTGCAGCGTGAAAAAATTTATTTGCATGCATGAGTTGGTCCCATAGCTTCAGCTCTTTTGGGAACATTTCTTTTCTCAACAAATTCTTTTATGTAACAACAACACAAAACAAATGATATGATTAAAAGATTGGTAAGCTTAAAACCTAAGTTTATTTGTTGTGCTACGAGCTATACAGGCCTAGTCATTAGCTAAGTCTAGTTTTATTGAATACCTGCTGGTAAGCACTGTCTGGTTACTTACAAACTTCACTGTCCCGTCTACATATACAATTCCACACGTGCTTCAATACAGTACGTTAAGAGGTCACTCCAGTGTTTCAGGGGCACTACGCAACCCGCGTTAACCTCATAAGATTCATTGCTATTTTCATTTTGCTTATAACTAATTAACTAATATAGATTTCGAAATGATGCTTGCTTGATATGTAAAACAACGATGCTCTTATCAAAGCCCCTTTCTTCAAAAACGTGCATAAATTATGGTTCAAACCTAGACAATTCACTTATTCATATTAGTAAAGATTAGTATAAAACCATAATTTATGCACTTTTTGAAGAAAGGGGCTTTGATAAAAGCATCGTTGTCTTACATATTTAGCAAGCATCATTTCTAAATCTTTATTAGTTAATTAGTTATAAGCAAAATGAAAATATAATTGAATGTTATGAGGTTAACGCGGGTTGCGTATTGCCCCTGAAACACTGGAGGGGCCTCTTAAGTTGGCATTATTGTGGATATGTTTGTAAGGGAACTCGCGGGCGAGGGAGTGCAACAGGCGAGGGGCTGACCTGCGGCGGGCGCGCTGCCCACGAGCGCGCTGTCCGCGGCGGGCGCGTCGATCCCGGCGCCGGGCCGCGGGTCGTACGCCGTGGTGCTGTCCACGTAGTCGGCGCTGATGTCGTACGCCATGGCCTGGTGCGCGGCTCCCACTGGCGTCCCCGCGTAGGCGTAGCCGCTGTGCGAGGCGGACGTGTAGCTCCCCAGGTCGCTGTTGTACGAGTAGCTGCGAACAGTCAGTTCCTCGTGTTCCCTCGTGCTTATCATTTACCGTGATGCCTCCCTTGCATTTGGTGCTTCTCTCGCAAATATTTTCAAAAGACATTCACCAAGTGTTACATAGTGGGGGTTTAAAAATTTTGCACAAGTTTTCGTAATTACCAGGGGCATGCCGATTTCGCGAAAAGATTTCGGGACTAGATGAAAAATTTAAAAAAAAACTGTAGAATCGTCTGTGTTCCGTGATTCGGTGAGTTTCTTCCAGGTACATATCGATTGTAACAACGCCAATCACAGTGATTCAGTTGCGGAAGCAAACGCGTCCTGAGTGGCTCGGTCAAATAAGGTAACGACTTCTCTCACAGACGGCCGCCAATCGCAAGGAAGAAAACACAGGCGCGGGTATACCTTTGTTGCAGTCTAATAAGTGTTAAGATCTTTTCGCGAAATCTGCATGCCCCTAGTAATTACTATCACTTGCACAATTTTTTTACAGCCATTATATCACACTTGGTAAATATTTGTTAAAAGGTTTTGTTACAGAACAATAAATGCAATGGTGGTTCATGTTAAAATTTTATAAATAGACCTTAAACATTATAAATGATGAGAAAATGAAATAATAATAATAATAACATGGAGTGTGAGACTGAGCCTTAAGTCAAATCTTCAGGGTCAAAGAGAGGTGAAGAGATGAGAATGAAGTGCTGGCAGAAAGGAAAGGTGAGGAAACAAGAGCACACGTACAAAACCAACCGGCTCACTGTAACGTCCACAACATCACAATTCCCTGGTGCAGAAAAATCTGTGTTTTGACCCTGCTGGGGAATCGAACCCGAATTGCATTGGTCGGAGGCGAGGGATGTGACCACTCCGCAACCGTGACACATGTTCATAAGGAACTTAAAGTGGTAACTAATAATTTTATGTAACCCCCCCCCCCCTAAATTTTTTTCTCATGCCATTTTGTTGTTGGAATCATTTCATATATAGTAACATGCAAACATTCACAGTATTTTGGAACTGGCAATGGGCTATAATATGCAAACACAGTAGAGACTAATACCAGACAGCTCTATGATAACAACACAAGGGAGAAGGTGAAAAAATTACCTAATAGCAAGAGGTGCGAATACAAAAAAATTGTTTAGATGTCAAACATGATAAACTTCTTTTTAAGTAATTTGATGCACTTGGGGGTTAATTTTCTCCCGTAAATTTATACAATGATTAAATAAAAATCTTTTTTTAACAGAAAATAAAGTTATTTACGTTGTCATAATGTTGGTACCATCTGTATTAGACAGATACATTGTTCATACCATGGAGGTAAGAAGTAGACTAATTAATACCTCCATGGTTCATAGTAGGCATACCTCTGCTATCTATCGGACCGACGTGACAACTACTCCAGGTCATCACACAAAAACCCTGGAGTTGTCCGGTATTAGACTTTAGCGTATTTGTTACAAGGAACTATCCCTGGAGTGATATATCAGGGTAGCCGTGTTAGTCGGACCGAGGAACAGCAAAATTCGCACGCTCACCCTCCGTTGAAGTTGCTCTGGTGCTGGTCAGACGAAGACGGTATTTGCGTGTCGAACACGGAGCTGTCGCAGGCCATCTCCGTCTGCGCGCGCATCTGCGCCCGGTGGAAGCGCACCTCGTCCTCCACCTTCTCGCGCTGCTTCTTGGACATGCGGCCGAACTTCACCGCTGCAACCACACGAGCATGCCCGTTCCATCACCCGCCAGTAGCGCGGTGACTAGACTCTACAGATGGGTCGGGTCCAGACAGCATCTAGGTGCGTGGAGGCTTGGGGAACACTCTTATGTTACAAAGTTAATTTTTTTTTTAAATAAATATTTTATATATTTCTTTCCTTCACATAATATTATATATATTAAAGTTTTTTTTATAAAATTTGAAGCTACTTTATTTTATGCAATTTTTTTTATAAATTAAAAATAAAATTGCTTTTGAGAAGGGGGGAGAGTTCCTCTTCTCTGAATCTGCCCTTTTTACAGTAATGAGCAGACACATCCATCAAAAAGTTCGAAATTTTACATATGTTTGCAAAACTACATAATAATAAAAAAAAGCTTCAATAAGTTTCAGGAGATATATTTATGTGAAGTACTTTACAACAGGTTTACCTTCCAGTTACGTGAGATATGTGGGCCACGTTTGTCATATAAAATGCTGATACGGTTTAACAGACGTCTCAATGAGTTTTGTCTGTTTCCGTAGTGAATAAATAACTTTCCGTAACTGGACGTCTAAATCGGTAATGATTACGTAAAATCCATAATGCTTGGCAGCACTACGTCTGGCTGTTTCCTTTGCATTACTTAAGAGGGGTTTGCAATCATTAGTAAAGGGCTGCAATGGTTGAGTAGCCACATAACTCTAATTCCATCTAAGGTGACCCAGGTTCGATTACCGACGGGTTTAAACCAATATTTCACCCAGTTGGGAAGCGAGGTTGGTGTTGTCTTGAGATGGTGAGTTTTCTCAGGGTACTTCTCCCATTTCCCGGCATTGGTGCATTCTGTCAATGCTCTTTCTTTCCTCATCTCATTGCCAGGCCCCTGATATCAGGCATCCAGCGCTATGGGAAGATAATCTTTAGCCGGTATACTGTATACTGTTACACATAATTTTACATCACAATGAATATAAATTAACATTTCCCCTTGACATGTATTTTTGGAAATAAAATCATTGCCGTATGTTGAAAAACTTATTTTTCTCATCCCTCGAATTTTTTTGTCCTTTTTTTTTTGTGCCTAAAATTCTCCCGCCCCTCAAAAACTGGCGCCTTGACCAAATGCCCGGATGGCCTGGTTTGAGGATCAAAGCCTGGTCATTTCCGGTGACCCGGATGCAGTGGCGGCCCTAGACTTTGCGGGCCCTGGTATTTCTGAGAGGGCCTAGGGGGGAGGGGATCGGATTAGCCCCCAGAGAAAATGGCAGTTAGGAGCCCTCACCCAGAAAATCTGAAAAATAATTAAATAAGATTTCAAGCCATCCTGGAACTTAAATTATGATGACAGTTTTTATCAATTATCTTTAGAAATTTTTACATTCCTATTTAATTTTTTTTTATAAATTATGTTCACAGTTTACAATGAATAGGGGTCTATTATTAGATACAGGCATGTCAGTAACTTAGCAGCAAGACCCTTGTCCGGCGCGCACCTGCCCCGCACCTCCCCTGCCCAGACGTCAAAGATACATTCATACGTAACTAATTCATTCATGCATACAACCGTGAATACTCTAGCAAGTTGGGCTGCTGCAAAGCTGGATATGTACTGGACAGCAAAATTTTTATTTAAAAAAAAAAATGTTCTATTACATGGTGGTTGGTGGTTGTTTTGTTTCATTATTAGAAACTTTGGGGGGGGGGGGGGGCGGATTTTCACAAGTATTAAGTATGCTTTTGTTGTAATTATGCAAAACATAGATAGTAATTACTGTTTTGCAGCTGTAGTTCTGGATGTATCAAATTGTACAACTGTTTCAATGTGTATTTAGCTAGTTTCCGTGTAAAGGTTATGACTTAGGAGTTTTGCAGCTATTAAAATTTACGGATGCAAACAGGTTTCCTTTAAAAGCAGTGGTGGATTTACTCAGTTTTTCATCTTCAGAGTAACTTTTATGTCAATTTTAAATGGGAACTAAGCATTTATGCTCTGTTTTACTGCACAAAATCATACAGAGAAAAGTAAAACACAAATTTAGTAATGAATTTAATTTTTGTTTCATAATTTATATAATGAGTATAACTACCTACACGTAAATGATAAGACTTCAGAAACTTTTGGGTGGTTAATTTTCAAACTCATTTCATACAAATCATTTAAATCTAAGATATTTTTTTTTGAAATTTAGACACTTAGTAAAATTCAATTTAACTTTCTCTGAATAAATTCCAACTTCTATATCATGAACGGGACAGATGCATTGAATTTAAGGCCAAAAATGTACAATTATGAAATATATTTTAGTTATTATCTGTACGTCCCTAAAAAATATTTAAATGTAACATTTTATGGGTAATTATTTACATAATTGTAAAGGAATGGTTTTTTTTTTTACATTGTGGGACATTCGACACTTAAAAGCACTACAAGTTGAACAGTGTATCGCGTACACAGTAAATAATACGCTGAAAGGTAATGCACACCCTTAAGTCTCCGTCTCACTACTTTTTTTTTCTTGACATAATTATTGTCTGAAGGCTTTTCTGTGAATTTATCGTGGTAGTTCGCTTGCATTTCATGTTTTGTCTCAAATTATCTCAACCTATATTTACATAATATTATAGCAATAAAAATTCACACAAGTGACCTTTCACAGTTCAAAAATACCATCAAGTAAATATCTGATGAGAACATTTGTGACCCAACAACAAATAAAAGAGAGATATCATGCTAAATTTACGGGAATAGTTCTTAATGAGTAATTATGACAAGATAATGAAATCACCAAATGTGCGTAAGGCCTGTACGACAATGACCACGAGAAATGGAGACAGAACACATAAACAGCGATGGATCTCGTGGAACGTTTCACTATCACGTCTGCTGTTTCCACAAAGCAGGTAAAAGTAACAAATGTCAACCAATGAGATAGCATTTCAAGGTCATTAAACATTAATTTAATTTTTTTTAAAAATATGCCTCGAGATCATAGCTCGGGCAGAATCTACATATATAATAAAAATAAATGACTAAGAAATAACAGAACACTAGATATTCTTGTACTTGAAACAATGTTTAACATATTTAGGAGATAAAAAAAGCGTGGCTTCCACCACAGCCAAGTACTCGGCTTCTGTTAGTCGCACGGAGCAACGTAAATGGAAGAGCTAATACGTACGGGTCCGTCTGCGTCTGCATGCTGTTGTAGAAACTAGAAACTATGTACCGTGAGATCCGTCTGCGTTTATTTGATCCGTCTCTGTTCCCGTGTCATTGCATCGCGGGCCTAACACGACACAACGGCCGCCGCGTCGGGGCTCGAAGGGGTGAAAGAGGAGGGGGTGGTAGCGGCACGCGCCGCCAGGGGCGCCCCGCGCGCTACGCGGAAGCGCTGGCCGCCCGCCAAGTGACTGTGACGTCACGAGGCCCGGGCACCGCTCCGCAGCTCAGCACGAGAGGAGAGGGGATTCGCTACGTCACAGCGCTGCGCAGCGCTCCGTATGTGTCTGTGTCTGTGTCCTCTCAGATGATTTATAAACTACGCGAGAACCTAGTTAAATAACTACGTTTCAATTTAACCGTTGATAAATTACGTAAGACGCAAAAACTCGACGCAGTCGTGGGCCAACTTACAAACTTCCTGCGTTTCCGCCTTCCATATTTCAAGTGAAGTGTTCCGAAAACTTTTAAGATGCAGGCGTAATCTATATAAGACACAATTTTATTCTTGTCTCACGTATCACTTTACGCTTACGAAACTTTCGTTACAGATAAAGAAAATGACGCGTTTTAACAAAGTGCTAATAAATAAACACGTTTACGTAAAAAAAAAAAACATTCATTATAATAATAAGTCCGATAAAAATGTTTTCTACTCTTTTACAGTTTAAAGTGTTAGGGCTAGTGACGTCTTGCGACTTACGTGTTTTATTAAACTATCGTAGTTTTGTTGCGCGTTGCGTCTTTGTAGATCACTGAAAATGAAAGCTTACTTAACATTTCAACCAGTTGTTTTGATTCATGGTGCCGATGAATGTACACTCCCACTCCCAGGAGCAAAGGAGATATAAAGGAACGTGGCCGACAAGCTGATATCATAGCTTGGCCAATTGCAGCTCTTTGGCGACAGATTCCATGCTCTTCTTTACTCTTTGTTTTTTATAATTTTTTCGAGTAAGCACTTTAGTTTGTTAGGGAGAAGTGACATGTCATTTAAAGCATTTCCATCACATGGGTAGTTGTCACTGTTGTCACGTCCGTTTCTTGCGAAGTTTATAGACCGAACTTAAGTGTTTAAGGTGGGGTCACATACGCCATGTTGATTTTTTTTTAATCATTTTCTCGCCATTACTACCAGTTAAGGGATACATTTATGATTTTTACCACTATACCTAGTTTGTATTTGTTTTTCTGTTACAAATATTTTTTTCACGGATATTTCATAAGTGTTATATAAATGGTGTAGAAGGCGCGCAAGTGATAGCAATTACAAACACTTGCGCGCCTTTTTAAACCCATTATAACAATTAGGAAAAATTAGATGAAAATATTTGTAACAGAACAAATGCAAACTAGGCATAGTGTTAAATTTACAGAAATAGACCATAGATAGTAGTAATGACGATAACATAGAAAAATCAACATGGAGTGTGAAGCCCCGTCTTTTTGTATCCTTTCGCAAATCTCTTAAAATATAAAACACTGTAAACTAAAGGCATTCATAACTTCAAACAAGGTTTCTGGTACAAGTACAGAACAGAATTAAAGGGGAAAAAAATCCCTTTTGGCACAGCCTACAGGCGCAGGTAGATTTTGGAGTATTACTTCTTCTGGAATTTCTGGAACTTCTACAAACTTCTGGAACAATTTAAGACCTTATATTACATGATATCCTATATGTTTGATAAAAAAAAATTCTCATATTCCATGCAGCTAAAAGGTTTGGAGTGTTTTTAACTCATTGCGTACGGAATTGAATAGCTTAGAACGAATTTCATATTATGCCTACTAAGGTAGTTATGAGTTTTTTTTACCTTCAAACACTATTTTTAACAGCTTGCACTTATACATTGTCATATAAAAATTTTCTTCGGACCAAGGTTCAAAAAATATTAGGATAATTTAAAATACATTGCTACGAATTTGATAGTAAGGAAGTATTATTATTATTTTTTTTTATTTCAACCCCTGTTATTACGGTAATATTTCGTTTCATCAATTTTTTTTCAGTCAAAGGTTTTAGATAATGTTTAGAATTTTTCCAATAAATTATAACTGATTTGATAGTATATCTGCTTAAAAGTTATGATTTTTTTTGTCTTTCAACCCTTATTATTTCCACCTCTTGCAGAAATTGTTTCATAAAAATTAACCTAAGACAAATATTTTTGACAATATTAAGAAATTTCAAAATAAACCAGAACTGATAAGATAGTTTACATAGTACGGAAGTTTTTTTTTTAATTTCAACCAATTATGGTATAACTATTTAATGAATTTTAACACGATGGGCAGTATTTTAATAATATTCATTGTAGAAAATCCGGTCCAAAATCGGGATTTAGTGTTCTTCTCCAGTCTTTTTCACTTTTGTCAGAGCAGTTTCATTAAAAAGTTTAACATTTCGGTCTGCAAATAGAATGATACGATAGTCGATGTAGCTGCTCCGGCAACGAAATCTAGCGGCGAGTGCAGAACTACGTGTGCTTCGCGTTAAGAAATGTAGTTGAAAACACAATTTGTGTGTATATTTACCACGCTCGGCATTATTTTAAAATATTCTACGTTAAATTTCGTTTCGGAGTTTCGTATTATAAGTGTATCTGCAACACGAGAACACATGAATTCGCTCGTTACCGAGGTTAGATATTACACTTCTCTGGCGAGTACTGAAAGACTCACTCACGTGTTTTTACCACGCTTTTATTATCTGGACCTTTATGTATGTATGCATGTATGAACTATGTAATAAAATCTTTCCATTCAATATTTACCCACTTTTCGACGACCGAATGTGTTGAAATTTTGCATACATATAAAGAACCTCTGAAATACATAATTTTTTTTTATAACTTGAGACCTTGTGTTAAGGGAGAGTGGGGGCTCAGGGGGTCAAAAAACACTAATTTCAAGCTATGAGTAATAACCAGGCTTTTTGAGTATCCATGAGGACGGGGCATTGTGAGAATTTGCCCCGGGGTCAACTGTTACCCTGGGAGAGGGGGAGGGGAGTTGATTAAAGACACAAAAATTAGACAATTTTAAAACCCAATGCTCTTCCGATTTGGAGTATTTCCGATCCAAAAGGTCGGGTTGTGGTGGAAAATGTGTCCGGGTAAGTGGGGCGTAATTCCCTGAATTTTGAAAATTTTAAAAGTATATATATTCTTTTTGATTTAGGGTTTTTTCAGAGGTTGTGTTATGATGGAAAATGTGCCCGGGGTTCGTTAATGGCAATATGGGTACTATATTTGAAATTATCAGGCCACTTCCGGCGTGATCAAGTGTATGATACAGATATTCCATCCGTCCGTGTTTATTTCGGCACAGATGGTGTACATATATTAAACCAATAACCATTCATTTTCCAGTGAAATGCAGCTATGGTACTGCTGAAAGGCGAATGTTGTCATCAATACTGAGTTGGGAATCTACCGTGCATAAAATGCAAGTCTACACTGTAGATCATGCAGTTAATTATTTGGGATAGCGTCTCGTTTTTGCCGGACAGGCTTATGTAGCTTTTAGTCACGTAAAGTCACTGGGTGGTCTCCAAGTAGAAGAACTGGATTGCTCTAAAATAACATAAAAGGTTCCATGTAGTGTTGACGCTTTAGCTGAAATGATTATATTACGTGAACATTAATGACTAATTGGAAGTTCATTGTAACAAATGAATATTTTAATCACTTATATTTAGTATTTTTAATTTGTTTCAATTACTCATATTCAATATTTTTATTTTATTTTGAGACTAAAAAGAATAAAATAAATTTATGGTTTGAAAAACTAAAAAAAAACTTTTATCATTGAATGAACTAAAAATTGAAAATTAAAATTGAAATTAAAGTTTTTTTCCAACAGCCAAATGGGGTGGTCTCTTTTTTTTTTTTTTCATTTTCGTATTGACTACATCCTAAAATTAGTGATAGAAAATTTAAGAAAAATGTTATCAAGCACTCCCTGGGCATAGATGGGGGGGGGGGGGGGGGCAGGAGGGCCCGGCCACCCTGGAATTAAGAAGCCCCTCACAAGAAGGGGCCTGCCTGCACTTGCAAAAGTGTCACTCTGAAACGTGTTTTATGTCGAAACTATTTCTTATGGAAAACTTTCTGTATATTTTAAAGTTTTCTTCTTATTGCATGCCTGTAGGCCAAAATATAGGCAACGTACAGCATACGGGCACCGCATCCAGGTATGATGTGTCGGTTAACTCCACGTTCAAAATTCTCGAGCCCCCTTCCCCCCTTAAATTTCCGCGGCCCCCACTTGCGAATCCTACAAATTTGCGCCCCTGAAGCACCCCTTACTGATTTTAAGTTCATTAAAGTTATTAAGTTCATATATTAATTTTTTGTAATTACTACATCCTAAAATTTACGAAATGACTATATCCTAAAATTATCGATAGAAAATCTATTACATATCATATTGTTATTACTGTTAGAAAAGTTAAGACAAATTATATCAAGCCCCCCACGGTTTTTATTTATACAGAGTTGTGCATTATTTGGCTGTTGGACAAAAACTTAAATTAAAATTCTTTTTGTGTTTATTTCATTCAATGATAAAAGCGGGGTATCTTAGGTTTTTTTAAACAGCAAGTTTTTTTACTATGTTCATGATAATCACTAACTAGTAGTTCCACACAAAATCATTCCATTAAATTTAATGATGTTCTTAATTTTTGAAAGCACAAGGCTAGCCAGTAATTTTTCTTATAAATGGTGGAAGAGTTTTAGCTGTCAAACTAAAAAAAGGTTGATGAAGTTACTTTTGACTGGCTCATGGTCGTCCAGATAGCTCTTCCGTTTACGTTGCTCCGTGAGACCAACAGAAGCCGTGTACTTGGCTGCGGTGGTAACCGTGTTTGTTTATGTTCTAAGTACGTTAATAGGGTTCTCATATTATACTGGCGTTTATTTTCATTAGATATGTAAATTCTACCGGTGTTATGATCTCGAAGGTAAATTTTTGTTTTTAAAATAATTTAATACTTCGTAAATTTGAAATGAAAACTCATCGGTTGCCGTTTGTTAAGTTTCCGTGCGTTGTGGAAGCAGCAGACGCGATTGTGAAATGTTCCGGTTGATCCGTCTCCGTTTACGTGATCCGTCTCCCGTTCACGTGCCATCGTAGAACGGGCCTCAGTACCCACGCATCATGCTTCCCATTGGCGCGTACTGCAGCTGGTTCAGTCTGACCTGTCCGACCTCGGAAGCTCCGCGTGGCTGCGCCATCAGCACGTGACGTCATAGCTAGAGACCTGCAAAATTCGCGGTTTCGATGGCCTTCAGGATAGACTGCACATACCCCTGTACACTCGGGCAAATAACGCAAGTTCATTGGCTGCCGACTTGTAAGTCGTCTCAGCTGGTTTGTCTGTGATTCGATCCTTCTTTGGTTGAGGGTTTATAACTGGTTGAGATTCGTCCAGACGAAAAGTAAGCCAATAGCAAAATTATCTAAGAGGTATATGTGTTTGAATTCTAGCCTATCACCGAATGAATACGCGAATTTTGCAGGTCTCTAGTCATAGCTCACGGGATCTAATCAAAAGCCACATCCGCATCTGCAACCATCAGCTCCGACGCACTTCACACAGACGCGACATGTGCGACTGCGGCAGGTCCTTTTAGAAGTGTCAACTGAGAGGCACAAAGACGTAACTAACTGCTGGCGACGCTGCTTCCGGGAACGTTAGAGCCGGCAGGTCGCGTGCCGCGGCCAGTTCTATTCCGAGCGACGACTATTGATCGCGACTAGCGCGGGCAGCGGCCGCCGAGCGAACCGCGTGTCGGAGAAGGTTCCTGTGTCCGCCGCTGTCGGCGCTCTGCTTCTCCTCAGGCTGGCTGGCCACCAGATGGGACCCTCCCCCTCCAAGACCGAGTTCCCGCCCCTTCGTGGTGCACTCAACCGGGAAGCCTAAGATGTACATCAAGTTCTGTCCCTGCCCGATTACACCCGAACAATTCACCTTCGGCCAACCTCGGGTTTATTTATTAATATTTCCATTTCTCTGTTTATTTTAATGTAGCTATACTAACCTAACTAACCGTCCATAGTGTTTTAAAGTGTTTTTTTTTTGTAGCTAACCTAACCGACCACTTTTAAAGTTTGAATTAATTTTTCCTGCGCAAAAATAAAACAAATCCCGAAGTTCTCTGAAGGCGAATTGTTCGGGTGTAATCGGGAAGGGACAGAACTTGATGTACATCTTAGGCTTCTAGCAACTCAACCTGCTTGCTTAATACAAAACTATTTTGCTTCCATAATCGCGTGGTTTTTTGCTCATTATATATAATGCAAATGGTCGTTCGTTCAAAATCTTAAAATCTTCGAAAGTACTTCAAAATTTACTTTGAAATTTTTACACAACATTGCATTCGAATACGCGCGTGTTTTTATGTACCAATGTCACACCTATGACAATTTAAAATATAGATAAAGATATAAATAGGTAAAATCATTGATTTTTAATATTTTCATTGCTATAGAATGACATATATAAAGATATAGAGGGATATATGTAGGTATATAGAGGAGATATATGGAGATATATAAAGAGGGATATATATATATAGAAATTGAGAGAAGAGAGAGCTGTATATATGTAGATAGGGATATAGAGAGATGGAGAGTTATGTAGATATATAGATAGAGATAGAGAATTAGAGAGATGAGATGTTTTTGGTGCTTTGGATATGTGCACCTACTTTAAACAAATTACAAAAATTTAATTGATTGAGGCATTGCAATGCATGTCGGGCATTAGCTAGTTTTAAATAAATTAATAATATAACTATCGTTAAACATTCATAAATGATAAGGCGCGTAGGCTTCGGCCTGAGACACGCTTCGATTCTTCCCTACCCCAGACTCCTCCCAATAGTTTTTTTTTTTTTTTTTTTAAGGTATGGAAAAAAATAATTGCTTCTCCTTTGGAACGAATATGAGCGAGCCGTCGAGAGAAAGATATAATGACGAGAATCCTCCCTCTTTCCACTCTGAATCTGAATCAGTGTTTTAAACACTGAGGTATTAGTCTATGACGTGGGTGTCTGTTCTGTTCTAAAGATAAGGTCACTCTGGTTAGCAAAACAAACCGCAGGCTAATTCTAGAAGCTTGTTTAGCTTGAAAGGAACTCGCCAGGAAGATCTGCAAACATTCACTTCTTGAAGTGAGTACTATTAAACAAGGAATTAGCCTCAAATTTAATTAAAATAACAAAAAACGTTTTCAGTATCCAGATGGGAAATGTGGTTGGGGGTGAGTATTTTTCATTTTTACTTCAGTTATAAACATGGCAAAGTTTGAACACAAATTTCCTAACTTACTAACACAGGGTTTTTAACCAGTGAAATTATGGTTACGGATAATTATACCAAAGAGCTGATCCTAACTTGTGAATCATTGGACTTTACATGGTAATACGAACTGAGATCGGTGGAAATTCATTGCAACGCTCAGTGAAAAATAACTCATCAGCAGTGATCCAAAAATTCGGCAGGTTTGATGACCTCCAGGCCGTGTTTTCTCGAGCCTTAAGCAGGAATTACAATCGTCCTTACGCCATCCGTCCGTCAATCACGTGACGTGTAGCCAATCAAATGGCCCGAAAAATTCCATCCGTCCGTCAAAAGCTTGGTAACTTCATACTTTTGCCGGACGGACGACAGATGAAATTATAAACTCCAAATTTTTGCAAGGGCTTAGCGTGTCAATTAATATTATTTTAGAAGTTTTTTTTAACTGTTTGGATGCTTAAAATATATATTCAAAAAATCCGTTTTGAACACATTTTAAAGGATGTGTTTTGAAACAAAAATCGTTTGATTCACATAAGTGTAATTAATTACTCACGATAATTCTGAAAATATTGAAATAAATACCAGAGTGGAAAAAAAATTGACATACACATGATAAATTTTCTCCAAAATTTAATTTTTATCCACGGTTGGCAGCATGTATGGAAGAAAAAAATACTATAAAGGACAAACGGAACGTTGTAAATCGCTCGGCGGTTGACGGACCAACGGATGACGGACGGACGCGACGGGCTATTGTGATTCCGGCCTTAGTCATTCGCTCATTTTCCGCTGGACGGAAGAAAATCTTGAAGGGCCTAAAATTTCATTCGACTGTTCGGTTGCTCTTTGTTTGTTTTTAGTTTGGAGCATCTTATGACGTGCCGATTGAAGACGTCGCAAAAAAACATACGAATGCCCGGAGTATTGGATTTTTTTCCCATCCTTTTGCTACAACTCAAATTTCGAACTATTGACCCCAATTTTTCTTTTTGCGCGCCAGGGCATAATCTCATATCTCCCAGATCTTCTATACCTTCTTGCGACCACTTATTTGCTAACAGGTTCTCGTCTGTAGGCGCCGCGAGGTATTAACCTATTATTTCACGCGGGCGACTACAACTAACATGATAACCACACCAGTTCACAAGTGTTGGCTTTAACAAGTATCCAAAGCTATGGCCTATGCAATGTGAAACAAAAATAAATGTAGCACGAAAGCTTTCTTGCAAGTGGTTTCAAAATATCTTATAACCAGGCCTAAAACCACTTAAATTGCCTTTAAACCTATCCGCGAAATCTCTAGTCATCAGAAGAGACTTGCAGGAACCAGGATGAACTCGACACACTCGTACACACATGCCTGTGTGTATTGTCCACTGTTCTCCTGCTACATTTCACCTTCCAGACGAGCTGCGCGCATCTGGGTCATAGGAATTTTGTAGTGTGGTTATTGGTTTCCTTGCCACTTTGAAAGTTCAAAACAAGCCTATGGTCTAATGTATGTCCATACAAGAATTTTCCCATTATAAAATTTAATATTACCAACAGTAAGCGTTCTTTCAAGGTCACGACTAAAGAGTAACTCAAACAGTTTTATATAAGCGCATGTGCGAGTACTGCTTCGTTGTTTTCTCGCTTGCGGTGCGAAAGAATGGCTCTTTCCCCAATTAGTAGAGGGTGAACCTGTAAAATTTATTCGGCAACAGAATGGAGCCCCTCCCCATTGGAATTTCATTGTTCGAGAGTGGTTGAATGTTGAAGTCCCTGACCGTTGTTTTTCGCTGGTCTCACGCTGGTCTTTCGCACTTCCAGGGACGGCGCGGGTTTATACCCTGCGGTGGCAAAATATTTGCACATTTGATCCCGAGATGGCTGGCTGGCTGGCTGGCTGGAAAGTTAGCGAACAACCCGTCAACCGTCAAGATTCCATTCAAGATGTTATTTTTTACATACACCACTGCTGTTACACTTATGTCATAAGAAGCCTCATTAATGAACAAAAAAGATAAAGATACAAAAAAATAGAACATGCGAACTCACAGAAAACAAGCTAAATGTCGAAGAACTAAAAACATAAACAGCACAGAAATTGTCTCTCCTTGAGGACGGGAACATATCACTGTTCCCGAAATGCAACTGTTTTGTCTTGTGAAGGCTACCGTGTTCTTCTGTGCTGTCGTCGTTTGCCTGAGCGTATCTGTGTTGTTGTGTTGTCCACATTATCTGTTTAGTATCATCGTTGGTATTGTCTGTTTGTCGCTGTGTTGTCCAAGGTCGTTTATTATCTTTATTTACTGTCCTTGTTTCCACTGCCTCGTATTTTTAGCCATTGTGCCCGTCTGTGCTGTAAAAATGTTTTGACTAGTTACTTCCATGGAATTTTCTGTGCCGTTTGTTTTTAATTATTTGACACCGGCTGATTTGAACCTTTTCTCTGTGTTTTTTTTTTGCATGTTCGTCTTTTTATTTGTATATTCGTCTTTCTTTTGCCCGTTAATGAGGTTTCTTATGACAAACAGTGTGACCAGTAACGGCGCATGTGCAAAATAACATCTTGAATCAATCCCCATTGAAAGACTTATTCAAATAATGTTCAGGCTCGGTCTCTTATGCCATGTTTATTTTTCGTTTTTTTCTTCATTGCTTTTTAAAAGTTATAAAATATGTTGTTCTGCTACAAATATTTTCAAAAGATATTTACTTTGTGTATTGGGCTTTATTTGCCTTTTTTACGTAGAGAAATCTTAAATCATGCAGAAACATGGTTTCCGGACAAACTGGGGCGTTTCTTGACAAAAAAAAAAAAAAAAAAAAAACGAAAGTTTTTGAAGTTCTAGGACATTTTTCCATCTCTGATACAAAATGGACTTAAAACATTGGGTGGTTTATAAATCCAGCCTTGGAATGTGCTGCATACGAATAATTCTGTTGTTGTTACTGAAATTGAGTTGCCGGTGGTACCTTGTAAACTTTATAATTTTTTATTTTTTAAGGTGTAACATCTTAGCTCTTGGTATACGGCATTTGGTGGGAGTAATTTCGTGTGGTGGATGGCGAGAACCAAAGTTAAAAAAGACAAAGGTAATCTTTATATAATTCACTGTTAAATGAATTCTAATGAAATGGGCAGTATTTTAATAAAAATTCCTCATCGAAAATCAGGTTCAAAGAAAGCGTTTGGTATTTTTACAAATATTTTCCGCTATTATCGGAATCGTGTCATTATATAGTTTAAATATTCGCTTTGCTAATCGAATGATCCTATAGTCGACGTAACTGCTCCTGCAACGAATTCTAGCGGTGAGAGAGGAAACTACGTATGATTCGTGTCCAGAAATTTAGTTCAAAACACAATTTGCTTACACACACACACATATATATATATATATATATATATATATATATATATATATATATATATATATATATAATTCTAGGCATTATTTTAAAGAATTCTTCGTTAAATTTCGTGTCCAAGTTTCGTATTATAAGTGTATTTGCTACATGAGAACACAATAATTTGCTCGTTAAGGAGGTTAGATGCTATATGTCTCTGGTGAGTACTGAAAGACTCGTTCACGCATTTTTTTTTTCCGCGTACTTTCCTCGTTGGAGGACCATTTACGTGGCGCGTCGATTCTGACATACCTGGCAGGGTCTGAACCTAGTGGCATTCATCGTTCTCGCATTTCGCATTTCTCTTTAGCTCGCAGGCTCTAAATCATTTGTGCGACCCACAGCATGTGTGTGGTTACAATGGGGAATCAAATATGAAAAGGAGGTATTTTCATGCAATAAAAAAAAATAAAGGTTTTTCGAGCCCTTTAAATCGCTCGCGAATTAAGAACAATTTTTTTTAATGTCTTGCCCGTGCAGAATGGGAAGGAAAATAAAAGGCGGAGCATCACTGTTAGGGGCTGCTTCTGGGTTGAGAGGACATCTCGAGTTGCGCAAGGGAGGCTGATGAAAAGATGTTTACCGTTAGTTCCTCCGCGAAACGATTTCCTCCACCCAGCCATCACAGCTCGATCGTTCTTCTCTCTCTTTTTTTTTCTTCTCTGCGCCCATCTCGAGTGGGGAAAGCGGAGAATGTTGTCTAAATGTGCGGGGTTGGGAGGGGGGTGGTGGGAGAAAGAAGGCGGGGGTTGGTTGTCCGATAGAGATCGCTGCCGCCATCTGCACTCGAGGGATCGTATGACTCTTCGGCGGGGCGACGACCCAGCGGAGGGGTAGTAACAACAGGGGGAGGGGTAGCTCTCGCCGGGGATAGGGGTGGCACTCAGGGCGGGAGGGGGCAGAAAGAAGGGGGTGGAGACGATCAATTACGACCTCCCCGGTTCACGTTAGGCCAATGACGCCGAAGCGGCCTGGACTGCGTTAGTTCGATATTCCTGAGACCATACCGTCGAAACATATCTTGTTGCACTGCTGGACCAGCTTACAAACTACCATGCTTCGTCACAAAAAAAAAAACATACCCTCTGTACGATTATTATACAGCACTGATTTCCCCTGAGTTTGAAACGCATACCTCGCAGCAAACCAGAAGATTTTCGATTTATCGTTAGCGTTAAAGCATTGAGTTAGGTATTGGGGCTAGTTTCCTTTCACTACTACGAACATAGTTTCTGTTTTAAAGAAAAGGGCAGTGTCTTAAAAATTAATGAATGTTTACATTTTGTAAACAAGTGTGTTATGCACGGATAGCCTAAAAATGCGTTTTAAAGCATCATCTCGAGAGAAAAAAATTACGGGGACCTACCGCTTGTCTGGGAGATATTCCATACCTCCCCCTTTTCAGAATACCAGAAACAGGCCTATCAAAATTTATTCTTATAGCTTCCTTCATTCCTTCTAAAAAAAAAATCCTGTTCTGTTAGAAATTACAGTAGATTTTCGGACTTTTCGTCGAATATTTCGCCTAAAATAAACGAATTTGTAATTTCTGATAACCGAATCTTCGTAAAAACTACTCCGTATTTAGACTTCCGAGGTTTGTCTAGAAGAAATAAGAGTGTTTTTGTAGAAGTATTAACAAGTTTTTGAATGTTTTGCTATTATACCAAGATTATTCATGTGGATTCATGTTCAAAGTAAGTAAACATAGAACCCGTAATTTAACGAAGATTCCCGTACCTCCCTCTCGCAAACACTCGTGGCTTTTGACGTATGTGCGCGCCATCTGTTCTACGGGAACAAAACTAATTAACTAACATGATCTAACTTCAGTAAGCGTAAGTGAATTTTGAAAAAAGCGCAGGTGTCTCTATTCCTGGACTTCAGATCCAAATGTACCTAAAGTCACAGTTGGGAGACTTTAAAGAGTGAAAAAAAAAAAAAAAACTAAGTTCTCTAACAACCTCCACGTGCGTGCGGTAGACATGAAGGAACTTGTGATAAATTTCTCTCGCCAGAAAGGTTTTGGTGTTTGGAAGTTTCGGGGAGGGGGGGGGGGGGGCGGGCGTTATTCTCTCAGCCACATGTACATAATAGTATAACTGGACTTACGTTTGTCTGAATCAATTAATGCTTCCGACTTTGGGGACCTATAAAACTCATTAAATGTTTTAGACATTTTTTATTGAGTTACGATGTTATGCATGATAAGGTAGAAAAGCGATTTGTTTTTTAAACGCAAATATCGGCGAATTTGGACTTGGTCTCGTCTGGCACTGGGGTAGTGGACAGTCCCAGTCAAGGGTGAAGGTATGTAGGATTCCCAGGAAAGATATGGGTTGAGAGAGAGAGAGAGAGAGATAAAGAGAGAGAGACGAAATTACTAGTGATGGATCAAATCCCTATTTTCTCGAATCCAAATCTCGAATTTGAATCCCAGAGAGCACCTCAAATACACACCTCGAATATAGGGTGAAAAATAAAAGAATGTACAATAAATGAAAAATATTAACTATGGTGTTGGACCATTCTACCAATTAAGTAAATGTTTCACAAATTAAGTTCCCAGGATCAATATATACATATTGTAGGCCTAATGTTATCAATATAATTACATGTTAAAAGTACAATACCTTGGGGAATTGTGACAGGGTAAGTTACTTTATTTCCTCTAATATCTTCCTTCGAATCGTGTTCCACACGTATCGAATCCTTCCAACACTGAGGGTCTGGTGGTATTTCAGGATTTGACTGGCCCGTCCCTAGATTAGATTCCCGCTTCAGAGTCGCGATCTTCCAAGAGCAAGGCCCCCCCCCCCCCCCCCCCCCCCTGACGTGGGTCCGCGCGCGGTGAGCACGTCCGTCCACCCCCCGGAGCGACGAGCGCGCGTGTTAACCAGGCGCTAACTCGCGGCGAGTATTCGCGAGTTCAAAGACCCGTCGCGTCGGCCGAGTTCCGTACGGTCTCGCGAGCTGGCTCGTGCTAGCTCGTGCCAGGCCGGGCGGGAAGACGTGACGCCGAACACCGCGACACGACGCCAATAACACGGGGGGAAACTCTGGCCGAATAGCGAGACGCTTCAATGCACTGCCTCCGAAGCTTGTTTTACACCCAACGCCGGCACTCAAAAACGTAGGTACACTCGCACGCCGACAGGTTCGCTGCGATCACTTGACTCACGTATTTCTTAACAGTTTACCATAGGTATTGGGGCTATTTTTTTTTCTCTACTGCGAACATAGTTTCTGTTTTAATAAAAATTGCAGTGTCTTAAAAATTAATGAGTGTTTAAATTTTGTAAACAAATGTGTTATGCACCAATAGCCTAAAATTGCGTTTTAAAGCATCATCTCGAGAAAAAAAAAAGATACGGGGACCTCCCACTTGTCTGGGAGATATTACAGACGATATTTTGTCCCTATTAACAAAACAGGTGGGAGTGTGAAAAATAACCTTGTGGGAACAGGTGTAACAACAAATTATTTTAATAGATAAATTGTATACCATTATTCAACTGTCTGGTGTCAAACATGATAAATTATTTTTAAGGAATTTGAAGCACTGGAGTTTAACTTTTCCTCACAAATCTGTGCAATGATTAAAAATATTTTTTATAGCAAATACAGTTATTTGCGTTGTCATGATGTTAATACCATGTGTTATTAAACATACTATTCACGCCATGGAGGTAAGAAGTAGTAGGAAGTAGACCAATACCTCCACGGTTCACAGTGGGCATACCGTCTGCCATCTATCGGACTGACGTGACAACAACGCCAGGTTTTCACACAACAATCCTAGAGCTGTTCGGTATTATAACACTAAAGTCTAGAACCGGGCAGCTCTAAGATT
The DNA here is from genome assembly GCF_032445375.1 of Bacillus rossius redtenbacheri. Lineage (NCBI taxonomy): Eukaryota > Metazoa > Arthropoda > Insecta > Phasmatodea > Bacillidae > Bacillus > Bacillus rossius. Next base: position 345,095,414 of record NC_086330.1, on the reverse strand, counting down.
TCATGTGAAAATCTGGCGTTGTTGTCACGTCAGTCCGATAGCTGGCAGACGGTATGTCCAGCATGAACTATGTATTTGTTTAATACACAGAATACCAATATTATGACAATGAAATTAACTTTCTTTTCTTTTAGAAAAAAATAATATTTTAATCATTATACACATTTATAGGGGAAAATAAACCTCCAGTGCTTGAAATGTCTTAAAACGAATTTAATAATGTTTAACACCTAATAATATAAAATAAAACAAATAAATAAATATATCTATAAAAATATTTTCGTAGTTACCACTTGCACACTAGGTTTTTTTTTTTCACGTCAGTGCCAGTGTTGTTAATACATACGGTATAAGTCTCTCTACAGTATTTGCTGTTAGTCTCTGGTGTGTTTGGCTGGGTTCTCGCCGGCTTTCGTCGCGAGACGTCCCGGGTTCGAGTCCAGGGTCAGGCGTGGGTGTGAATTCGCAAAGTCTGAGTACGGTAAAAAAAACAGGTCAATACTAAAAACATTATTTCACGTCTTCGTGAAAAAAAATATTTCTGAAATGGGACAAAACAAATAAAACGGCATGCAAAAAGAAATGCTAACGTTGAAGATAATGACGTGGAAATGTAACCCCACGTGGAGGGTTCGGGATGACGAGGTGCAACGCTCGCTGGTGCTTCTAAGCGCGGTGTCGCCTCTGAGCTGGTGCGCAGTCTTATCGCGTGGTGCACAGGGCAACTGTGATGTACGAGCGGTTACCAAAACATCGTGTGGAGGAGAAGTGAAGATAAAAGCGTGATGCTGTGTGTGTGATGTGTGTGCTTCCAAGAATCTGTACCGGATACTTCATGCCTAAAAATTATTCTAAAAACACGCTCTCTTAAAAATACAGTTTGAAAACTAATCACGGAAACAGGAATACTCATCCGCGTATTCTTATTTTTTTTTTTAAAGAGACACTACTCGTATGTGTTGAGCAGTTTTCAAATATTGTGTGGTTTCTTCTAAAGCTCTGCACACCTAATATCATTTTTATGAGCACCGGTTTTCTGAGATGTAACTGCACGACGGTCTTGCGGGAGTGCCGAGTTAAGCGCCCCCCCCCCCCCCCCCTTCCTTCTTTCAAAACTCGGGCACACACACGGAAAAAACCACGCGATTTGATAACTGCTAGAGTTATCCGAGTGGCGTCTTTTTACGAAAAAAAAAAAAATTGCTCTGAGGGCCGATAAGTAGTTTTGTTTCCAGATTTCGTTTGTAAAAACTGTATTTTCAAAAGAGTTAAAAATGGCTAAAAGGCGTGTTTTTAGGCACCGAACAGCCGGTAGAGATTTTTGAAAGCACCTATGGGACTTGCACCGCACCTCTTATCTTCGTTTCTCCCCCGTATGACGTTACAGTCACCGCTCAAATGCCATAGTTGTCCTGTGCACGACGCCAGCTCAGAGACAATAACTGCGCTGGAAGCACCAGCGAGCGTCGCTCTTATCGGCCCACCTTACTCACACGAACACACTCCCGGTTCGGCGGGCAAAAGAAGGAACCAGGATGTCCACAAGGAAAAAATATTTCGTACCAACTTAGGCGAGACAAAAGTACTAGATTTGAAAGAAAAAAAATGTACTAAATTATAATTTGTTATGGTTTTCAACAATTTAGGAAGTTATTATGACATTGCAATGCTCGAACTTAAATATCACACCACACACACACATACCTTCCATAGTTTTTAAAAATAATTACGGTTAACAATAAAACATATTGGAGTTACTTATAATATTACAATATTAAAGAAAAATGTACTAGATCTGTACTAGACCACTAACAGTACTAGATCTAGTACGAAAGTACTAACTGTGGACACCCTGGAAGGAACAGCGGCTGGGAACACTGGAGAGAGGGGAAACGAGGGAGAAGGCAGGTGTGGGCCGAGAACACACACACGCACGCACGCACGCACGCACGCGTGCTAGCTCTCCCAGATGCCAATCTGCGGCGCACGCGCGGGGTGACGTCACCGCCGGCGGGGCGGGTTCACGACCTGTTATCAGCGCGGGGCCAGCGCACAGTTTTCACTTCCCGGGCAAGTGAACCCTCACCCTCCCCTCATCGCGCCCCCCCTCTCCCCAAGACGAGAGCCCTGCGGTCACGTGACACGCGTGGGGTTCTTCACCCCCTCCTGTTGCCGCCCCTCCAGCCCCCCCCCCCCCCCCCCCCCGGCAAAGCGCGCTGCGCTACAGACGGCACGTTGAACCTCGTCCAAAATCGTCCTAGGCGCGGATGAGGGGGATAGGAGTCATTAACATGGCGTGAGGAAAAAATTGCACAGTAGCATATTCGCCGTCTACAACAGGCGTTAACGACGCCGGAATGAAACAATCATCCTGCCAATCTTTTTTAGATCTTAGAATTGTTTTATATTTATATGTGTATGTATAAAAACGTGTTTTTTCTTTATTTTACATTTTTAATATTCAGAGATAGCGTTAAACTACGTTATGTTACCAACCCTTGTCATGACAAGTGTTTTCGTATTCAATTGATAATTCTATTTTATGTTCAGGAGTGAAAGCCAAATTTCATTTACATAGGACACCCGGGGGGGGGGGGGATAAAACCTTTTTCCGCTTTTTGCTTTTTCATTTTTTTTGTGGGAATGATACATATTTATTTCATTTTGGTAAGGGGAATATAAAAAAACAACAAACACCATCCCCCCCCCCCCCCAAGGGAAACTCCTCCTGTGTATGCCCCTGATAATATTGCCAATAATTTCGCTGAGCATATATTCAAACAAAACAAAGATTTGTGGAATATGCTTATTTTTTTATATTTTTAACATGTAACATATAAAACAGCTAATTTTGTTTTAAATACGTGAAACCTATATAAGACCTTTCTCGATTAATTTTTAGTCTCGTTTATACGCAAATTCGACTGGTAGTCGAATGACCTCAGCTACACACGACTGATGCATCTGTCAAGGTAACGGAACACCGGCCGTTGCACACGGTGCGCGCCCACTATGTAACGTGACTCAACCACGAGCTTTAAACCTGGTAGTTACGGCACACGCACTATGCTGGTGTCTTGCGTGCTGCTCGCCACGCAGGCGTTTATGCTTTTAGCATTAACTATGTATGTAGTTACTTGCCGTATGGACCTCGACAAAAACTATTGCTGAGAACGAACGTTATCAAGTTACAGCCACTGCAAACAATTGCAATAAATATATATATATATATTACCATTTGTTTAAGAAGCCACCCGCTACAATACATAATGCTTCATCATTCGTAAATTCTAGAAGTTTCACTAAGCTGATATTAGCAGATATGGTCACTTAAGATATGAACTGAAATATACCAGATTTATTTTAATTAGTTTAGCCAGAGTTAAGAAGGAATAACAGATGTAAAATTTTGAAGAAAAAATCCTGAATAGTATCTTGTTACGAATATCTTAATAAAATCATCCACTCTAACGTATTTCAATTTTTTACCAGTTTTGTTTTACTTTTTTTGGGTGAAAATATTTGAAAAAAGTTTTCATCAAAAATTTTTTATAGACCGTTACAATTATTTTAAGTTTCATTAATGCTTGCAGTATAATTTTACCTATAGTATATTAGTACACTATAAGATGGTGGGTTCTAACTCGCATTTATTGGAATTCATACAACAATGTCAATATCAGCATTAAATGAATTGAATAATAAATAATAATAAATAATAAATCTTGATTAATGTATTTCCGCTGTTACTGTTTGATTTTGATATTTTTTTTTGCTCTTTCTTATTCATAATTACAACGACCAGCCAACTGCGCATTCAATTATCTGAATTTTCCACAAAGTAACGGTGGCATAGTTTTTTTTAACAATGTTTTGTTCATGTTACAATTTTATTAGTTACGGAAGATTCCAGAAAGACTTTCCGGGAGGGGCTATCGTACAAAGAAAGAATGAAGTTGCAAACCATGACATTAAATAAGTCAGGATTGGCTTTGGAATATTTAGAAATGTTTGGTCTCAAATACAGAACTTTGATACTTTCATATAAAATTTTAATCAAATAAAAATTGAACGCATGAATGCAAGTATTTAAAGAAATATAAATACACCCTCCAAAATACAAACAAAAATGTGAGTGAGTGTTTCAGTACTCGCCAGAGATGTATAATCCTGGTACGAGCAATTTCAGGTGTTATCAGTTATAAATACACTTATGATACGATAACATGACGCAAAATTTAAATTATAATTCTTTAAAATAATGCCGAGCGTGATAAATATACGCAAATTGTGTTTTCAACTACATTTCTGGACGCGAATCGCACGTAGTTTCCGCACCCGCCTCTAGATCTCGCTGCCGGAGCAGCTGAACCGACTATCGAATCACTCGATTTGCAGAGAGAAATTTTAAATTATTTACGTAAATATTTTAAAATATTTAACTAAATATTTAATACCACTAAAGTATTAAAATATTAAACTGCTCCAATAAACACGAAAGAGACTTGAAAAAAAAATTACTAACGCCAGATCAAGACAGTTTTTTTGACAAGGTATTTTATTAAAATATTGCCAATTTTGTTATAATTCATTAAACAGTTATTCTATAAATTTTGTGTATGTGAACTTTGGTTCACGCCATCCACCATAAATTGAAGCGCCGTTGTAGTTACACATTTCCGTTCCTTGACTTCGACTCCCACCAAATTTCGTTACAGAGAGCTAAGATTTTACACATAAAAAATTAAAATTCGAGTTCGGGGTGAGCTATCGTTCCTAGCGACCCATCTGGGGCTGCGCTTTGTATTAGCCTGCAACTAATCTATTACTTAATATTTTAGTATTTGTTTGGCCACGTACCAATTATACTCCACTAGACCGTTCGATAGAAAAAAAACGCAATGAACTGTAAGGTATTTTTATTAAGAGACATGTCAACCTGCTTATTTTGAAGCGAAACTTATTTACAGGGGGTGCTAAAAGTCCAAACAATGGCTCACAAGAGCGTGACAAAACTTTTAAACGTTCAGGAGTGAGGAGATTGATGAAGGAGACGGAAGAGGGGAACTAAACGAATTAAAGTCAGGCAACTGTGGGAATAAAGAATAAAGCAGAAAGTCGGTAAACATTAAGACTCGCGAGGTTTTTTCCGTCGCTATGTCTGTTACAGTCGTGAAACTCGAGCGTGAACCTTCCATTGTGTATAATGCTTAGCTTGACCGTTCAAGTGGTTATTGACGTGTGAAGTTTCACTTACAACACGCGTATAGCGGCCACCGACTGTATGACGTCAGCATGCAGCGCGGCTCCTCACAGACTGCTTGGACCTTATGTTCCGTGAGTCGGGTGGGGCCGGGAAGGGGGGGGGGGGGGTGTTCACTACCACACTCTAATTTCATTTTTGTAAATTGAACAGAACTATTCATGTAAAATTACGTATATTTGTAAATGTGCAAAATAGTGTTCGCAGTAATACTGAGGTACGGATTCTTTCCTGGGCATTTATGCTTTGTTTTGTCCCGATAACTCTAATAGTTAGATTTATTTATTTCTAAAACGTTACCTTAATTGCTTTCTATTAATAAGCATCACAAAACAAAATAAAGTCAAATTCTTAAATATTCGATTATCTTCTCCGTGGTCTAACAAAAATTAACACGAATAAAATATGAAATAAAATATTAAATTATTCGCCAATTTTCTTATCTCAAAAACAAGTATTTCGTATTTGCAAAAGTAACCATTGCTGTGTGTTGTACAAAGTCACGATATCTTCCTTGTTGTGTTACAGTGTTTCGTCTGTGCGGAGGACAAGACACTTCAGCCAGGGGCGCAACAACTAGATTTACAAAAAAAAAGGGGGGGGATATACCTTTTTATAAAGAATCATCGATCCCCCCTATTGAAGCGGAAAAATTTGTATTTCAAGGTGGAAAATGGTGCTATTTAAGCAGTTTTAAAAAATCTAAGTATCTAAAAATTGATTACACAGCACTTTCTTTGCCCCCATTTGCCCCTACTTCAAGGTTTCAGAAGGGGGGGGGGTAAAATACCCTTGCCCCCCCCTGTTGTTGCGCCCCTGACTTCAGCCAGTATGACGTCACTGCAGTAATACTGGATGTCACGATGTAAGAGTATGTTTCAGTCTGCAATACTGTTCATGTTCCGAGCACTCACCGTCCCGCGACATGCCGAGCCGCAGGCATTTCTGCAGGCGGCAGTACTGGCAGCGGTTGCGGTTCACGCGGTCCACCACGCAGTTCTTGTTGCGCGGGCACTGGTAGTTCACGACGGAGCTCTGCGAGCGCCGGAAGAAGCCCTTGCAGCCCTCGCACGTGATCACGCCATAGTGCACGCCGCTGCTCTTGTCGCCGCACACCTTGCACGGGATGATCTCGATCTGAGCTGCAACACGCGAGAGCCGCGACACGCGCCGTCAGCACACGAGCCCGGCACAAAGACAACGCGCGCCGTCAGTACATACACGGCACAAAGAAAACGCGCGCCGTCAGTACATACATACACGGCACAAAGACAACACGCGCCGTCAGTACACACGCAGCACAAAGACAACGCGCGCCGTCAGTACATATGTAGCACAAAGACAACGCGCGCCGTCAGTACATACACGGCACAAAGACAACGCGCGCCGTCAGTACACGCGCAGCACAAAGACAACGCACGCCGTCAGTACATACACGGCACAAAGACAACACGCGCCGTCAGTACACAAGTCCGGCACCAAGACAACACGCGCCGTCAGTACACACGCAGCACAATGACAACGCGCGCCGTCAGTACACAAGCAGCACAAAGATAGAGTGCGCCGTCAGTACATATGAAACAAATACAACCCGCGCCGTCAGTACATAGTACAATAGTACATATCTGAATGAAATAAACAGACAGATTTAGATTATATTTTTATAATAGGATATAGTAAAGTCCTACTAACGAATATGTAAAATATTATTCCAGTAAATATCATCATACAAATAGCGATAATACTATTACAAACCACTACGATTCTAATGTTTCATGAGAATGTGTAGTGAATGCACGAAAACTTATTTTGTAACGTTTAAAACAATTTTTAAATCAGATTTATCTTGTAGCTTAGAGAGTCAAGGAGATACGTTACAGAAGATAATCATATTAAATCAATTAAAATGATGTGGAAAAAAAAACACAAAATTAAAGAAGCAAAACAATTTAGAAAACGAGTCTTGCGTTGAGAAATGGTGAACTCAAGTTTACATCCGGTGAATAATTTAACGGTCGGACCAAAACAGACCGGGGTTCGAACGTGGCGCAACCTGACCGCGGCTTGGGCACCCCTGCGCCGCGCCGCGCTACGTCACGATGACGTCACGCCCGGCGGAGCGCTGACCGACCTTCATGGCCGCCGGCACGTGTCGCTGCTGCCAACAAAACAAACCGGCGAACTTCTTTAACTGCCGCGGTGTGTACGCCGCTCCTACGTCACTCGCTCGCCTCTCCGCCATTGTTGCAAACATTACGAAGTGTGCTTCGCCTGTCCCACTCGCCAACTTTAGAACACTCTCAAGTTTGATTTATTTTTAAAGATTTATAAATATTACCTACTGTTCACAGTTACGTACCAACGTGAGAAGTTAAATTTTTATTTTCAAAAACTCTGATCGGCGTGTTTTAAGGTTAAATTATTCTGTGGGGCTGCAAATTACAAATAAAACTTAAAAATTGTCATTTTTATTTATTTAGCTGTTTATCAACGCTATAAAAGAAACGATTAGCAACCTAGCTACACCATTTACTCAGCGTCAGTAATAATTATTAAATTTATTCATATATATCTTCTTTATATACACCTAGTGACTGTGAAAATAGCTTAGAAGTCACATAATTGACTATCTTTTCTCCAAATATTTCCCAAATGCGCCGCTCCAACTGACAAATCAAGATAAAAACAGTTTACACGTATGCCTCAAATAACTTCGGGCAAGAAAATCACATATCCTACAGTCGATATATCAGAACAAAGCACGTACATATGCATGTCGTTGGTCGGTAGGATGAGCCTGCATTGTTTTCTCAAGGCCCGGTTACGAATCAAAGTCTGAATACTGGGAAATTTCTGAGTGTGATCAAAAATTATACAAGAAATAATAATTCCTGTAATTTATTTTTAAGGAAGATAGATTCAAGCTGAAAAAAACATTTTGGTTTCAACAGTTTTCATGCCATAATTTTTTTTATCGTTAGATTTTTTTTTAATTGTCTTCTTTAAACCATTTTAATGTTACAAGTGGAAAAATCAGGTTCGGAAAGAACAGCCGAATTGATTAAGTGCAGTTTTCTTCATTAGCTAATTTTTTTTTTAACTATTTAGTGTTTTATAATAATTGAAATGGCTGACCAGAAATTGATCGCATTCTCATAACTCCACTATTCACTCTCACAACTGGAGCTCGGCTCGACTTGTGGCTCTCTCTACTGCACGTCTCTCACCGCGCACCTCTGTCCCAGCACACTGCCTCGCACCACTCACTCGTCCGCCGCACACACAACACAGCCCCCGATGCTCCGGTCCTCTCGCGCACGAAGTCCGCCGATCGCCCACCAAGGGCACAAGAGGTCACTCGCCCCCTTAAACTTCACTGGTCTCGCCGCTGCCGATTCATCACATTGCCATCCGGGGCAGTAAGCGTGGGCGAGACCAGAAAACAGAAGTTTCTATAACTCGCCAAGTGCATAGTAATTCAGGTGCACCCCACACACTGGTGAAGAATCATTTGAATCGACGGCGGGGGTGCGTGTCTTGTGGGATAGGTTTTGGCACACGGGCCTGTGTGTGCGCTGGTAGGTTCGTATCGGCTAACTGGCGTGATGTAGTGTCGTGTTGGTGTGCATTAGAGGCTGGTCGGTGTGCTGTAATTCCTGGCCTCGCAGGCCAAGTCTCTCCATTCATGTAACCAGCCAAGTCCTGCCCCTGGGAAGATCTTCTCGCAGTCCTCCGAAGTGCCACGTCATCAGAATCCCGGACGCCCGAAGCTGCGAGAGCATTGGCGCCCTGGTTACTCCACTTCGCGCGGACGGAATACTCCAGGCGAGACAAAGACAGGCCGCTAATCGGGTGGTGCGTGTAGAGGAAGTGGAGGGACGGGCGCTGCCTGCATCGCACCCCTCCGCGCATGCTGGCGCGCCGACCGACTGGCCAGTGGAACTCCTGAAGCTAACAGTGTCCGGCTGGCGAAAAAAAATAGTTTTTCGTGTAAAATCATTAGCATTTAATGTTGGATTTTTGTTAATGACTATGGCTGAAATAATGCTGTCAATAGTCACTATGCTATGGTATTTGAAAATTTCTTTGCATGTGGATACTGTCTTCGCGAAAGCAAATTTTAAATACTAAACTATAAATAAATTGTTCAGTCATAAAAAAAACAAAATTGGAACGCATCTGGCGTATATCGGTTCCCTTTGCTCCCCCTTAAGAGAATTAGTAAAGAGTTAAATGAAAATATATTTGATTACTGTGCTAAGAAACTATTAAAATAGTTATGAAGAGTGGTGGGCAATATTTGAAAACAGCGAAGAAAATAAAATTACAGCTCTATCCATCTCTAAAATTAGTGAGCTGAGAGAGAAAATAAATATGTATATTCTGTATTGTAGTTTAAAAGTTTCAGTTTTTTGTTGTTATCTTACGAGCCAACGACCTTGACACTATTTCCGGAGGCTAACGAGTCAACAACTCAGCGACAGTGTGTATCTCCTTTTAGAGCGCGGCCTCGCATGACGTGTACGGGCGCGTCCCGAAGGAGTCCTCGTTTACGTTTATTCGCGTGCATTGGGTAAGAAGCGATCTGTCGGCCATTGCAAACTGTGTTGGTTTTCGAGGTTAAGCTGCGTCGAAGCGGTAGATTGCAACCGATGTTTCACTTTGAATTGCAGCAGGCATCTTCGGGGTTGGGAAATCAACTGGTATCAGTGGTAAACTGCAAGCCAATGTTGACCCTATATCCAGAAGACCAGAAACTCATAGAGCAAGGAGGGAGATAAAGAAGTGCAACTCTTACCACGGAAACTGAAACCATGTGACGCTATCTGTTGGGTGGGCCCATAACTACTAACAAAAAAAATCTGTAGGGTATCAGTGGATGCGAGAGTCGCATCCCTAAAAATCTCGAATTAGTGGACGCATGAGAGGATGCATCGACATACCTTGTGAGAATTCGGATACAACTCAAAGATGGCCGCGTCCATTACGATACACTATCTATGGATACCTTAGCTAAAGGATCCATTAGGCCACTATTCGGATACAGCTTGTGTCTTTTTACTTGTCTCAAATTTGACAGCTCTCGAAGGTATAGTACGAATGGTCCATGTATCCTTTTGTTGTCAGTGCTGACGAACGGACACCACGTGATGGATTGCTGGTACTACTGCAGAGATGGATAACACGACACGGGCTATAGTTAGAGGAAGGAAATATATCGATTTCCCCTCTCGATAATAGACGTATGAATTACACACAAATTTCACACTCAAACTACAGAAAATCAGTTTTGAAAGATTAAAAAAAAAAATTATCGTAACTTGAAATGGGTAGTGTATGTGGTATTTTTTTTTTTTTTAAAGCAACTTTACGTACGAGACTGCATGTGAATGATTGGCCTATACATTTTATGTGTAAGTAAATTAGCTTAATATTTATAGTTTTTGGTTTGAAAAATACTTTTTAGTTAGTTTACATAAATTATATTTTTTATAAATTATATTTTTTTCGTTCTGGTTATTTTATTTCTTTTAAATATTACATTTAAATGTTGTACTTCTTCTCTATAAGAGCAAAGATGAAAAATTTTAACTCGCCCTTTTTTTCCGTAGTTTAAGTGTGAGCTATTTTCTTAGTTTAGTCATTTTTTTAAGTGATATTTTTTTTTGTTTTGAAGTGAAAATTCCGATCGCATGGTGAGGGGGGGGGGGGGCCGCCTGTATAGGAGGAGATTGCGTCAGCAGCGAAGCCACTCCAACGCATAGTCTATTTAATATTTATTTTTTTAATTGTAAATGTAATATGTGGTTAAGTGTAAGGCAAGGCGATATCAGTCCGGGGCGCGAGCTGACCCACGGCAAGGCGGCGCGTCTTCGCCGGAGCCGCGAGTCCCCGGGTCCCGGAAGCGCGCGGCGACGCAATCAGCCGTGACTCAAAAGAGGGGTGGAGGGGGGTGCTCGGCCCTCCCCTCCCGCCGCCCCTCCCCAAGGGGGGAACGACCTTCGCGGGTCCGTCGCGCTTGCGCACCTTCGCCTTTTCGGCGGTGACGCCGCGCGGCCCACGTTGTCCCGTGCTCTACCGGCCCGGCCGTTGCACCCGGCCGCGCGATCTGCCAACGAGAGCCGAGCGATCCGCGAACATCCGCACGCCTGTCGCGACGTGTTATTCCCTATACTCGGATGCTGCCAACTTCATTACTAAGGCCTCCAACACTGCCAACACATCACTAGTGGCTGAAGATCACAGGGGACCATTGGTATAGAGACCTGCGAAATTCGCGGATTCATTCGGTGATAGCAGGCTAGAATTCAAACACATATACCTCTTAGATAATTTTTCTATTGGCTTACTGTTAGGGACCGGAAAAATTCGCGGGTTCAATGACCTGTAGGTAGGGATAGGAAAAATTCGCGGGTTCAATTCGCGACAGGCTAAAATACAAATAGTTACACCTCAGTGCTGCCTCTGCTATTGGCTCACAACTCACCTGGATGACTCTGGGCCAATTAGAAACGCCCGACCAAAGCTTTATCGAATCACAGGCTGCTACGTTGGGACGTCTCACAAGACGGCAGCCAATGGGTGGGTGGCATTTGACCGAATGTACGTAGAACTATGGAGGTCATCCTGCAGGTCATTGAACCCGCGAATTTTTCCTATCCCTACCTGTAGGATGAACTCCATAGTTCTACGTACACTCGGTCAATTGCCACCCACTCATTGGCTGCTGTCTTGTGATACGTTCCAGCGTAGCAGCCTGTGATTCGATAAAGCTTTGGTCGGGTGTTTCTCATTGGCCCAGAGTCATCCAGGTGAGTTGTGAATAAATAGCAGAGGCAGCACTGAGGTACAACGATTTGTGTTTTAGCCTATCGCGAAATGAATTCGCGAATTTTTCCGGTCTCTACTTATTGTTCATCTTGGCGAATCTCAACCAAATTATAATCCCTGAACCAAAGAAGGATCGAATCACGGACAAACCAGCTGAGACGACTTACAAGTCAACAACCAATAAACTTTGCGGTATTTCCCCAAGTGTACAAGAGAATGTGCAGTCTATCCACAAGGCCATCGAAACCGCGAATTTTGCAGGTCTCTAACCATTGGTAGTTTTGAGAACTGTAAAAAAAAAAATTGAGAGACAAGTGAAATTACACAGGCTGCATACCTACCGCGTGCCAGATAATCCGAACCATTTGTAGAAACAGGTAGTATTTCGTGGAAAATTTTGAATGAGTGTGAGTCATTATTTTTTTTTTTTTACAGCAGGACATGGCCGTGTTACTTCGTCTCTAATAACCTTGCCATCGACAAGAAGTCTAGCTCAATTGAAAAAAAAAAAATCTTATAGACTGTACAAAAAATTACTAGCTCGCAGTTATTTTTCTGAGAAAAATAATATTCATTCGAATCGTTTGGTGATGCGTTTCCTAAAATGCAATGAGTTCAAAACCCATCGTGACCTTCAGAGTACGTCAAATTACACGAAGTCCAATGATTAAAAAAATAAAACGTCACCGAACTGAATGGTATATGGTCAAGCAATACACATAATAAATTAAATATTAATGGGTTTATGAATCAATAATAGTAAGAGAAATAAAAAAAACTATTTAGCACGTCAAATGTTCCTTGCAAAGGAAGATTTACGTGTTATATATCTATTCCTAGGCGTGATGCAATGAAAGATCAACCACCCAGCCCGGGTAAGCCTACAGTTCAAAGGGTCGAGAGCCACACCCGAACAGTTCCGAAGTTCTCCGAAGTTTACCGATCGCACGTGAAGAAAGGTTTTATACCTTATTTGACGGTTATAAAGTATTTTTGACGGTATATTTGACGGTTATAAAGTATTTTTAAATAAAACTAACCTAACCAACCATTTATTTTATTTACGATAACCTAACCTAACCTCCCGGAAAAAAGACTTTTATTTATTACTATGATCCAACCTAACTTTTTATTTCGGTTAACTTCGGAAGTGTTCGGGTTGTGGTTGTGGCCGTCATCTCTGTGAACTGTGAGCGATTCACCCAGTCAGGGGTCGAAACTGGGCTCTTTCCAACATCAACCACGACAAAACTGTCCCACCTCAAAGTATCGATTAGTTACGCTAATGATAATAGGCGTGGTAGGCAATCGATTTACTTTCTGTTTAATTATGGAAAAAAAATGTACTTTAAATGTACGTTTTGTGATTACTATTGGCACCGAATCAGTCATTCAACCAACTCGGCACCCAAAAACAAATGCTACGTGTTGGGATAGAACCAAAGCCTCTGGTCTCAGCTATCTTAGCATTCAGAGGCGGTATACCTAAGCCCGCTGGTACGTTCCTCTCTCTCTCTCTCTCTCTCTCTCTCTCGCTATGACAGTGCTCGGAAAGTCAATCATAGTCCGAGACTGAAAGGTCGACGACATTGATATCGATATCTAATCTCGATCAGCGCCATGAAATTACAAACGTTTATCTCAGAGGTCAATGAACGATAGTAGGTCATGAACGCCCGTTTTGGCAGAAACTCGCCGCGACACATCAACAAGGGAGGCAGGGTAGGTTTCCTCGGGCCCCCCCCCCCCCTTTATCGGGATATGAGACTAAAGCTAAAACTAGTAACGTAGTGACGTTAGATGCAGAGTTCGGTCGCCTATGCTAAGCTTTTTGGATTATATTTCCAATTAAATGACTTTACATCGCATCTGCTGGTAAGAAATTAGCGATATTTCTCAGGGTTTGTGGCCCTAAAAAAATGTTCCACTGTCAGGTCACTTGCATCCAGTGAATCCAGCTACAAAAACTTAATGAGAAAATTAAAAAAAAAATGCTGAATTTTTTTCCCCCGTCAAAACCGTCAGAATATGCAGGTTTAACCTTATTTTCTGTCAGCAAAACCACTTTTCTCGATCGATATTCAAACAAGCGGTGGCTATTAAAACTCTCGGTATGGAAATGTAATCGCAGTGGAAAACAAATGCTAAGAGTCTTTCGAATTTTCGAAATTAAGTTCAATGAAATATCATGACCTGGTTTTCTCATGAAAACGGGATAAACACGCCAATGGGGTTGTATGGAAGTATTATTTTTTACGTTTTTTTCCTTCTTCCGCTAAAAATATGTTTTTAAAATGTGTTCAAAGTGACGTGCAGGGAAAAAAAAATTACTATGTAATCTGAACTTTTATTTGCTTTAATACAATATAATACGCGGTAAAAATTATTATTACAAATGAATTTCAAAAGTTTTCGCGTGAGAGCTCACGTCTGTGACAAAGGCTAAGATATTCAACTTTCTATAATTATCCATTGTTATAACACAAGTTTTTTGTCGGCTCAGGATCTTTCAACGTACTAAATTAAAACAGCAAGCTTCATGTAGCAAAGGATCAATGCGTACAGAATAATGCCACCGGGCTCAAGAAATTAGCTTGGATACGTGATACAGAACTTTTACCAGATAAGCTTGTAGAAAACTTTAAGGTGAACCTTGGAGCAATTCTCCACAGTGCAAGGTCACGTAGGACCTTGGCGTGGCTGGGGATACTAGCGGCGCTAAGGGCGACACTGGCTCGCGCATCACACGCCTCTTCGCCTCTACGCGCGAGGCACAGAACTGCCGCGCAGTCTTCGCTTCGGTAACGCGCCTCTACACATGGGAATGTACCCTAAGCGGTGACCTTATTATTAAAAAAATTGGTTGTCTGTAAAGTCGGATTACGGACCATAGTTTAACATGACAACGTCATAACAAAACATTGATGAAATGATTGCATACTTTTATGAATAAAATTGAATCATTTTTATTGAATTATCACTATTTTGTATGGATACAAAGAAGTAGTGATATGAAATCTACAATTTAATTGATAAATTTACTTTCATTTACACTCATTAATTCAAATATGTTTATTACTTTAACGAAGAGATTATTTTAACTATAACTTTTATACATGTTTACTATTTAACTTCTTCCAATCTGTGTTATTCTGTTAATGATAGGACGATGATAGGAAAAGTAGGAAACGAATGGGAGTGTTTCAAGTTTAATGTGCCTCGAAAAAGTCAAATCGATGGTTGTTCCAATCGAGTGGAAGAGAGATAGATGCGGCGCAAGCGTAAAATGAGCGTAACGGGACACAGCGTAACGGGACAATGTGCGTAACGGGACACTTTTTCGTGCGTGAAGCCGGCGTTAATCGATTTATTAGACGTTGTCACGTCAAAAAACACTTAAAAACAACTATGAAAAATGCCGGTTTAAGAATTTTTTTTACGCTGTTCTAAAAGTACGTGTTCAAATCGAAATCATAAAACGTAATCTGGTATATGCAAGTGTAGTGGCTCTTGAGTGCTATTCGCAATCAGACACCTCTCAAGACACGAGCGGTTTGTGGATGGCGCTCTGACACTGGAGTTCCGCGCGCCGACTGGCGACTCGCGAGCTGACAGTAAACCCTGAGAGGGGAACTGAAAACTAAGACCGGTGTCACACGATGCTTTTCTGCCACTGCTAGTGAAACTTACAGCGTTCTTAGGCTGAATATTCTTTTGACTGCTTTTCTTAGAGTGCACAGTGCAGGTATCCCAAGATTGCACCAAGTTATTTTTTCATCAGAATCAATCAACTGATCTAGAATAAATCACCGAGACGGAACACACTGTGAAAACATAATCGATTATGCACGAACTGTTTCTTGCCATTTAAATATGCAACACTCAGGCGAGTATACGACTATCATCAATATTTTTTTTTTTCAACCGAGATGTTTCAGACAAATATGTTTAGTTAAAATCTAGCTTGAATTCTAAAAAGAACTCATATTTCAAAGATTTCACAAATTGCATGATTCAGTAAACATTTTTAAAATTGCAATAATAAAACCATTTAAATTTATTTTGATATATATATATATATATATATATATATATATATATATATAGAGAGAGAGAGAGAGAGAGAGAGAGAGAGAGAGAGAAAGACGCTCATTTTACTAACGTTGCACCCGCAACGCTTTGGAAACAGAAAACCTTTTCAACCTGAGTGTCTGTCGCGCCGAACGTCACGGATACGTCGAACACGATTTGTTAGGTGTCGCGCCACTGCGATGAGAGCGTCACACGGCGAGGCGGACTCCACCAAGGGGTGGAGGGGAGGAGGAGGGGAAGGTGGAGGGGAGGTCCCTCTGCAGGAGTCGAAGCAAGGTCTCCACGGGCAACAGGCCGCGACGGCATTGTGTGGCGACACGCAGAGTCGCGCTGGCCCCGGCTGCAAGAGAGAGAAGGTAAATAGGGGGGGGGGGGGGAAGGGGTTTACACTCAGTCCGCAAGCTTCGCCACAGTTAATCGTCGAAAGAAACACGGTTTATATAAGAAACACGGTCTCTGAAGCGAAATAACTCTGCAGTCGGGAAAGGCAAATTCGGGGTGATGACGTCGCTAGAACGCAACCGTTAGGTTCAGGGGGAGCAACGATCAGGAGTGGGGCGCTAGATGACGGAGAAGGGGAGGGAACTCGGTAGTGAGGCGCTCTTTTTTTTCAGTTTTGCACCAGAGGAAACTCACACATTTTCACACTCGCATACCTGCGCACTCGCATATTTGCATGCATGTTTGTACATTCTTACACGTGAAGTTTCACTGCTAACGCGCGTGGTGGTGGCGGCGGGAGCATACAACAAAACAGTCCAGGGATAACAAAGAAGGATTCGGCTGTGACCTACAGGAAGGAACCGTCCCAGCGTTCGCCTGGAGTGATTTCCAGGAATCCTTGGGGGGGGGGGGGGAGAGAGAGAGAACCGAAATTTCAATCGACGGTTTATGATTTATGCTTCATCATTGTCGTTGACGGGTCGTGTGCGTCAATCATAATCCATCACACTCGTATACACAGTGTTGTGTGCCAGGAATTGTCCTTACTGTTAAGGGGCAGAGGAGTACTTCTGTCAGCGAGGCGGGATGGTAAGTGCGACGCTCGCTGGTGCTTATAGCGCGGTGTCGCCTCTGAACTGGGCGCAGTCTTCTCGTCGTGCACGGGACAACTGTGACATTTGAGCGCCGACCATAACATAATATTGCGGAGAAATGAAGATAAAGTGTCCCTTGCGTGCTTTGAAGAAGCTGTAAGCCTAAAATTCATCCTGAAAACACACGTTTCAGCCATTTCACTCTCCTAAAAATATAGTTTATAAAACGAAATACGGAAACAGAACTACACGTACGCCCTCAGCGTATCCTTAAATGCTTTTCGTAAACAGACACCACTAGGGCATCTCGAAGAAGTTTTCAAACAGCTTGGTTTTTTTTTCTGGGGTAGGCTAGGGCCTTAAATCTTTAATACTGAACTGTCAACTAGATTTAGTCTGATCGCCGTGCTGCTGGGTCCAAAGACTGCTATCGCTCGCGATAAGATAACACTGCAACTGCGATGCCAGGAAGAACACTCCTGCAACACTCTGAACGTGGCAGTTTGATGTCGATGATGGTGGCGGTGATTATGACATGCCTGATGGTTTCGCGGCTTTACTTCACTTTCAAGCTAGATTCAGCTTAACTTATAATTATATAGTTAGATATATTAGCTTAAAGAGTCGCCAAGGAAATGTGGAGAGCACTGTAGTCCAATAATCAACGTGAAGCAGATGATGTATGTGTGCTTCAAGTATACTTTGCTGCCAAGCGAATCGTGGCTCTATGAATCAGCAATAGTGCGTGGATTTACGACTATCTGCCGTGACCCTTGATAGCGTGAGTTTGATATTGATGACGTAAAAAACTAAACCATTCCAATCAGGCGTGTGGAGTTACGTTAGGTACTAATTTATGATTTCTCCTCTACTAGTTAAACTGCGCCAAATAAAATACTGCAAAATCTAAAGAATATATAATCTAACACGGAAGTCTCAATCTATTTCTATCACTGTGATTAGTATTTGGTTAGCGAAACAAACCGTGGCTCTATAAATGCTAATACTAGAAGTTTATTTCCTTGAAAGGAACTTGCTGGAAAGAATCTTAAAAATTTCCATCTTGAAGTGAGTATCTTTTGTTCAAAAGAAGATGTAAACAACACATCAACATGGAATTAGCGTTTGCTATTCGCATGAGAAAGCGGGCTGGGGGATTTCTCATTTAACGTGAACTATTAACATGTCAAAGATTGCATGAATCAACTGCTAACTTACGGCGGATAGGGCAATGTTGAGGGAAGCGCCACGGCGGACCGAGTATACAGCGTGTCTCATCCTTAGTTTGCACTGTGCTATTAAATGGGCATTTACTGTTTCTTTTCATTATACTAGATCTGATATTAACGCTGTCCTTGTTTCAATCTTCTCTGTTGCCGGATATTCGCGGAGAGCACAAAAGATTTAGACACAACTTTGTGATGTTTTAATGTTTTAAAATAATAGGTACATAAAAATTTATTTGTAAAGAAAATTTTGGAATTAGAATATTGTAGATCTTTTTCGTGTTGTATTAAATTAATCAAATGATAATGTTTAATTCTTACTTCTAAAGAAACTTTACTGAAAGAAGTCATCTTGGATTCTTCATTTTTGTCATAATTGTTTTTATATATTTTTATATGATAGCATATAATACATCTAAAGCTTCGTTTTTGATACTGAACGATTGCAAAGAATAATTTCACCTGTGAAATAATAATTGGTGCTGATAATTTACCATTTTTGTACAACTGTACTCACACTGTCAGTATACACTATTTTATGGTCTTGGAAAAATCAACAAATGGTAAAATTAAAATGTTAAAATTTAAAATAACTATCGATGCCATACAAAATATTTTTTTTTTAAAGTTGACAAGACGCTGCAGTCTAGGCGTAGCTACGGCGAACGAGGTATGGCACGGCTGGAGGAGACGCGCTACAGCGGACGGAGTGTAGCGCACGCGTCACGCGGTTATCGGCCGCGTATCGCCGACGTCACGGGCGGAGGGGAGGCGGCGCGGGAGAGGCGGGCGGGACTCAGCACACGGCGCGGTGTCATCGAACCCTGGGCCCCGCCAAGGCCCGGCTAGGCGCTCAGGCTCTGGCGACCTCGGCCCGATGATGTGGCAACTCTCGCGAGCACGCGTCTTCTGGCTTGCGTGCTCCAGGACCCCCACATCATTCTGTGGGCCCCGTTGCTAGAAGACATGATGACCCCCCCCCCCCCCCCCCCTATTTTTTATGATGGCACCCCCCTTTTTTTTCTAACAGAGATAAAAAAATGTTTTTTTTTCCCTTTATGTACATTGTTTTAGTTATATTTTATTAACCTTTTCACAATTACTTTTAAAACACATTAAAACTAGTTGTAGATTCAGACACGTTCTGTACGCACAGCATATTCCGAATAATATTACTCTGGTATAATATTTCATCGGTAACTAAATTTAGGCCTTACTGTTTAATTGTTTTCTATGATTTATTTAAAATTGTCTACTTTTTTGTTTTAAGTTTTTTTCTTTCCTTCGTAGGCCCCCTAGACCCATGGGCCCCGTTGCCATAGCAACGGTAGCACCGGCCATGTGTGCGCCCTGGCGTGCTCCACGCCTACGTCACTACGTACTCCCGCTCCGTATCATTTACTGGCCGTTTCCATTATCTAACGGCTTTAACTTCGAATACGCCACGATATATTTGATGTGTAACATCTCGACTCTCAGTATACGGCATTTTGTGGGCGTAATTTCGTTAATCGAACGGAAATGTGTAACCACGGTGCTGCCATCTGTGGCGGATGGCGTTAACCAAAGTTCACAAAGCCAAAAAAAAGAAACTTTATAGTATGATCTGTTTAGGGATTTTTAACAAGATGGAAAGTATTATAATAATATTCATTCTCGAAAATCAGGTCCAAAGACGAGGTGACGTTTTTTTAAATTTCTTTTCGGCTTTAATCGGAGCCATTTAAAATTTCGGTCTGCAAATGGAATCATTCGACAGTCTACATAGCTGCTCCGGCAGCGAATTCTATAGGCGGGTGCGGAAACTACGTGAAATACAAAATAATTCTGTTTAAAAGCGTCATTTGCTCCTACAGCGTGGTTATTTAGTAAATGATAACATGATGTGTGAGGTAAAAAATGTGTAGCCTTCTATCACAGTACGTTCGGAACACTACACTTTAAAATACCTGTATAGAAGTCGTATACGCAAGCCAAAACGCAAGAGGCTCGAAGTCGGTCAATGTTTGCGTTGCGTTTTTGCGTCTATTTTGATTTGTAAACGGATATTTGAAGACATCGTTATTTTAATTTATTGCATTTGATTCATAGTTCATAAACCGGGCCTTGAGGTGGTAATATTCTAAATAATGTCTCTTTAATAATTTTGTGTGTTCGCTCATTATTAAAACAAAATCACAGTAGGTACAACAAAAATTAATTGTTTTAAAAATTTAATAAGTATTTAATTAAAAGTTTTAGACACTTAAAGACCAATTTGTATTCAACCCTTGCAAGAACTAACTACAGTTTTAAATTAATCGTTTGTTTGTAGCTTTGACATTTATTGCTTATTTTTGTACATAATTCATAAACCAATAAAAAAATTTAATATCTCAAAAATCATTTTTAAATTAATTTATGAAAGATATAAAAAAAAATAAGTGAAACGTGTCACAGGCTACAAAAAACTATTAATTTAAAAACTGTATGCAAGACGATTACATACTCTGAGTTCATGCTGGGGTTGAAATAAAAATCGACCTTTAAGTTTCCGAAATTCATTAAATAAATACTTATTAAATTAATGAAAAAATCACCTATAGTTATACTACGGAATTTGTTTAAAATAAAGAGCAAAAACACGAAATCACAGAAGCAAAATAATTTAGGATACTACCCCCTAGAGCACGTGTGGCGTGAGAACCAGGAAGAAGATGAAAGGGTAGCAGGAGATGCGCCGCGTGGTAGCAGGGGCAGAAGAAGAAGGGAAAAAGAGGGGGTGGGAGACACAAAGGAGGGGAGGGAGAGGCAACAGTCGCGGAGCGGGAGGTGGCTGACCGGCCTTCAGAGTTGCGCGGGTGGCCTACCTCCGCAGGCGCGCCAGAGGAAGCCTTTTATATATAGACGACGGCGCCCGGTTTAAACCGCTGCGCTGAAACCTGCAGTTGATCATTACGTCTCTCTCTCTCTCTCTCTCTCATCCCCCTCCCTCCTCAACATCCCTTCCCAAGCAGCTTCGCTCACTCGCATGGCCACAGAGACGCAGCCAGCCAGACCTGTCCCTTACAGGATTTAAAAGAAAAATTAACACGAAAACAGAATAAAATTAATTTGTAGCACTTAAGCGACATACGGTTACAAAGATATTAGTTTAAAAAATATCATTATAATAATCAGTGGGCTACAATAATGGTATTTTCCTCCCCAATATAGCCCGACGTGACTCATACCAAATAACTGTAATAGGGACAACATGAGAAACTGGTAATAAAAAAAACGCTAGGCAAGTGATGACAGAGAACCTGGTGGAGAGTACCTGCGTTTTTGTGTTTAAACTGTAGCCCCCATAACACAAAATCCTGGGTGGAGAGAGGCAAGTGGGTCCGGACACAAGGAAGCCCGGTTGATTTTCGATATCTTCTTTTCTTTCTGCCTGAGCCTGATTCTTTTATTTTTTTCTTAACCTCACATGTTCGAAGAGTTATTCGGTAGGGAGGGGTCTGCGTTGGAGAAGACTCTAGTAGGAATAAAATTCCAAGTGTATTACTAATAGATTTGTTATTGCATGGCTGACAATGTCTAGAAATACCCATCAGTAAATGTCACATGTGCACGCAAACACGCGTAAATTGAACACGGCATAAACTTGTATGTCAAATACTAGAATTTACAAAATACTTTCACCCTCAATCCCATACAGTAACGAGCTAATTCATCCTTTTAACAATTTAAAAAAAAAAATACACAGGTTAACAAACCCTTTGGTATTAAAAAAAAAAGCTCAAATAAGTTTCAGGACTTATATTTATGTTAAATATTTGATTAAAAAAATTGTTATCTTCTTATTACAATAGCTAGTTTAGCTAAATTTATAGTATGAAGTTTCCAGACGTGTTGTTAAGTTTTTCTGCTTCCGCAATAAACAAATAACATTCCATGATTCCGTAACTCGGCATCTAAATCAATAATAACTACGGAACATCCGTAATACTTGGACGCACTTAAAAATATCACGTTAACAGTCATGAGTTTTTTTTTTTTTGTAAATAAAATAACGGATAAGGGTCCTGCCCACACTCGCCGCTGTGTCCGAGGCTTGAATAACGAACAGCGCGACGGACGTGACGCGAATTAAATAATTTTCTTACCTTATTAATATTAGATACATTTGTGAAGTTCAGCGCGACAGAAACTGGCGGCGCAATGGACTTTCCGATCGGAAACATTTTACTATTTCCACCGCATCGCTGGCGCTAGTAACTGAAATGAACGTCAGTATCGTTACTCTTCAAAAGATGGTTAGACTGCTGCATTGATATTATAGAGTATTATTTATTATGAGTTAATTTTTTAAAAGGTTTTGTACATTGTCTGTGTAATCTATTAAATGTGTTCACCCCTAAAGTAAAGACCCGAGGAACAGTTCACAGCAGAGGTTAATTCTGCTTGTTTAGTTTTAGGTAGTTAATTTTATTTCTGGATGTGAATAAATACAACTGTAATCGCATCTAGACACGTGAAAACTTACTTCCCCGAAGGAATATAATAATAGATTTTGCGAGAATTTTAACACTACTTTAGTTAAAATTGACAGCAAAATATATTATGTGCGAAAATTTAAGCTCTTAACCAGAAACTGTTTCTTGTCAGTTACATTTATTATAACGGATCTGGCTTTGAAAAATTGGGCTTCTAGCATAATTTTTTTAATATTTATTTCAAAACATGCTGAAAAATTGTAATTGTAAGCGAATGAACAAGTTCAAGTAGATACTATTAATGTACATTTTTTTGCCAAAATATAACTTTACCTGCGGTTTTGGAATAGCATTAATCAAACTAGCAACACTATCAAAATACTATAGTTTGTGCCTCGTAAATTAGTTTCAAATTTGACAATGGTGTCAAAGGTGTAGACATCCTCCTGCCACTGTTGTTTTGTTAACAAGTGTTTGTGTGAACAACTTCATGTGGTTGTCAGTGTTCGTAAACAGAGGTAAAGTGTTGCTTCGCAAGCGACAGTTCAGACTTACACGTCACAGACTATACCCGACCCTAAAGTGTTACGGCAAATGCGATTCGTCGAGAACGGATCAACCAAACACGATAACTGCATTAAAGGCGATTAGCATGCAAACCAGCCCCTGAGTGCTCCAACGAGGTTTTGCTTGGATGGGGTTGATTACCTGGGAAGTTCCAGTTAGGTGGGTAACTCGTCTGTTGCTGTATTCAACAGCGGAACACGACACTAAATCAAATCATCGGCTACCAAGGAGTTCCCCAATTGGCGCGCAGCAGTTGAATAAACATACGCAGGGTTTCTACACTCTTACTTATGTTGACTTCCCTGAATTTTCTTATCCCAACAATCCCCCCGCCTACTTATATTATCGGTTTATACGCATATTTCAGAAGCATTATTATCCAAACAAATTTAAAAAAAAAGATACTTAACATGCAGAACTGACTACAAAGTGTTTTCTTGCACAATACATAGTTGTCACTGTTATTTCCATTAACATCACGTTACGAACTCTATAACAGTCTGAAGAAAATGAATATATATGTTTGAAAAAAACTATAGATTGTGACCATGCGAAAGACTTGTTATTTGATTGTGCTTCAACCTAATACAAAATTATGTGTACCTACTTATACCTTAATATTAATTAATGTTAATAAATATCTGATAAGGATTTTTTAACACCGCACGAATTTACGGTAATAATACATTCCAGTTTCAAGACATTACGATAATTTACAATATAAAAAAATGACTGAAACTGTTTTGTAAGTAATATATTGTTTATTTCACTGATATTTTCTAGTTTTGAAGACACCTTTTCAATTCCCTGAGTTTCCCCTGTTTTTTTCCAAATTTTTTCCAGTCTCCGGGAACAGTGAAGAGTTACGAAATTTTTCAAAAGATACACAAAAGCCTTTTTCAAATAGATGTGTAACAGCATGCATAGGGACTTTAAAAAAAAATTCGAGGGTTTAATTACCTCCAGAATAGACTCCACGATCCTTCGCACATTCGGGAAAATGTCGTCTGTTCATTGGCTGCTGATTGGCGAGGCGTCTCTACTGGATAGCCTGTGATTCGATACGTCTTTGATTTAGGGTCTCTAACTAGCCCACGGTCCTCCAGATTAACAGTGAACCAATAGCAGAAGAAGCACACGGGTATAATTATTTTAATTTCAACATATCACGAAATAAATCCGTTAATTTTTCCTGGTCTCTTTAAGTATGCAAGCTAAAGCCGCTTCCGACAAGGCTCATTGCTGCAAATACGTTTATTCCGTGGATTTATTTCCTTCCAACCTGTATTTAATCGAGTCATATTAGGATGTTAGTTGGTCGGTAACAAGGTCACACGTGACCAGGCAATTACTTGTTGTTTGTAACTGTCTCAGGGTAGTCAAGGGCGTGTCAAGCGCTCTGTAGTTCTAATCATTAACGTGAGGGAGATGTATATGTGCTTCAAGTCTATTTTGCCACCCGGTGAATCCGCGAAATCATTGTGGGTCTAGCCGTTACGGATTAAACGATGAGATGTAGTAGTATAGCGCGTCTCATATTTTGATTACAGAGTGACTGGGCATTAACGCCTTCTTCCCAGTGCACAGTATCTTCTATTCGCGCTCTCCATGTCTTAGTGTGCACTGTGTCACAGATATATGAAAAGAGCACAAAAGTTTTAGACACAAATTTTAATTTTAAAAAGTGTTTAACTGTATTAAAGAAAAAAATAATAATTTTTAAGAATAAAATTTGGAATGAAATTTTTGGTAATACAGTTTCTTGTTGTATTTCATCAATCTCGTCTATGAAACTTTTACATAAAACGCCATCTTGGTTTCAAATATTTTTGTCTTTTTTTTAAATATCGACCTTATAATGGTAATTACGGGAATGCCTTGTTATTGATAGTGACCGACTGTTACAAAAAGTTTCTCCTAAAAATTAAAATTGGTGTATACAGTATATAATTTTTTTTCTTTCATAGTGTAGCTATACAACTGTAATAAATATCAAAAGGCACTATTTTATGGTCTTAAAAAATCAACAAATTGGTAAAATTTAAAATATGCTAGAACTTATGATTATCGAATATAAATAGTAATGTTACAGTTAATCAGCCGGGTAGAAAGTATAAGTCTAGCAACAGTGGGTGCCATTCGCTCTGTACCTACTGCTATCTAAGAGTGAGACTATAGCGACGGAATTCATCGGCAGATAGGGTTGCGGTAAAACTCGCGAGAGAATCTACAGACTATTGGTGTTTGTGTGTGTGTTTGTGTGTGTGTGTGTGTGTGTGAAGGGGGAGAGGGAGGGGGTAAATCCCGGTCTGACAACGTCGGGAATCGAATCAGGTTCGTATTTCTGTGGTGCGAGTGGTCTTCTGTAATTCCAGCCAAACATTCGGTGCAACTTTTAAACGAGGAATCAAGACACGGGAAATAGCTACATTCCTCAGTTCACTGCCAGGCTATTGGCTGTGAACCAAATGAAAAACGAGTTCACCCATTCAGAGTTACAGGACGATAGATGTTTTATTTATATTCAAAGTTTCAACCAACAGGGTTCAGAGCACAGACTGATGACGAAGACAGCCGCCTGATCCGTCTATTAGCGTTAACAACCGGTCCAGTAAAATCCACGAACAGACTTTATCCCTGACTTCACCGGATATTTTTAATTTCGCACTGATCAATAAAGTAATATTTCCATTGAAAACCGCCAGTTTTAACACACTCCACGGATTCTTCAATTTTGTGATAAAAATGTTTACTCACTTACAAATATTCCAGAGCTTAAATTTACGCTCAAAGTAAAAAAAAAAAAATCTCAAAATTGCATGACACATTAAACACCGCAACTAATAATACTGAGACGAAAATACAGTGTGCATGACATAGTTTAAAATGTTAACGATACAGAATCAGCATTCATTCGAATTCAATGGACCCAATATAAATTTCCCTGAATATACCCTGTTTTTTTTCTTCAGGAATTCTAAATTCCCTTGCAATGTCAAGTTTTCCTTTTTTTCCTCTGATGATGGACATCCAGGTTAATAACTCTTGTAAAATAATATTCATAAAAAACTATCGACCTCACAGGAACAAATGTACTTTTACAAAAAATTCCTTTCTAAACAAGTTGCCAAAAAATAGTTTGTAATACTACAAGAAAGATATGGAAAATTTGTACAGTACATGGCTATGATTATTTTGGTATATATGAAACTAGCTGCCCGACCCGGCTTCGCACGGCTATACTAATGGAAAAAAATTAAGCCACATCTCCCATTTACAGTAATGGTAAATTTAAAAAAATTCAGTGAAAATGTAATACAATGCTGTATAATGTACCGGAGAGAAAATGAATAGCACCGATGGTTTCCCGACTCGTGCACGCAACGTACAACTGATGTACCCGCTGCGGCAGTCTACAGGCAGATCACTTTTTCGCCGCTCATTATACATGCCCCTCCTTGTGGGTACGCCACTGCCGCGCGATGCCCGTTGCCATGGAGACGCAGAAGGCATGAACAATGCAAAATCCTGTTCTCATGCAGACAAAGTACCCACTATTGCCTGGTTTTAACCACCCATGGGATCTAATTTTCGGAAAATGTCATTCTGCGTAACATAAGGAACATTACTGTGAAGTTTCAAGTCTGTAAAATATATATACTTGAAAAAAAGGGTAATTTTTGATATTTAAAGTACCCGCAAAATTTCAACGGTGATGAGGACTGCACTAACAATGAAATAGTCGTTGCCATAGAGACGAAAAAAGCATCAACAAAGCAACAGCCGTTGCCATGGTGATTACCTACCAAAAACTGGAAATTTTGATATATTACGCCCCCGAAACTCCCCTTGGGATAGGATTTCCGCAGAATCTGTTCTTAGTGAGCGTTTACATCACAAAATGAGTAACTATGCTAAATTTCAAGTCAATCGGGTGTATAGTTTTAGAGATCTCGTGATGAGTGAGTCAGTGAGTGGTATTTCGCTTATATATATATATATATATATATATATATATATATGTATGTGTGTGTGTGTGTGTGTGTGTGTAGTCAGAATTGTAACGGTAGAAGAAAATTATTGATGGTCCGAAAAATGAAAATTAGTTAAAGATAATAAAAATAATTCTAGTAAAAGAAAAAAAACAAATTAAACACAGAGAGAGGAAAAAAAAACAATAGTTTAGGTTTGCGATTTAAAGTGATAAAAAGTATTAAAATACTAATTGAACTCTTATGAAGGTGATTGCTTCGTTGTAAATATCACACAGGTGTTTTTTACTTGTATGGGAAAATTAAGAATGATAAGGCATCTAGTGCGTGGCAACAATGTTAATAGGCAATAGGAAATAAACTTCTAGCGCCTGCGGAATTGTCAACACACACTTCGTACGTGTACTGCATGTTGTATCTAACCCCCTCCAACGCATTTGATTCTAAATTGGACTTTTAGTAAGGATCCCTAATGTTATTGATAATATACTATAGCATATAGCCTTCCCCGATAACTGTACTATCCAACACTGAAAGAATTTTTCAAATCGGAGCAGTGGTTCCTGAGATTAGCGCGTACAAACAAACAAACAAACAAACAAACTCTTCAGCTTTATAATATTAGTATGGATATGTTTATCGAGATAATACTGATTGTTTCTTACGACAATTGGCGCATAATTTTATGTTTTAATTGATATTTCATTCAAGCATATTTTTACTACAGCAAAGAAAAGATATTGTAATGTTATACAATTCGACTTAATATTGGTGTACATATTATGCTTATTACGTGCTTAGTTAATACTGGAAAGCTATTCAGGGAACGGTTTAATAATAACTTGGAGGTACTAGGACAACACAGAGCATAGTAATATTGCAAACACTATTTTGTAGTCTGACTTACGCTCCCACTGCAGTACAGGAAAAATGATGCTCCCCTGTTGCCAGATTGATACTACCTAGCTTGTTCACATTAAAAAAACATAACCACGTACTATTTTGAAACATGTTATAAGATTTTCATTTGACTGTTTTTTGATTATTTTAGGACGATAAATTCGTGTTCATTGACAGTATTATCTCAGTTGCAGTCAATCTGATACAACAATCTCAACGTTAACAACCAATTATTATTTAATGTAAATATACGAAATTTACAAATATCTGTATTTTTTCTTGAATATTTCTGTTTAATTTACAAAAAAAAAAAATTTGTACAGTGAGTGTAAGTTTGTGCGTTGGCGCGGGGATAGGAAAATCGCTGTGTCGCAAGCTGGTTGGTCGCCTGTGCCAGGGAGGAGGGCGTGTGGAAGGGTGTGGAGGGGTGGCGGGCTGTGAGAGGAGGGGTGTGGAGGGGGGAGGAGGCACGGCAGGCTCTGCGACTTGGCCAGAGACGCCGGCGGGCAAAAGCCAAATCTGTCGACGCCTCACGTCTCTCTAGGAAACAGGTTTCGCAAAGAAGCCCCCGCGTAAATTGAGAATTTAAAAAAAAATTGTGCCTCGCAATTAATTAAGCATAATAAAAAAATGTAACACAGATATTAAAAAGTATGTATTTACCAGTTGTGAAAAAAAAATTAGATTCTAGGGAGCGACAGTGACGCAATTAAATAAAGAAAGTAACAACGATTATTACGTTACTGACATTTAAAAATTTGCAATACAACAAAATAAAATCCAATGCGTACATAGTGAAGCATCCGTAGAAAATCAACCTTAAACCGAACCAAGGAATGAAAATCAAACCACCCACTGCCCTTCCCCCTTTTTTTCCAGGAAAAGCTAGTAGAGGTTTTGGATGGACTTCGGCTCTCTGGGTCGTGTGAGGGTTCCCGGAGATGTGACAAGACTTGGTGAAGCGCCTTGTGGTACACGCAGGACGTCAACTACAGGTTAGCCGAACCGGTTTAAGAGGCCACTCCAGTGTTTCAGGGGCACTACGCAACCCGCGTTAACCTCATAAGATTCAATGCTATTTTCATTTTGCTTATAACTTATTAACTAATATAGATTTCGAAATGATGCTTGCTTGATATGTAAGACAACGATGCTCTTATCAAAGCCCCTTTCTTCAAAACTGAGCATAAATTATGGTTCAAACCTAGACAATACACTTATGCATATTAGTAAAGATTAGTATAAAACCATAATTTATGCACGTTTTTGAAGAAAGGGGCTTTGATAAGAGCATCGTTGTCTTACATATCAAGCAAGCATCAATTCGAAATCTATATTAGTTAATAAGTTATAAGCAAAATGAAAATAGCATTGAATCTTATGAGGTTAACGCGGGTTGCGTAGTGCCCCTGAAACACTGGAGTGGCCTCTTAAGGGGTGATGCTGGGACGGGTTGTCTCGGCCTCTCGCTGTAGCTCTTCCTCAAACACCTCCAGGTTGCGATGAACTGCCCTGCGGCTCTTGGGAGCTCGTGTAGGGGGTGATCCAGCCCTCACGGGGAGCACATGCCGGCGAATACAGCACGACTACCATTCTGCAGCATTCCCCTCACCAATTATTAGAGAACTGTAAAATTCGCGGATTCATTTCGCGATAGGACAGAGTCCGAATACTTTTGACATTATTTTGCTTCAGTGATTGGGCCACAGTTTATTTGAAGGACTCTGGGCCAATGAAAAATCTTGTAACAGAAGAATTAGCGAATCACGATCATTCCAGTCAACGGGTGTTACGAGTTGGTAACCAATCAGCAGATGCAATTTGCACGAGTGCATAGAGGATCATGGAGTCTATCCTTTAGGGATCTGAAATCGCGAATTTTACAGGTCTCTACCAATCATCTTCA
This sequence comes from Bacillus rossius redtenbacheri, assembly GCF_032445375.1. Classification (NCBI taxonomy): domain Eukaryota; kingdom Metazoa; phylum Arthropoda; class Insecta; order Phasmatodea; family Bacillidae; genus Bacillus; species Bacillus rossius. The sequence continues at coordinate 345,065,140 of NC_086330.1, read as the reverse complement.
GACCAGCTGCTGACCGACAACATCGCGACCGCCATATCCGGGCATCGAACTGCATTCCAGTGGAGAGTCCCAGGCAACGACTACCTCTACGTTCAAGGTGAAGGAAGGAACTGTAGTCTGACTTAGGCTTCCACTGCAGTACAGGGGAAATGATGCTCCCCTGTTGCCAGATTCATACTACCTAACCATGTACTATTTTGAAACATGTTATAAGATTTTCATTTGACTGTTTGTTGATTATTTTAAGACGATAAATTTGAGTTCATTGACAGTGTTATCTCAGTTGCAGTCAATCTGATACAAAAATCTCAACGTAAACAACCAATTATTATTTCACGGGCGAAACTATTTGCAGCAATCAGTCACTAAAAATAGCAAAGAATTCCATAAAACTGTGTGCTGTGCTCAAAAGAGCAATTTTTTTTTTAATTTTTAAATATTAGAAAAATTGTTACATAAGCAGTTGAAAACAAGATTGTGGTTTTAAATTTCCACTCCTTAGTAATAAATAATAAATATTATCAAATGATTTTAGTGATGAAAGACAACAGGAAAATGAGTTTCCAAAATGCTCATTCCAAATTTTACTTTACAAAAAAAAACATATTTAAAGTACATTAAAAAAAATGCCATACATTACGAAGTTGTGTCTAAATAGTTTGTGATCTCTGGTGTAGATCTGGCAACAGAGCACATAGAAACAATGGCAGCTCTAGTGACAGCAATCATTCATTGGAGAGAAAGAGTAAATGCCCGTTTAAATGTGCTCTGCAATCTAAGGATGATATACGCTATAGTAAAGGAGTTAAATGTAACGTGTTACTGTGGGCTGAAGTGGATAAATAGGCGTGGTTGATGTCGGGGCTAGAACACTATCATGAGTGCAATCCTAAAAATTATTGACAGAAGAAGAAAAAAGAATGAGACTCGGGAACATTGCTTCTGATCTCTGCGGAAGCAGTTCGACCAAATGTGTCGGACGTTCCCAATATATAAAACTGGCGTAATTAATTAGATAATTTATTTCTGCGTTAAAAGTCTCGTCCACAACGAGGATTTAAACTGAACCAACTGTTAGCAAGTCGCCACTAAAAACAAAAACATGAGAAATAATCATTATCAAAAATCAAAAAACAAGCATTGAATTTTTTTCCTAAACAAATATAGAAGAAATACCATAGATGTACGTACAGGAAATACATTTACTGTTCGCAACACTGCGATTATTTTTGTAAATGAAATACCTATGTCAACTTACAGATATTCGTAAATATGTACGTGAACATGAAAGCAACTGTATCACTACACAATAGTATTTTCAATAATACTGTGTTTGGAATCTTACCCGGGCATATGTCCAGTATTTCCAACAGCTAAAGCTATTCCTGAATAGCTTTCCAGTATTAACTTCGCACATTAATAAGCACGATAAAAAAGTACAGTCAAACTATTATATTTACCAGTATTATCTCGAGAAAAAAAAAACGTATTTATCATATGTAAAAAAAAATAACCATAGCCATGTGCTGTATAAGTAAAGAAAAAAAATGTTTTTCTGTGTATAATGTATTCTTTTGCAGTGCGTGCAGGGCTTGGACTTCGCGCCATTCTAGAATCAACAGTGTATTTCATATTTCACCCTGCCAAGTGCCGGTGCCTTTCTAAAAAGCCGAGTCGGAGCTGGCGATGGGACTCGAACCGGCAGCCCTAGGTCCGCGAGGACGTTAACCCCGCGACAGAGAAGGAGGGGAGGGTGTGCAAACATGTTTAGTAGCGGCCGCCGCCGCCTCGGTAGCGTGGGCGCAGCTATCGCCGCTCAATCAACCGCACGCCAAAACATCGAGACTCATTCCCTTATCTGCCCCTCTCCCCCCCCCCCCCCCAACTTTTCCTTTCTTTCTCCGCTTCCACCTCCCCTCCCCCCTCAACGTCGGCGCGGGCCATTATCGCTTGTTTGCACGGCGGCGCCTCTCCCCCTGCCCCCCTCTCCCTCCACGTGACGTCGTCCGCGAACCACGAGCCTCCTTCCTGGTTCTCGGACCGTGGTGGGGGGGGGGGGGGGGGACGCTTTCCCGACGCAGATCGATGCCGTCCTCGCGGCTAAACAGAGACGCCGCCAGCGACGCCACTTTGTTTTTATTTTATTTAATTTTTTTTTTTAAACTACGTCTCCGCTGACGACGGGCTCGCCACGGCCAGACTCTTTGTTTGCTTGGTTGATAGGTTTTGCGTCGCGCGGTATTTTTTTTTTTTTTTTGTAAATGGAAAAGGAATATTCACGTAAAATTTCAGATGTTTGTAAACTTGAACTTTTACGTGAAAAACACCTGTATCACAACAAAATAGTGTTCGCAATAATACCGGGTTAGGATTCGCGCACATAATAAGCACAGTAAAATAAAATAATTAAATGTTCGATTATTTTTACCATAATATTAAAAAAAAATTATGCTTGAATAAAATTATGCCCAATTTTTTTTTTTTAAGAAATACTCAGTATTATCTCGTATTTCATTTATGAAAAAAAAAATGATAGCCATGAGTTGTACAAAGTTACAAAATCTTGCTTGTAGTATTAGAAACTATTTCTTGGCAACTGGTTTCCAAAGGAATATTTTGTAAAAGTACAGAAACTTGTTTGTTTTATTTTCTGTGTATGCGTGATTTTTTTTTCATTACAAAATTTTTTTTTATCCCCTCCCCGAAATACTTTTCTGTAACCGCCACTGCTCGCGCGAGATGACCCAGAAGGCAGGGCGCTGGGGGCCCGATGTTTTCCGCACGGCTCGTACTCCGTGTAATCGATGGCCAGGTGTTAGTAACCTCTGCGGGGGCAGCGGGGTGGGGCAAGACAAGACGTCTCGCAAATGTGCAACTCACGGCTGTTAGTCATGTTCCTCCCGGGCAGGAGGAGCGGAGGAGAACAAAGGAATCTTTATCTGAGCGTGCGGAATTTCTCTATCCGCGCATTTGCGTGCGTCGCACCTAGGGTCCGGGGAGGGGGGGGGGAGACTAGCTCCTGCCCCGCGCGCGGTTCCATCGGATGGATTCGTCGGGTAGTTACCACAACGCCGAAATACCATAATGCTGAATGTCAAAGTTGACCACAAAGCCGACAGCTAGAAAACTGCTGTGTACCACAACGCCGAAATAACAACTGAATGAATTTGTGTGTGTTTCTTAAATGTACATTAACGTCTAAATACCACAATCAAACCTAACCTTACCTAACCTAACCTAACCTAGCGTAATATAACCTAACCTAACTTAACCTAGCCTATCCTAACCTAGTCTAACCTAACCTAGTCTAACATAACCTAGTCCAACCTAAACTAGTCTAACCTAACATAGTCTAACATAACCTAGTCCAACCTAACCTAGTCTAACCAAACCTAGTCTAACCTAACCTTTGTGGCAGTCCTGCAATGACATTTTTCGGCGTTAGTGTGTTTCGGCATTGTAGTACACAGCAGTTTTCTAGCTGTCGGCGTTGTGGTCAATTTGGCATTTCGGAGTTGTGGTATTTCGGCGTTGTGGTGCGTCCCCGGACTCGTCTAGCCAAGAAGCTAGTGCAACCCAGCCGCGCTAGAAATCATGGATTACAACAGGCCGTCACCTCCGTCCGTCGCTCTTTCGTCCGTCAACGCCAAGCGCTCTACAACTTGATATTATCCCGTCAGAATATTTTCCCGTATAAGTGTTGCCAACAATCCATGTTTTTATGCACATTATATTAGCATTTTCTCTGAAAAATTCAGAGTGTTGATTAGATTGTTTTATTGTCTCTGAACGTGAGTTTTAAGGACAGCAATTGTATTACACGAAATATCTGAAAGACACAGGCCTGCGTTCTGGCAACAATTGACTGCCGCGGCAAAAACCATAGATATAGTGCATCAGGCCGTCCGTCGAAGGTTGGTTAGAGCTTGCCAAGCTTTTGACGGACGAGCGGATAGAGGTCACGTGACCAACTGACGGAGGACGAACGGACTAGGAAATGTCAAGAGGCGTGTGTTTGTGTTTGAGACGGGTGGGGGAGGGGAAGGAAATAGGGGCAAAACTGCCGGAAATTCCAGGAACCATAGGTGTCCGGTCAATATTCGAGAAAACTTTAATGCGTGATTTTACCCTGAATGTATGGCAAATAAAGTGTTTATATATATTATATATATTATATATATAACTGCAAAATGTTTTAAAACTTGTTCATTAATAAATGGGAGCCCAGACAAAATGATTATTTACCTTCGAGACCTTAGTATTTCTTTACGACCTTAGTAGTTGTCATGCTGTGACGTACTTAAAGTCACTTTCTACCCCCGCCACCCCCGAACAGCAAGACCCAAAAACATGCGGAACTGGTGCTTGACCACACCTGATGGTTAATACGAGTGAATCGTCGCTAATCAGAGTCTCCCCCATAAAAAACAGTCCTTTAGAACTTTTTCCACAACGCAAGCACCAGTACTACATTTAAGCCATACCGCAGACTATCAGCTGGACAATAGCGGCTGCAAGCAATATATATGGCCCATTTGTTTTACAAAAGTACATGTTTGTAACTGCCAAAGTAAAAAAATTTATACACTTTGCGAAATTATCCAGTTACATAATGTTTCACAAAGAGAATTTGTAAATTTATTATGAAACGTGAAATTTTCACAAGTTTATACGTGATTTACTTGTAGGAATCTAAAACAAACATGAGTTATTGACCATCGTAGCTTCAGAACTTGTAAATTACACTTGTTGTTTACTACTAATTATCTACCTACATCAAGATACAGATAGGTAATATTTATAAGATTACTAATCATTTTTATAGAAAGATGCTGTGATCTAGTTTTTTCCCTAAAGATTGAATTTAAATGATAAAAAAATACAGATGAAGTAGAATTATAAACAAATTAATGTAGCAACAAAAAATACCAGTACATTAATTAAATTAGTCTATATTGTCAAATCTTGATAGTTAATTAGTTTAAAATGTAGAGTTTTATTTTGCCAAATATTGTTTTTTTTTTTTTTTTTAAGTCTATCAACTACATTTATCTTACATACACAATTGAAAATTTTACTTGTTAGTGACAACTTTATAAAAAATGTATGTGAAACGCCTGTTCGTGACAACTTGTGATTCATAAGAGCTTAGCTTCTGGAAGAATGTTACCAACAGCACTCAAACCTTTAAGAAACGGTCCCCTACAATCTACTTCTTGTCACTCGAGGCGTTGCGTTCGCGTGACGTCACCTCGCTGACAGGTTACGACCTGCCTCGTGCTTACTCAGTTAGAGCATATTTTAATTCTTTGAATCGAGTGTGCTTGTGATGTTGCCTGACTTGTCGGGGCTCCCGGCTGGGTGGATAGCCTACAGTTCACAGGGATGAAAGCCACAACCCCAACCTGAACAGTTCCGAAGTTCACCGAAGTAAAAGGTTTGGTTGGGTTAGGTCAGTGTATTAAATAATATTTCTTTATTCCCCCACCCTCCGGCGGGGCAGTTATGTTAGGTTATCATAACTAAAATGAAATGTTGGTTAAGTTAAGTTAGCGTTATTAAAAATACTCTAAGACCGTAAAATGTATAAATCCTTGCAATAAAGCTTGTTTCGCAAGCGATCGGCAAACTTAGAAAAACTTCGGAACTGTCGGATTGTGGCTCTCAACCCTGTGAACTGCAGGCTTCCTCTGACTACAGTAGGATTCTGCGTTCGGCCAAGCGTCGAGACTGCACAAAAGGCAATATAAAAATTCGTATCGGTTTGAACTGACAGAATGATAAGGGCAAGCTGTTCCATACTTAAACATGTTTTTGGCATTTAAAACTGTTCTAATACTTTGAAATGAACTATAGTGGCATTATCTTGGTTTATTATGTATTGCTTAACAGTTCGCCAATGTAATAAATTGTCTACGTTAAGTACGTAATATTGATCAGATATTAATAAAGAGTACTTCAGAAAATGTATTAGTCCATGAAAGAAAAAAATAAGATGATAATGTTCAATAGCAAACGTCTATTCATATAAAAGTAAACTTAACAAAGATCTTAAAACATTTTTTTTTCATGTGTACGATATCTAGTAGGAGTAATTTCGTGAATGGAACGGAATTCGCATGGGACGGAAATGTGTAACCACGGCGCTGCCATCTGTGGCGGATGGAGCGAATAAAATTTCACAAAGCCTAAGGGAAACTTTATAGTATTAACATTTTAGTGAATTTAAACAAGATGGGAATATTTTTAACATTTTCATAGTTTAAAATCAGGTCCAAAACTGGGGTTTAGTATTTTTTCAAGTCTTTTTAGCTTTTATCGGAGCCGTTTCATTAGCTATCCTATAGTTCAAATATCGCTCTGCAAATGGAATAATTCGATAGTCAACGTAACCTCCGGCAGCGAATTCTAGCGGCGCGTGCGGAAACTACGTGCGATTCGCGTCCAGAAATGTAGTTGAAAACATAATTTGCGTATTTATCATGCTCGGCATTATCTTAAGGAATTCAACGTTAAATTTCGTGACCGAGTTTCGTATTATAAGTATATTTTCAACATGAGAAAACCATGAATTTGCTCAACACCGAGGTTAGATGTTACACGTCTCTGACAAGTACCGAAATACTGGCCCGCAATTTTTTTTTTTTTAATTTCAAAAGTTCTGCATAAAATTAAAAAAAACTTAAAAGTCGGAAGTTGATTCCGAGTTGATGAGAGTTAAAGAAAGAACGACGTCCTCTTTCCGTGTCACCGCGCGAGACTTGCCAGACTTCCGGGTTCGCTAACCGGGAGTTCAAAAGCTCGCAGACAGCCTCGCACTTAGTTAGTGGACGAGTCGCGGCCCCGATGCCCGATACCGCAACCTCGTCAGTGCATAATTTGCGAAACAAGGGTTCCGAAACTCGCCACGTCCATGCATGGGCGTAGCATAAAACTGCTCTACGATATATTTATACGAATATATGAAGCCTCTCCTATAACTGCTTTGGCAAATGTTAAATTACCTATACAACGTATTCGTTAGGAACTTCCATTATAGCTATTTTTAGGAGAATTACCGACCATTAGAGTACACTGACACATATTATCATCAGTTTTTTATGTATTGGCAAGCTTGTAAAGTTCATTGCCGGGAAAGATCTTCCTTTGTTAAGGCCGAGAGTACGCTTTAACGAATTTTCTTAGGCTGTGAAACTAGAAACTTTTAAAAACGTTAATTCGTCAGTAGTAATTTTTGAAACCCTAAATGAAATTAATGGGTCGCAGCCAATAATTGTCGACTTCATACATGTAACTAAGCCTCAAATACGTCAAAATGTTCCATTACAAACGAAAAAAAAATATATAATTTTTTTATGGCCAACGAACCGTTGTATTCGAGATGTCACCTTTCTGTTTCGCTTTTAAGGTGTCCTCCTTAAGGCACAGACTCACACGTGGAGTTTGTGATTATATTTTATTGTCATTGCTATTAATTAAGAGCTCTTTTGCATTTGTTGTTGGGTCACAAATTTATTTCTCCAGATATTTACCGAAACTTATTTTCAGGCTGTAAATGTAATGAAAGTGATCATAATTATGAACATTTGCATGAATTTTGATAGCTATTATATAATTGTTAGTAAATAAATGTTAATAATAGTTTAGAATACAAAATATACAAGAGCGCTATACTTTTTTTTTTTGTGAATGGAACAGATATATTTGTGTAAAATTACAAACATCATGAGATTTGTTTATTCCCATAAAAGCAACTGCATTTCTATAAAACAGTGTTATGTTTCTTACTCGGGCATATATGCTTTGTGTTAATAGTTGAAGTTATTTATAAGCCGTTTCCTGTTCGCTTTCCAGTATTAACTGAGCACAAAATAAGAAGAATATAACAAAATACTATCAAATTTTTGAACACTCGATCACCTTTTCAATTTTTTTTAAAAAAATATTATGCTTGAATGAAACATCAAATAAAATACAAAAATTTGCGTCAATTTTTGTAAGAAATACTCGGTATTATCTCGAATAACGTATTTAATACGTGCAAAAATAATCATAGCCATGTGTTTTACAAAATTACAAAATCTTTCTTGTGGTACTACAAACTGTTTCTTGGAAACTGGTTTCCAAAGGAATATCTTGTAAGAACACAGTTATAAATGTAAAGGAAAGTCCGTCAAATAAAAGTGTTGGAAAGACCCAGCCCTGACGCTCAGGCAGAGGCGATGGCTTGCCGGTGGAAAGAGGGGAGTGAGGGGAGGTATAACTCGCCGCTGATTGGTCGTGGTTACACTCCCCGGACCCGCGCAAGCAATCAGCGCCTGGAGCTTCCTGCTTCCTGCGGCTCGCGGTGCGAGGGGAACAGACGGGGGGATAACAGCGTGTGGCGCTGCGCTGGGGCAGGTGTGGCTGAGATACTGGTCTCAAAGTTAGTTAAGTTACCAGTGGTACCCATTTTACCCAACTATCACTTGCAAAGCAAGCACAGACACAATAACTGTTTACAGAACAATACGTACATAATTTAAACTTTTTTTTAGACTTATCCAATTTGAGACAAGTTAAACGACAAAGATTATACACAGAAAAAAAAATTTCTGTAATTTTACAAAAGATTCCGCTGGAAACCAGTTGCCAAGATATAGTTTACAATGCTACAAGAAAGATATTGTAACTTTGTAAAACACATGGCTAAGGTTATTTCTGAACATATGAAATACATTTTTCGAGATATTAAGAATTTATTACGAAATTTGGCGCATGATTTTATATTTCAATTAATATTTCATTCAAGCATAATTTTTTAAACCATGGAAAAGACAATGGAATAGTCAACAATTCAATTTTTTACTGTACTTATAAACACACACAATTACTACTGGAAAGCTATTCAGGGAATGGTCTAACTATTGGTGGTACTGGGACAACACACAGAATAAATGCCCGAGCAAGAATCCGAACCCAGTAATACTGCAAACACTATGTCACGGAAAATTTTATTTCAGGAATGCTGAAAGAAATAACTCAAGAAAAATAACTATGTTGCAACTGTCGCGAGAAGAAGGCGTTGAGCTTCGAGGTGATGAAAATAACCTGGAAACACACAAGGTATAATTTTCTTATGGCTTTCTAAGATATTACTTTTCTAAGTTGTGTGGTTTCGCGTTGTTTTGTTTACAAGTTACGTGTTTCTGAGTTGTGACAGTTCCAAGTTGTGTGTTTCTAAGTTATTATCGTTCAGATTTGTGACGGTTCTAAGTTACGTGGATTTTTTTGTCAAGTATTCTAAGTTATGACTTTTTTTTATAAATGGTGACCTTCCAAGTCACGTGCGGATCCGTCGAGCTGCCGCGAGGCTTCGCGTGTCTGGTTCGGCGCGCGCCAGGCCTGACGGACCGAGGCAGTCCGCGGCTTCGGACGGCGCCGCTCGTTCCGGAAGACGGCCACGTAGCGCCGTCCGCCGTTTCGCTGTTTCGTCTGATTGTCATTCGGCGCGGGCGGCGCAGGGGCACAATGCGCGCAGGCTGTTACAATCATTCCGGGAACAACTCTCCCCGCCCCGACGTGCGGCGACTGCCGCGCCAACTGTTGGAACACACCCGCTCGACGTGGTTACGGCATCCGCCGTACACTCCGCCGTAACTACACACCCGGAAATACTGCTGGTTCATTTGGCCACCGGTTGGACTGCACAAACATATACCTTGACAATGCTTTGATTATTGCTAGAGACCGGAAAAAATTCGCGGATTAATTTCGTGATATGTTAAATTTTAATAATCATACCATTATGCTGCTTCTGCTATTGGTTCACTATTAATATGTAGGACTCTTGGCCAATTAGAGACCGTCAGTCAAAGAAGTATCCAATCACAAGTTACCCACTTGATGTAGGCTTTTGGAAATACGCCATTGCTTAGCACATGTATGTCTGCAGAAGAAAACTAAAAAAAAAAAAAAAAAAAAAGAACACAAATGACAAAAAACACAAATTAAGCAAAAATTTCTGTTGTCAGGAATTAACGCCACACAATATTCCACAACAGGAATATGGTCAACAAACAAGGAAAAAACAAAGAAAAATGGACTAACAGAACGAAAAAACCCCCACAAATGATGACAGCACAAAAATTCCGAACCCAAAAAAAAATTCAACACAACAGTTGAAACTAGACAAAAAAAACACAGCAAAACGAAAAGACGAAACAAACACAATAGTTTTCCAAAAAAACAAAAAAACAAAAAGAGAAACGAAAAAACCCCCACAAATTATGACAGCACAAAAAATATTGAACCCAAAAAATTCAGCACAACAGTCAAAACGAGACAAAAACACGACCAAACGAAAAGACGAAACAAACACAACAGTTTTCTAAAACAGAAACAAGCGACGTTTCGGGAACTGCTATCTGCTCCCGTCCTCAGGCAGAGACGCACATGGTACGGAAACACAGGTGCGACTATTGTGTTTGTTTCGTCTTTTCGTTTTGCTGTGTTTTTGTCTAGTTTCAACTGTTGTGTTGAATTTTTTTGGGTTCGGAATTTTTGTGCTGTCATCATTTGTGGGGGTTTTTTCGTTCTGTTAGTCCATTTCTCTTTGTTTTTTCCTTATTTGTTGACCATATTCCTGTTGTGGAATATTGTGTGGCGTTAATTCCTGACAACAGCAATTTTTGCTTGATTTGTGTGTGTGTGTGTTTTTTTTTTCAGTTTTCTTCTGCAGACATACATGTGCTAAGCAGTGGCGTATGTCCAAAAGCCTACATCAAGTGATGCACTCCCATTGCACAAATCTTTCAAAGATAATACACAAGTATCCACTTGAGACACCTCAAAATTCAGCACCCAACTAACAGACGCCATTTGCCTAAGTAGGCAGAGGATCATGGAGTCTATCCTTAAGGTCATTGAGCTCGCGAATTTTTCCAGTCTCTAATGATTGCTAGGGGGCAGGTATTTTTCGCGAATAAATCTGAACGCAATAAGACTACAACAAGTGATATACATCAGCGGTTTCTTCCTTGTGAAAGGGGGACGTCTGCGAGAGAAGTCGTGGCCTTATTTGACCGAGCCCCTCAGGACGTGTTTGCTTCCGCACTGACTCAATGTGATTGGTGTTGTAACAAACGATATTGACCTGAAAGAACTCACCCAATCACGAGACGCAGACGATGCTACAGTGTTTTAACTTTCAGCTAGTCTCGGAATCTTTTCGCGAAATATGCATGCCCTTAATGATTGCTAGGGACTTAAAAACATTCGCGGTTTCAAAGACCTCTAGGATGGACTGAACAGTCCTGGACCTATTCGGGCAAATGTCACCCGTTCGTTGGTTGCCGAATTGCTTGACTTCTCAACTGGGTAGCCTGTAATTCGACGCTTCTTTGGTTGAGAGTTTCCCACTGGCCCAGAGAACTGTTAGCCAATTTAATGAGCAGCAAAACGGTATAAATGTATTTGAATTTTACCTTATCGCGTGTTGAATTCGCGAATTTTTCCGGTCCCTAATGATTGATTCACAATAATTGTTTTTGGACACTACCCTCTACGACTGTGGACTGGTCAACCAATAGCTGGCAGTGGAGATATAAACTCGACCTTCCAAAGAAAATATGTGTATAAGTAAATCGTTCCACTAATGTACGGGTTCAATCTAAAATAAAATGTTAATAAAGGTGCTACTCACTCAAGTATTTAGCTGGTATAATAAAGTATTTAGTTCAAAAGAAACAGGTTGCCAATTAATTAAGTTAGGAAATAAAATTCCCAAAAAAAAAAAAACTGCCGCCCGCTAAAGGAGAAAATTCTTTCCGCGACCAGCGGATGGATTCGCTAAGTTGGCAACACTGCAACGACAGACGATGGTCCGTTTCCGGGATGGTCTCGCGAGAATTGTGGGTGGTGGGTGCAGCCATCAACCCCCCCCCCCCTACCTCAGGGGTTACAAAAGTCCAAGTGCCCCGACTACTGCTTGGCAAACTCTTTACCGCCCGACCGACGTTTCAAGGGCGAGGTGTTGGCTTTAGATGGGCGAGCGGTCATTTATAAAATACCTGGATATCCGTAGGTCATTAGTGTGAAATACAAGCTTCATCTGATATACGATCAAGAGCACTTACATGTCGGGAAATATCATCGAAGCTCTTATTATGACAGCTTAATATTCTTCCGTGATTTCTGATAAACTTACTGGTAAATGGTTGCCTAGAATATTCATTAAAAAATACTGATTAAATATAATAATTTGTTTGGACTGACATCTTAATTGTTCACAACGATTATAGTAAATAATTAGAAATAACAACTCTTATAAATACAGCAAACAAAATAGCCCTTGAGCGGACATCATTGTGTGCGGGAAAATAAACGCTTTTAAGTATTTTCGCTAAACGATTTACTCTCCATTGGTTTTGCATGTCTGAGAATTCGGCATGGAGTACAGGACACTGCATGTCAACGAAATGGTGAACTGCAAAGCCAATTTCAAATATCTCAATTTGGAAAGCAACCAAAAAAGTGATAAATATTTCTATACAGCTGGCATAATAGCTAAACAAAAAGTTTTTTTCATTACTTTTATATGAATACTACTTATTTTACAAAATTTGTAGAATGTATATAATATCGTCTATTAATAATGGAAAAACTTTTTGTCATTAATGGAATTTATCTTTATCAGAAAGTTAAAACAACGAAATAGCTTTAGCATAAATTTCTATAGGTACTCTTTCGGAAACCCAACAGCCTCAATATTTTGGAACCCTGATAGCCAAGAAATACTGACAGCCAATATTGAGATCCCTACGCATGGCAATTATAAATGTGATTCACAGCTCCTTCAAGCATGCTCAAACTACCTGGAATCTACAATGTAATTTTTATTTGTAAAAGGAACAAAAATATTCATGTAAAATTACAGATATTTATAAATATGTACATGTACATGAAAACAAATGCATCGCTACAAAATAGTGTTCGCAATTTGGAGTTTTACCCGGACATTATTTTATGCTTTATGTACCTCCAATAGTTAAATTTATTTGTAAACCGTTCCCTGAATATCTTTCGATAAGCATGATAAAACAAAATATAAAAAGAAGCTTGGATGAAACATTAATTATAATGTTTTTAAAAGATTATGCACCAAATTTCGTAAGAAACACTCAATATTAACACGAAAAAACGTATTTAATATATTATGCAAATTTATCGTAACAGTGTGATGTACAAAGTTAAATGTATTTCTTATAGTGTTACAAGCTATTCCTTGAAAAATGGTTTCCAATGGAAACGTTTGTAAAATTACAAAAACTTTTCTTCTTCTGGGTGTTGTAAGTAGTTTGTCGGGAGAAGCGCCTTTATGGTGCGCAGCCCGCATAGCGCCTCTTCTTCCGTCATTGCACACAGTTTGCAACACTGCCGTTTAGTTGCACAGTTAACAGCTGTCGTGAGACCGTTGTGTCGCCGTGTCGTCGACAGCTTCCCCCCCCCCCCCCCTCGCCAACAATCACGTGGACGCGGTGCCGTTAAGAACACTGTTTGCACGCCGCGGTTTAATTACAACCGTCCCCGGCGACTCGGTTAATAAGAAGAAAGCCATGCCGAATCGCTGCAACGAAACCGTCCTATTTGCAACATAAATGTCATGCCAGACAGTTAAAATTACGTCACCCCCGATGTCTCAAACGAGGCCGACAGAACAAAAAAAAAATATTAAAGAGCATAGCAAATCGAAAGTTTGTTTTAATTAACGAACTCACGTTTACAACGAAGTTCGTCTGCACTAAGCATCTTTTTTTAGCAGCTAAATAGCAGTAGGGTTGTGTGATACTATCCTGGCTGAACAGTAGAGTTCTATTCGAGATGATTTTCGCAAGCACTTTATGAAATCGACTCTGTGACAAGAGACCAGTATATACGTATGTATGTATATGTGTGTATATATATATACATATTTTGATCGCTGGCTAGTGAAAGTCAAAGAAGGACATATATTGGAGTGACTAATGACTACTTGTATAGTATCCGCGAAGTCAGGAGCTTTAGTATATGCTTAAAGCTTCTCAAAATTCCTTAACGTTGAAGATAGAAAAAAACAAAAACAAAAAAAATGACCACTTTGGTATTGTCCTAGTATTATTTTATTCAATTAAGTTTCAGAAATTTATATTTTTAAAAGACAAAGTCAGAATCAGTGTGTTTGTTTGCCTCATAAACGGGGAGCAAATATGTATGTCAGTTCCGGAAATTCTATGGTAGCATAAAGCCTACTGTGTTCATGCGTACTGCCGTCGTTACTGTGTCGTCCAGATCACCTGTTCAGTTCGTCTGAGTGTCGGTGTGTTGTCCAATGTTGTTTCCCTGTATTTACTGTTCTTGTCGCAACAGTCTCGTCGATGTATGCCTCGCTGCGCTTGTCTGAGCTGTCATTTTTTTTTCTTTTGACTAAATTCCTTCCGCGGAATTATATTTACTGTCTAGGCCGATACTAGCTTGTTCTCCGTTGTTTGAGTATTCGGTGTCCATTCTTGAGGTTTTTGAAGATGCCAGACCAGCTATGGCGTAAATATGAAATGGATTATTTCGCCATCTCTCTTAAAAAAAGTTTTCAAAGAGTTCATTGCAGTTCTTACTTAAATACTACTCAATCTAATGGCAAAGACAGGGTCACCACTTAATAATAAGTCACAGGCGCGAGTCTCCGACGAAATGCCCTCCACGCCAGTTCGGTTCCTTGTCGGCAGAGGCGACCAGACGTTTCAAGCGCATGCAAGTGTCGCCTTTAGTGCTCTCGCGCTGACGCAGAAGTCACAAAGCGCGCCGTGACAGGTACCTTATTTGCTAGGCGCGTGAATCGACCACGGATTACTATTTTCCACTGGAGGCTATCTGCAGGAAACCTCAAAATAGTTTTCTCCCTCTTTCAAACAACTACCACTTCCCTACCCTCAAGGAGGTGGTATCACAAAATGTATTTTGCTGTTATTAATTCATGTTTCTGCTAATTATTTTAAATAAATTAAAAATAAATTCTTTACAGATATATAGGTTTTTTTTATGAAATGGTTCATCATTTTTTTTTTGAGAAACCTAAATGCCAAATTATAATTCCATCGTAGAATGAATAACGGGCGTGAAATTATGAGGTTTACGATGTTTTGAATTTAACTTTGATATGTGGACACTGGTATCGTACAGATTTTTTAAAATTATAACTGAAAAAAATACAGATTTTCACGACAAACAGTTAATGCTTCAATTCATGCTGGAATTAAAATATAATTTGACATTTAAGTTCCTCTAAACCATTAACTGAAGTGATGTAACTACGTTTTAACTATAAGTCGCATGTAGTTTTATTATTTATTAAGTTTTAATCATCGGTAAGATTAGAAAATCATAGATGCACAATTTAGTACACTACGTCCTTGAAACCGTGCGAAATCATGAAAGGGAAGGCGTGCGGCATAATATCAGGCTGAGATAAACATTCGCTCTTCGCCGAGTTCAAAGTAGAGGAATCGACTCCCGCTCGAAGTAGCAGCAGGGTTAAGGCCCCTACACACACATTCAGTCCCGCTCCCAGTTAGGAACGGCCTGAAGCCTTCCCCACACAAGATCAGTCTTGTGGTTGCTGTTGCTGTTGGATTTATCGTTTTCATCGTAGAATATGGAAGAAACTTTGGATGTTGCAGTTGTAGTTGCACTTTCAGTTAAAAAAACAATTAAAAAACAACTACAAAAAATAAATAGTATGAACAAAGATGTCTGACACGACACTCAGCTGATGGACTAATTGTTTGGACCGACAGTTTGGACTGGCGAGACGCTGTTCCCAAACACGGAAAAGTTCGTACTTAGGGATTTCGATCTCACAGTCCGATTTGATGGAAAGTCAGCAGTAATTACACGTATGAAAAAAACGTGATAAAGTTCACGCCAATAATTAACACTCATTGCTGTAAAAAAAAGAAAAAGAAAAAAAACACAAGTTTGCATACAACTTAACATTTTAAAAAGCTGTTTTATAAGTTCCATGATTTATATTAATTTGAGGTACTTAAAAAAAAAGATGAAGTTCTTATAACATGAGCTATAAATATATTTATCGTGCGATAATTCAGAACGTGTTTCATGTTTCTCTGCTTCCATAAAATAAATAAATACGCCTTGATTCCGTAAATGGACGTCTAAATCACTAGTAGTTACGAAGTAATAACCGGCAGCAGTGCCCATCAGTTGCGACTATCAGTCCACCGTCCTCGCACACACACACTACAGTTGCGACTGTTTAGGTCCGACGGATGAGTCCGAAGTCAGTTCTAACTGCTCGTGTGCGGGAGACCTCTAGCCGACCCCCGCGGCGCGAAGAGTTGCGAGGTTCGACCACCGGCTAAGACATTGACTCAGTGCAGTCAGGCACAGACGCAAATCTGTAGGATTTGGCAAAGTTTTGCACGTGGGTTTTAACCGATACAAGTCAACTCTGGATAGGGTGATTGTACGTACGTTATACCTATACTACCTATATGTTGGCCTACATGGATGCTATAAGCAGAATCCTTTATAATATGCAGAAAGTTTTTCCACGAATATAGTTTTGACGTTTACGTTTTCCCACCCTGTTTCACAGTCAGGATTTTACAAGCGCAAGTGGGCCCCCTCAGTGAGGGGCTTCTTAATTCCAGGGACTACGCCCTGACCCATTCCCCCCCCCCCCCTCCCCAAGTATTTACGCCCATACAGTCAGGGTCATGCGAGATTTGTGATATTTCCCTGATACTATGTTAAACTTTACTAAATTTTATACGTATGTCAAAATGAGAACGATCCCCCATCTACCTTCCTATTTGCATAGCCTCGCTATTTTTTTATAATGAAGTTAATTGCTAATTAATGATGCGTTGTTACAATCTTTGTTTTAAAATAGTGGCATATTTACGACTCTTCCAAGCGACTTCCTTTACGGCTTTTAAAACAACTACGTACAGGTACGGTTTGTTTCGCTAAAAAAAAATTGCTAACCAGAAGTGACTTTAACTTCAGAACAGACACACAATCCGTGGACTAATAATTCCATGAAATTTTATGTATACAATTAAGTCGGTTGTTGTTTGTTCATTGGCAGCTGCCACCGCCGTCTGTCCTGGTAACCCATCATTCAAATTTTGGGAGAAGTATAGATCCCGATGCCATAATTGATGACGTCACTAACATGACGGCGCTGACTATACATGTAGCTCCAAAACTCACGTCATAATTTGTGTTTATATTCACGGCGCTATTTAATTTGTCACTGTTTCCAATATTTGTATGTTCATTTTTAGCTTCTAGTTCTTCTGGTCAATTGAAATTGCACGATATCAGTGATCCACGGTGACGTGGGCGTAGACCCTGGAACCAAGAAGCTCCTCGCTGAGGGGCTTGCAAAAATTGTGACTCTGGTGAAAAGGAGTTGATAAACGTAAACGTTAAAACTATGGATTATGGGAAACTTTCTGTACATTTTAAAGCTTTCTGCTTATTTAACCTACAGTATATAGACAGTATACAACATACCAGCACCCTAACGAAAAAAATGACACGTGTAGGTTAAAAACTACGCGCAAAAAACTCTCCCTTCCCCAAAAAAAGTGAATATCCGCAGGTCCCCGCTAATCCTATACATTTGCGCCCCTGCATACGTGGATTTCGCAGAGGCTCCTGCGCATAGTTCAACACATGCTCCGCTCAGCAGTAGTGGTTAGTAAGCCAGTACATAGAACGGGGTTGGGGTGTGACCGGCGGGAGAGGGTGGGGGTGGGAGTTACCTCTGATGGAGTTGGCGGAGCGCTTGTCTCCCAGCAGCCCGTCCGGCGGCGGCGGGCTGGTGCTGTCGGCCGAGGCGGCGTCGAGCGCGGCCGGGGGCGGCTTGGCGGCGGCGGCTACGAAGTGCTGCTGCTGCTGCTGCTGCTGCTGCTGCTGGTGTATCTGAGAGCCGCCGCCGCCGGCCGCCGCCGCCGCCGCCGCCCACGAGTGCGCCTGCAGCAGCTCGTCCAGCGCGTCCATGGGCGGGCCGGGGGCGGCCGCCGCCGCATGCTGGCCTCCGCCGCCTCCGCTGCCTCCGCCCGCCTCCGTCACCCCAGCATCTCGGCGCGCTCCCGCCCCCGACAACACTCAGTCGCCCGGCCCCACCCCTCCCCCCGAGCAACACGCGCCCCGGACCCCTGTGCGTGTGTGTGTGTGCGCGCGATCTCCCCCCGCCGAGCTAACAGCACATACACTTACAACATCCAACGTCTCCCGCTAGCCGTCGGCAGCTATGCTGAAAGTATTCCTGCAAGTGCCAACGAGAACTACGATACAGAACAACTGCGTGCTTATCATTTGCCCGGGACTGCTGTCGCAGACAAAGTATTCACGACCGACGCACACCGCCAGGCGAGGGTATCAAAATTAAAAAAGTACGCAGCACAACGAAATAACAGTTGCGGAAGACACACACACATTCACAGGAAAAAAAAAAGTAAAGAAGTAATTTATTTTTTTTAACAGAGTAAAGAAAGAAAAATATATATATTCAGGAGCACCGAACTCGTATGATGCGACGAACAAGTCCACGAAGTTGGCACCCGTGGAGGCGCTGTCGCAAGTTGACACTTCTCAAACATCCTCACTTCTGTTTCGACTTGCGGAAACGTAAAAAATAAAAAATAAAAATAAAAAAATAAAATAACGATAACAATTTCGCGCACCACAATATCGATTTAAAATTAAAACACGAATGATCGACAGCGGAAGCGCGTGAGAGTCGCTCTTCCGGGCTGACTCGCTCACTCGCGGCGGACACACTCCCGGTAATTCGGACCGGACGCCGAAAAAAAAAAGGTTCACGCGGTGGGTTAAAGACACAAACTGACACTTTTAGCCCCGGCGGGACTGAGACACTAGCCGGGCTCAGTCAGTGCCCCCCCTCCCCTACATCGGCCCCCTCCTCCTATCACCCCCTCCCCTCGCCGGCTGCCAGCCGCTCTCTCTCTCTCTCCTCACTTCTCCTGAACGCCCTTCCTAGTTCAATGACCTATCGGCGCGGGCTCGCGCGTCGGGGAGTGACGAAACACTCCCGAGCGCGCGCGCGCGCACGCACGGTCCGGACCGAAGATTCCCGAACAAGCCCGAAAACCTCCGGAGCCGAGAAGAGCGTCTGGTCGGCTTCGGGGAAAAGAGGAGGTGGAAGAGAAAACACGCGAGACAACCGCGCGCCAATTCAAGTCTCGGACGCCGGCAACACCTCGCGGTAAAAATGTCGCGCTGCGGTTGGTAGCGCCGTGTTTCCCCTCTCAAACCCCCCCCCTCCAACGTTTCACTGGCGGTAGTGATTCACGCGGGCGCCGGGCGTCGAACCGAAATCCGTGGAACGTTGCGCATGCGCGCGGGGATTCTCCCCTCCTCCCCCCCTTCCCGTCAGCTATCATCCCAACACCAACCACCCCTTTAATCAACAGAGGAAAGTTACCCGAACTTCACGACTGTTGCGTCGCACGGAGAAGGGGCACTGACATCCATAATGGGCGGGCATAATGTGCAATGAATTAGCAAACAAATTCCCCAGTGCAATTTAAGTCCCTAGTGTAATTTATGTTAAGCTAGCTAAGTTCATTAATGCTACAATAACGATCCTGGCTTGCGAATTTAATATGCATGGGAAAGGTAAGTTCTTTGGATGATTCTTTCAGTCTGGAAGATTGATGTAAACCATTTTGATGGACATACGCCATTGTTGTATGTCATAGATAAACCCCAAGAATGATGAATATGCCTACACAAACACACATAAAAAAAATTAAAATGAAAAGACAAAATATACAATTTCGTAAAAGGAATAAGTCAGACGCTGACAACGACGAGAGAGATGCAACAAGAACATATAATTCGACAAACAACGCAGCAACAAGTAGACGAACCCAACTAGGATACAAAACAGATAATCTGTACAACAAACACAACGACGACACGGGGTTCCACAAGCGAACACTTGTGGCTTCTCTGTTATACACATTGAAAATTTCAATGATGTGTGTTCATAAACATGTTTAAATCGTGGGAAAGGTGTTAAAAAGGGAAAGAGGGGGTGGCATTATTACTATTTTTAACAGCGCGAAAAATCTGGGGGAAAAAAAACTGATCTTAGTCCTCACTTTACGCAGTTTATTAACACCACATGTCTTTCCGTAATGTCAAACGAAGACTGCCTGTGAATGATAGGTACATATTTTCTTAGAACTTTAGAATGGTAGGTACTGATTTCAGTGTGGAACGTAAAATGAGACCTAGTGTTTAAATTTTCTGTCTCTTTTACAGTTTTTTTTTTATTTATTTTTTTTATTTTAAGAATGGTTAATTCAATTTAAATAATCATGCATAAAATATTTTAAGAAGTCTTTGTGAAACTGAAAGCTTGACAAGAGTAACTAAGGTATAGTCAACATTTGTCACGTTGCTTATATATATATATATATATATATATATATATATATATATATAGAGAGAGAGAGAGAGAGAGAGAGAGAGAGAGTAGAAACATTCAACGTAGCGAATGAATTACTGATAGAAATAAATTTCCATGCTTAAAAAACGCAGGTGGAATCATTTAAGTTTCTAATCAAAATAAATGCGTTCATTACGTGAATAGCCACAAAATTTCAAACGGAAACAAAACCGCTAACGAGGTTATCCGCGGCGCGTCCCACACGCCCAGCTGACGTCACAGCAAGCGGGTGAACAGCTGTAGGAACACGCCTGAAGGGCAGTTACCCCCATCGAGTAATCGATTCCAGGAACCTCCTGCTCACCCCTTCACCCCACCGCCCCAACCGTGCACCTAGAAATTCATTGCCCCCTAAAGGCGATGACGCAGAACAACGCTGCATTAAGCCAAGGTTGATGGACGCGCCACTATCGTGGTACGGTGTACCATAAACCATGACGAAGCAGTCGTGGTACGTTAAATGTACCATCATCATTTGACTGCAATGCAAGGCCGGGTTGATAAACTACGGTACAAGAACGCGCCGAATGTTGCCCATACAGCCGACCGCGTACATCAGGGAACGTTATCAATCGAATCGATGTGCAACATAAATCATTTTGATAGAAATAAATATTGTGGAATACATTTTATAATCTTTGATAGTCACAAAAAAAAATAATCGCAAATATTTTTAAAATACGTTATCATAGGATCAAACTCATTTATCAAGAACTGAGGTGTTTCGCTCGTAATTCGAACGCGTCCCAATAGAAGGTGCCAATGGGCTAGATTATATTAAAGCTCTGGAGAAACCTCCCTACAATTAGGAAGGGGGCGGAGAAATCCTAAACCCCTCCCCCCCCCCCCCCAAGGTTAAAATTAGAATAAAAATTATAATAATTTTCGCAGCCGATAAGGATTGTGGCTTGCGCTTGGTTGTGAAGTGTGTCTTCTATGGCACAGGGCACAGCAAGTATTGTGTACCTTTTAAGATTCCCGGGCCCGTCGCCTTGTTAGACCATTATTAATACTCAAAAATTTCAAAATAGTTTGGTATATTATATTTTAAAAAACTTGAAGTGAATACCTGTTTTTCGTATTTTGCAACATTTAAAATAACGTTATGACGAATATTTAAAGAAGTAGTCAAATAAATACAACAGCATAATATTGAGCTTTATCGTAAAAGTACTATCTTATGGTGCAAGAGTACCAATATTGTGAATGTTCTGTTCCATGGTACGATATCGGCGATGTGACATCCCTGCACAGAATAAACAAATGTTTTGTACTTTTACACAAGATTCCCTTGGAAACAAGTTGCTAAGGAGTGGTTTGTAATATTATAAGAAAAATATTGTAACGTTGTACAAAACATGGCTATGGTTATTTTTGCATACGTGGAATACGTCTTTCGAGATAATGCTGAGTATTTATTACGAAAATTGGCCCATAATTTGATATTTTTATTGATGTTTCATTTAAGCATATATGACACGGAAAATACAATCTGACTTTGTTTTGTTTATCATGTTTATTAATGTGCGCAGTTAATACTGTAAAACTATTCAGGGGACGATTTATAAATAACCAACTATTGAAGGTATTGGGACAACACAAAGCATAAATGCCTGGGCAAGAACCCGAACCCAGTATTACTGCGAACACTATGTGGTAGTGATACAGTTGTTTTAAATGTAAATGAACAAATGTACAAATATAGGTTATTTTACATGAGTATTTATGTCCCATTTAAAAAAAAAAACATATTACTGTTGTCCGCTACGCGTCGCTCTTCGAGATAACGCTTCACGCTCACAAAGGCAAGTCCCGTGTCACTGTCTCTCTCAAACCTTCGTGTCGGGCTCACTATCTGCGTCTGACAGTCGGGAAGAGAAACAAATCAACCGAAAATTCTCGTTGGGACATAGGCATCGAATTTACAGATGCATGGAAAAGGCGTCGCGGGGTGAAGGTTTTTTTTTCCCCCGGAACTTCTGGTAAAAGAATTGTGATCATGATCCACTACGCACTACTTTGATAAAAATACATGGTTCTGTTTAGAAATGTTAGTTTACCGGGAAAGTATTTTTGGGAAGCCTTTCCGGTGATCTACCGGGAAATCTTCTGCAAAACCGGCAAAATTTTCCGAGTTTAACTTTCACATGAACATCCAAATAAATTTTATCAACCGTTTTACACAAACAGAACAAAATTAAGTATAAGTGCAATTTGATTTCTTACCAACTTACCGCTCACTTATCATTTGGAAATTGGGTAGGACCCATACTACCTACCAACTGATAGGGACCAATAATTGTTTACAAAATACCTGCTAATCAGCAAAAAATAAATTGTTGTGTAACGTATATCAACTTATCTTAAATAATGTAAAACTATGTTGGTAACGGAAAAAATATAAATTTTCCGGGAAAATAAGTGTTCATTATTTTTCAAATTTCTAGTGTAATAACTCAAATTATGTACTCATTCCCCTCCCAGACTGTCACTTTATAGGGAGAACAACGAAGTGAGACTACACACAGACGGAGAGAAGTATTGGATAGATAGTCCCTTCCGAACCCAATTTCATTTAAAGCATATTATTTAAGTTTATTTTAATACTTAATTTCATGTACTGAAATTTTATTTCTTTGAAAATTATATGAAACAATAAAAATATGGTATATTCAAGAATAATATGTAATATTCGTGTAATGAGATTATTAATATTAGTACAATTTGTGTTCGATAGCTATTTGTAATACGATATATTGTTTTAAAGATTGCTATAAAATAATCCACACATCTGGATAATTGGGGAAAAAATGTTTACAATCGCACATAGAACCGATCCAATGATAATTTTAGAACAAAATTTATCTCAAAGCATAAATGCTCGGGTAAGAATCCGAACCCAGTATTACTGCGAACACTATTTTGTAGTGATACAGTTGTTTTTAGGTAAATGTACAAATTTACTAATAACTGTCATTTTACATGAATATTTCTGTACCTTTTACAAAAAAAATGTGTCAACTAACTTACTGGGTTAATTCATGGTTAATTTTCATGCAACGTATTATTTATTTTTTCGATAGCGATCCCGATGCAGCACGCATTGTACAGCTTCTTGTACGTCGATGTTTCTGAGTCCCCCGAAATTTAAATGGGCTAGAGAACTAGAGAACAAGTGATCTGAATTCTATACTGTCGAGAGGAATTTCTTCCAACGACCAAAACTATGTGCGTCATCCCCCAAACTATCATAAAGTTTTAACGGACAAACATCCACTTGAAGTTCTCTTCTTTCCCCCTTCCCTGGTATTTTTATCACTCCTATAAATATATGTACAGTACCAGTAATACTAAAACTTTTTTTTTTTATCCTCGACGACTATTGATCCGGAGTAACTGAAGTTTGAGGTCCAGTTACTCTTGAGTCATTCCGTAGCAGATCCGTTATAACCATCACGAGTAACTTACGGAATGCTGTGCAGTAGACGTACTCAAACTCAGGTTCCAGTTACTTACTGAAACCTTCACAACGAAGCCGGCTTGACTCACTATGAATATGACATACTCAGGAGGTCCGCCCATTCAGAGGTGTATTAGTGCTACTGAGGCGAGATGATAAGTGCGACGCTCGCTGGTGCTTCCAGCGCGGTGTCGCCTCTTATGCGCATAGAACAACGATTATATCGTGGGCTTAGTGGAAAAAGTTGGTAAGTCCACTTTTTTTTTGTGAAAATGAGGTAACTCCACAGATGAAGTTGTAAGGGCAATATCTTCGCCAAGAAAATGTTTGGAAGTCCAAAAAATGAATGATTGTGGACGTTTTCTTCTAGCTTTATTCAGGCAAGTCCATTATAACGCTATTCTAGGCAAGCAAAAATTGGTAAGTGAACTAACAGTCTTTTTTTCCAGAAATTGGACTTACCGACTTTTTCCACTAAGCCCACGATATTTGAGTGGCGACCATAACATTACATACCGGAGAAATGATGGTAAAGGTGTAATGCAAGTCCCTTGAGTATTTTTGAATAATCTGTACCGGAAGTTTCAGGGCTAAAAAAGCATTCCAAAAATACGTTTTGAAAACTAAACACAGCAACAGGACCACTAATTCGCCCTCATGGATTCTTAAATGTTTTTCGTAAACACACGCCACTCGGATATCTGGAGCAGTTTTCAAATCGCGTGGTTTCTTGTGAAGCTCTGCAAACACCGCGTGTGTGCCCGGGTTGCGGGGGGGGGGGGGGGGGGGGTGGAGCCTTAAAGTGACAACGGAATGTCTGAGACCACAAGCAATAAGTTATAATTAACGCTGGTAGTGAGTCAGGCTCGGATAAAAGAACCACGAGATGGCAGACAGATCGAGAAATGGGGCAGTTCCGGAACTACACTATACCCTGTTAAAAAAAAGACCCTAAGATGTTAAGAATTGGTTTGATGGCGTGTGAAATCATAACAGGCACACGATAACGTCGTCTAAGCTACTAATGTAGGCCCATATGTTAGTGTGTTAGTATTAATAGTAATATAAATTTTTTGAATACAGGTATCCAAATTTTAATGGTTTTTTTTCTGTATTTTATTTTTTAAAAACTCCCCCTCCGCCCCTACGAAAAAAATAATCCTTTCCCCGCCACTGCGGAGTGTATCTCCGCTCGCACAGCGCTGGCCGGTCTTCCCGCGTCGCGCGGCCAGTACTTACCTTGCCAGCACCCGCCGCGCCGCGCCGTGCGAAACCCCCCACCCTCCTGCTCCCAACCCACAACCCCCTGCGGCACGGGATGTT
Source organism: Bacillus rossius redtenbacheri (assembly GCF_032445375.1). Taxonomy (NCBI): domain Eukaryota; kingdom Metazoa; phylum Arthropoda; class Insecta; order Phasmatodea; family Bacillidae; genus Bacillus; species Bacillus rossius. Next base: position 345,039,833 of record NC_086330.1, on the reverse strand, counting down.
ACGTAACTCCGGGGCGGTGACGTCAGCCGCGGAGGTGAAAGCGCGCCGCGCGAAGCCGCCTGCCCCATCCCCCCCCCCCCCCCAACCCACCAACAAACCTACCACCAAACCTACCACCAAACCGTCTGCGTGCGAGTCGATCTGCGAAGAGGAAAGGTCCTCTGAGGATATCTCGCTGTGGCGACGTGCCGAGCCATGCAAGCTGCTCTTCCAAAACATCCACATAAGCACAGCGATCTACTACTTATATCGGTATCTTGAGGAGGATTTGGCCTCGCCATCTTGCAAATTAAATATATTTTGATAGGTACCTACTGCTTCCAATAAGGCTTCCGTGCATGTTTGGACATTAGCTTTCGCTACTTGTTGAAGCCAACACAATAATCAGTTATTTCCTCGCGGCTCTTACAGGCTTGAGCCTGTTATTAAATATGTGGTTTCAAGGTACAGAACGTCTGGAAGATATGATTTTTAACTTGTTATGCCAAAAATTGGGGTGAATCGTTAAAAATTATAATTATAGCAAAAATAAGGAAAAATCCAAGATGGTGGAGCCTAATCCCCCTTTAATGTTTATTTCCGAATACCTCAGAAAAAGACTTTTCAGTCAAGAGGATCCTTTAAAAGTGATTCATAATGAAAGTCAAACATTTTTGTTGACCTTCCGAGGCCTCGATATGCGATACAAAGTAAATTATCGCGATATGCGAATGTATCGATCGCTACATGGTTTTTCCACCGCATCATTATTTTCTATATTTTAAATACATCGCATCGCTTAGGGCCGGCCCAAAAAGGAACAATTTTAAAAAAAAGTTATAGATACAAACCGGAAAAATGCGTGAATTCACTTAGTGATATGATAAATTTCAAATAATTTTACCTTTGTGCGGCTTTTGCCATTGGTTCACTGTTAATTTGGAGGACTGTAGGTCAATTAGAGTCCCTCAATCATAGGAGTATCGAATCTCAGGCAACCCATTCGAAACAACTCACAAGTCAGCAGCCAATTAACAGGTGGCATTTGCGCGACTGTACAGAGGATTTTAGAGTCTATCCTGGAAGTCACTAAACTTGCAAATTTTTTCTGTATGTAGTTATAGAGAGTTAAATTTGCCTCCTATATTACGAAAACGATGTTAAGAAAATTAAAAATAGGATGAAATGTAGGCAATACATTATATTAGCTACATTGTGATTATTAAATCAAAGAAATTTAGACTTTCAAATTTTACGTTATTTCCTGGTACTAAATAAAATCCACAAACTATTATACAAATATGGCGGACACAATTGGCTGCCCCATTTTACCACTGGCGGGACTGCACGTGACTGAATCATTTGAGTTATGGAATGTTATTGGTTTCTTTCCCTTCAGGGTGTCACATTTTTTTAACCAATGAGAACTCAGTTCAAGTATAAAATGTTGTGCATTCCAGCCTCTCTCCAAATAACAATGCGTAGAGGCAGGCATTTTATGCGAAAAAAAAATCTTAACGCACAATAGAATGCAATAAGGTTGCCCGAGCCAAACGTTTCGTCTTTGCGGTTGGCGGCCACCAGCAAGAGAAGCCATTGCCTTATTTGACCGAGTCACTCAGAATACGCACAGAATTACTGCGATTGGTGTGCTGACAGTAGACACGTACCTGAAAGAAACTCGACCAATCACGAAGCACAGACGATGCCACAGTGTTTTAACGCACAGCTACTCTCTAAATCTTTTCGCGAAAAATGCATGGCCACAACGATGCGATTTTCTCACGCAATGGTATTTATTCATTCTGATCTAACTCCCAACGTAAACATCCCTCCTGTTCCGGGCGATAACAGTCCCAGCAAGGTTGCAACAACGACGATACTCCCTTTGCGCGTCAACGTCAACGTAAACCTTACGAACAAAGCAAATCCATGGCTAAGATCGGTACGGTACAAGAGGCACGACGATTTCACGGAAAGTAGGTAGGAAAGTAGACTTCGAATACACGTGCATCTGCTTTGTTTAAACGATCACACCGCAGACACGCTCTGCACGCTCTGCACGAACCTGAGACAGCAATAAAGAAGGGAAGCTACAACCCTACAGTATCAGCCAAACAGCAGGCTGAATGAAGGCTAGGTTCCCGCCACCGTCCATGTTATCGTCATTACAATCATTTAAGGGCTATTTCTGAAACTTCAACTCGATAACTCTTTCGTATTTTATTTGTTCTGTAACTTAATTTAAAAAAAAATAGCCTCTTCACAAAAGTATGTAATAAATGAAAAAATGCACGCAAGTATACATAATTACTATCACTTGAGCGACTTCTAACATCAAATTTTATTATATCTAGAAAATAGTCGTTGATATTAGTTGCAAAATAACAAATGCAAAGGAGTTATCGAATTTGAATTTCAGAAATCCCTCGAATAAAAGCAAAGAAAAAAAAATCAAAATGGCAGGTGAGATCAAGCTTTAAATGGTTGAATTGTCCATGAAACAGTTAAGTCTAGCTTAGAAAGGAAAGAATCCGCTAAATAATTGAGGCTGTAAATATTCGATTGCCACTCACTGTTACGACACAACAGAGCTGATAGAGAGTTTTCTTTTCCGAGCCATCAAGTTGGTTCTCAAAATGTTGTCGAAGGCTTCGCTGCTTGAACGTGATCCTGGAAAATACACGTCGCGGCTGTTCTCCAGGTTCAAGGTAACGAACGAGCGCACTTGACCGGAAGGTTGAGAAACTGGAGCTGGGAGTCGGGCACGGGGCGTGGGCGGACCAATCAAATTGCCGGAAGGCGGTCATGTGGGCAGGGCTTACGCTATAACTTAACCGTAACGAACAAGGTGCCCTTGGCGATACGAGAACCGTTCTAGTTTCACTGCTATTTTTTTTACAATACTAACACACAGCAAACAGTTTGAAGCACATGAATGTGAAAGTTGTCATGAAGATCAGTTTAGAATATTGATTAACCAATATAAAGCTATTCCTCAATTTTAAAACTCGGTCTCACGCGTCCTTTTGATTTTTTTGTCATCAATTTTTATTAAAGAGCTATTTATAAAATTTTATCTCAATACGTACCTTGTATTTGTTATCCCGCCACAAATATTTTCAACAGTTATGCACATAGTGTGATGTCATGGGTGTAAAAAGGCAACAATTTTGCTTATTTATCATCATTTGCTCGACCGAACAGTTATAAATATATATTGCACAGTATATTTGTAAATATGTATTATTATATGTTCAAGTAAATGAATGAAAAGTTTTTTAAAAAAAATTATGTTACACCAAGCAAAGTTAAGCAGTTGTCAAAAAATACCTTCAAGAAGTTCAGCACAGTTAATCTACGGATACTGAGTTAACTTACTTCGAACATGAATCCAAAGAATATTCTTGGTATATTAACAAAAAAAATTTAATAACTGGTTAACTGTACAGCTACACCACTCTTCTTTTGTCCACTTGTGTGTTAGCCTTTGTTTAGAACGAAACTACAACTCAGAAGTCGAAACACGGCGTAATTTGTAATTATGTTTAATTGAGTTAAATTTTTGGTTGAAAAGTCCATGTTTGCTTGAATTTACTATCCGTTTTCGTGAGATTTTCCGCGGATTTTACTGACACTTGTACGAGCGCAAATAAAGGCTGCACGTGCAATTAACAGAAAGAACGGTTATGCGCTGAGACTTAGAGGCGACGAGGCCTTAAGAGCTATAGTAGGAGTCGAACCTACGACCTCCCGGCCACCGAAGACTTATCAGCACCCCCTCCTACACCGCGGAGATGAACGAAAGTGAAGTGTCGTGTCCGCGCAGAGAGCGGATCCGCGACGCATGGCGCACTAGCCGAGAGGTTCGTCCGTCGAGAAAGTCGTAACTTGCGATACGGGAAGTCGTGTCGCGACAACGTCCATCACTACGAACAACACCCCTACCACACCCCCCACTCAATCCTTCCCCTCCCCCTGGGGAGGAGGGAGAGGCCTGGCATTAACCTTTCGCACGCCCGCGCCTGCATGTGTCTTAAGGGCGTATGACTCGTTCCAGGTTATTATTTCGTATTTACGTTCCACACGGTTTTTCAATGATACATTTTTGGGTACATTATTTACAATCACATTGTTTGCAGTTTTACATTGTAGAAAAATTTAAAAAACCTTCGTTACTATAACATTGAAAAACTAGACAAAAGAGCACTGAGTGCTGGTATGTCTACTAAAATTGTGAATGTACCAAATGTAAAAATGACCAATAAATATCTATTGAATTGAATTGAATTCCACACGGTTAAACTTGTTGACTTTTTCGGCTTTTTGAGTGGCCGAACGTCAACAAAATGTTATATACACACATGTGTGTGTATGTATGTATGTATATATATATATGTGTGTGTGTATATGTATATATATATATATACATACATACATATAATGTGTACTTTTTGGATAGTTAGCAGGCAAAGTTGATATTTTTAAACATTTTTTTGTGCAGTATGGATAATGAGAGCCAATTGGAAAAAAATAATTGCAAATTTTGGGGTTTAAAGAAAATTCTGGTGGCTGCTGCGCAAAATGGTTTACATTTATTTCAGAAAATTTTAATTAATGTTATTTAGTTTTATAAAATCATACAAATTCTGAGGGTTTTAAAAGGCAAGATAATAATGAATAGTACATACGCCCCCTAAGGAATTAAAATCTAATAAATCGAATTCAACCCGGGTAGAAGCAAAAATGTGGACGTACGTAGTCTATGGATTAATGACTCGGATTTGATATTGTATAAATTTGTGACGTCCAAACTGGTGCCAGAAAGCAACCCGTATTCTCCAAGTCTCTTCATATAACATACATGCTGTTAAAGAGAATGTCATCGACTTAAATGCACGCATTCACAGCTTTAAAGCTTTCAGACTCATTGTTAAATGAGAAACTGTTAAAAACTACTGCAAATTTGAATACAGATTTGAAATTTAGTAGTTTTAACAGTTTCCCAGTAAAATTAACCTAACTCATTGTAAGTTAAACAGTTTTATATTTAGAGGAAAGTAAATTTTAATAAAGAGTAAATAAACGTTAACTTTGAAATTTAGAAGCAGCAGTGAAGTATCTTATAGTTTAATTTTGAATGGATGTTTCGTATTGCCAAATATGAGGCTACATAACAAAATGCTGGGAAAACGTGTATCAAGAATCAAGCGAATGCCCAAGGTCTAGGTTTTTTTTATTTATGTCCTATGATTTATTTTTGTTCTTAGTTATTTGGCACATTCCCGGCAATTGAAAACGTCCATTTAAATTTGAATGATGAATTAATTTAAGAGCTATAATTACCTCCATTCACGTTCGTCTTACGCGTATTGCTTGTATATGATCTGTACTTAATGTACGCTTTACGTCGGATATGTGGCAAGTGGTGACGTAATCTGCGAAGAAACAGGTTATGCAAATGTGCGTACGTTCGTAAAAGAAATAGATGGGAAACCTGGTTTCTATCTTGGGTTATTTTAAGCGGGCATTGACGACTAAATTTGGACAGAAAAAAAGTCCAGTCTTAAAGTGCCAACGCAAAGAACAAAAATGTCTGTGCTTTACAAAAGTTTTCTTTGAAAACCAGTTGCCAAGAAATAATTTGTAATACTACAAGAAAGATGCAGTAACTTTGTCCAACACATGACTATGATTATTTTTGCATATATGAAATACATTTTTTTCGAGATAATACTGAGTGTTTCTTATGAATTGGCAATTAATTTTATATTTCAATTTGTTTCATTCAAGTATATATATATATTTTTAAAAAACCATGGAAAAGATAATATAATAATCAACTATTTGGCTTGCTTATTTAATGTGCGCGGTTAATACAGAAAGTTATTTCAGGGAACGATTTGCAAATAACTTTAACTATCGGAGGTACTGAGGCAACACCAAACATAAATGCCCGGGTAAGAATCCGAATCCAGTTTTATAGTGATATAGTTGTTTTTTTTATGGAAATGAACAATTTTCATAATGTCTTTACTTTTACATGAATATTTTGTTCAATTTAAAAAAAAAGAAAAGAAAATCAGCGCGTTAACTATCGAGGGTCATTTCGGAACAGAACCCGCTATTCCGTCTCAGAACTCGAGTGGCCGTTCATTTTCAGGGCGACGCGACGCAGATGAAACTGTGATCTCTTCCGCGAGGCGGAGGCTTCCCATCCGCCCATGAATTATTTATCGCGAATTGCGTCATTCAGATCGTGCCGGAAGATGCGACCTGGGCGAGAATGTAAACTAGGTTTGATTGAAGCGGAAGCACTTCTGGGGCGAGTATTCGGAGGAGGGAATTGAGTCGCCAACTCCATCCTTGCGATGCGGACGGTTGGAAAAAAAAAATTAGTGAATTTAATCTTACGTTAGGTGTTTTGGCGTTGCGGTATTTCGACGTTGTGTATTTGGCGTCACTGTGTTCCAGCGTGGTGTTTTTTTTCGGACATTGATTCCGGTATTTCGGTTATTCAATAGGTGTGATATTTCGGCGTTGTGGTATGTCGGCGATTTAGTATTTAGGAGTTGTGGTATTTCGGCGTTGTTGTTCGGCGATTTGTTATTCCGGCGTTGGTGAAATTCGGTATAATATTTCGGCATGTTGAAATTCGGCGTGGCAGAAATTTGGCGTTGTGTTGTTCTACGATTTTTTTTTTATTGCGGCGTTGGTGTAATTCAGCATAGTATTTAGGCGTTGTGGTACTTCGGCGATGTGTTATCCCGGCGTTGCGGTAACTCGACGAAGTAATTCGTAGATGTGTTGTTCGACGATTTGTTAATCCGGTGCTGGTGTAAATCAGTAGATATAGTATTTGCATTTAGGCGTGGTGGTAATTCGGCGATGTGTTATTCCGGCGTTGTGGTAACTCGGCGATGTGTAGTTCGACGATGTGTTGTCCCGGTGTAGTTTTGTTGTTTCGTCGTTGTGGCGGCAATCCCTCGTTTTGCCGCCGCGTGGGAACGAAACCAGCGAGCGGCGACGCCGCATCACGTCGGGCGGCGAGAGAGTGCGAGAGTGCGAGAGAGAGAGAGAGAGAGAGAGAGAGAGAGAGAGAGAGACGAGACGCGACGCGAGCGCTCCGCCGCGAAGTTGCGCGGAACCAGCCGAAGCCTGGCGGCCGCGGTTAAGTAGGTCAGTCGTGCGTGCGCATGCGCAAAGCCATCCCGGTGGCCATTGACCTGTTACCGCGCAACAAACAGCACGGGACTTGGCCTCGCCGCTACTCGCCGCTCTGAAAACATCTGATCCCCTGGCCATTCCGCGCTGCGCAGTATTTTAACAACACCGTGTGTTGTCATTGTCCACTAACGAACACAACACGCATCAGCTAAATGTTCATAAAAACTACTTGCTACCTTTATACGGCTTTAGGACACACGTTAATATAAACTTTCATACACATTGTGCGCATTTTTAAGTCTTAAAAAAAGTTTCTATTACTAGTATTCTGCATGGCCCCCACAAGGGAGGGGCTGGGTGGACCCCTGGGCCCAGCCCAGTTTATTTTTATCTCAGCGTGTGAAATAAATATACATACTCGCTGTGGTTATTTTAAAGTAAAATAATTTTATAAATAAAACTTAGTTTGGACTTATAAAATAGTAACCATAATTATACCCTGTATTTTCAGGTTAAATAACATTCTAAAAAGAGTGTAGGTAAGAAATAACCATGCAATTATAATGAAGCACGTGACTGTAAAATTGTGGGGGGGGGGGGGGGGGAAGGCCCGGCCACCGTCTCCGATCCTGGGTCCAGGGTCCGTAATGGAATTTGGAGGTCACGGTATTCTGTCTACTCAATCTACTACAATCTTTTCTTTGAAAAGTTGTAAGTATTAATTATAGCTTACAGTTTTCAGTGTCTCAAAAACTCAACCAAGAAACAGTATTCAGGAGAAATGTTACTAAAACAAACACGTGGACAGAAAAAAAAAATCAAGAGTCGTGGGTAAATAGTAACAATATTTTGATTGAAAAAGCCAAAATTTTGAGAATGATTCGATAGTATTTTTTGCAACGAAAACATTGGTTATATTCTTACATGTCACCAAATACAAATTTATCTCTACTAAAACACACTGGTTCACACAAGATGGCTGACCGTGACATTAAAGGTCACTGTTTCGAATCCTGCGTCAACGCAGTTAAATTATGTTCAAAATAATATGAGGTGTTTTTGACAGGCACTTCAGCGATCATGGACTTAAACCACTTAATATTATAATAAAATTAACAAAATAAATATCGATAACGTTTTTCTCGTCTGATAGGTACTACACAAAGTTGTGTTTGATTTGTTTATTACATTCAGCTGTTAAAGGCTTATTGTTCCTTGCAGTACCTGTCAAAAAAAAAGTATCCAAAGGTCCCATCAAAATGTTAATACCATTATAAAGTGTAATAAAACAATTTTTTTTTCCTAAAGTTTTGGTATAAATTGCTTCTTAACAGCAATATTTTAAAAACTACTATCTAAATGTTTTTGATGGCTAGTTAGCTAAATTTATAAAAAGCTAAATAAAAGCGATAAGAAATTTGTCATTTGTTTGCGGAATTTTATTTGCTAGATAATAACAATTTTTAAAACAAACGCCATAATCTTGCCAAAGATATTTTTTTACTTGATACAAGCGGCATTATTTCAAAAACCTATAAAAACCTTATAAATGTTGTTTTGATAATCAAATGATTACTAATATTATGAATTCTGTATTAGCTATTTATCACTGTATTAATGTTAACCTTAGTGTTCTTAAAATTACTAAGTAAATTCCACCATAAGTATACAAACAAAACATCGTCCTAAATATATTGATGGTGTTAAACCTTTGGTGGAGGATAGGTTTCTGAGTGTCATTGCACGTGAATCTATGTGTTTTGTTATAAAGAAATATAATAATAAATTATAAGTCATCGTAATGTGACGGAACGAGGTGGCGCACTGGTAAGACACTGAACTCGCTTTGCGAAGAAACTGGGTTCGAATCTCGGACCGACCATCTAGGCTAAAATTACCAGCTGTTCTCTGGAACAGCGCCAAGAAAACACCTGGGACGGCTCCCACTTAAGAACATCGTCTTTGACGTCGGAAAAAATTCACAAATTCATATATTGGCTCACAATTTATCTGGAGAACTTACTAATGAATGACCACACTGTTTAAAATTTTCACCTTCAAATTACGAAGAACGCTGTTTACAAACTATCTAGAGATCTTCGTAAATTTACAGACAATGTCAATGAGTATACTTACTTTGAACATGAATCCAAAAGATTAATCATTACAAAAATGCTTACGTCCAACGTAAAAAAAATTTATTTTGTCCACCTTTGTTCGAAACGAAACATACAACTCGGATTTCTTAATACGCCGTGGTTTCTAAGATCATTCATTTGTTTGAAATTACGAAGAACTAACTCTTCGTTTATTAAGTTAAATCCTTCGTTAAAATGTACGTAAATTCACTGTAATTTCTAGCAGTGCATCAACTAAACAAGCATCGAATCACAGGCTACCCCATTCGAGACGTCTCACAAGTCAGCAGTCAATGAACAAGTAATAGTTAGCCGAGTGTGCAGAGGCTTGTGGAGTCTATCCTGGAGGTCACTGAACCCGCGAATTTTCCCAGTCCCTATTAATGACTAGAGACACCTGTATTTCGCGAATACATTTCGTGTCAAGGTATTTCACAAAATACTGTAGCTTTTATTCTGTGGTTATTGGCTGAAGTCGGTGAGAGGTGTCGTCCCGCTCTTGACGGGGCCAATGAGAATGTGGTCACCGTACTGCTGCACCCTCACAATTTGCCACGACTATTAGAAAAAGCTACAGTGTTTTGTGAAATACCTTGACATGAAATTAAATCGCGAAATACAGGTGTCCCTATTAATGACACCGCAGTATATAGGACGTGACAACCAACCAAATTAGTAAACTTCGTCGAGCTAAATGTGTCTTCTGGCTAATGGCCTGCACTTCCGTTTTGTAAGAAAAAAAAACATACAATTAATATCTTAAAAATAAATAGCATATATATATATAAGTATGTATATATATATGGGATTGTACTTTTTGCAAAACAATCTGAGAGGTCGTTAGATTGCAATAAAGTATGTCCGCGCGCCAACAGTTTCTTCGTTGTGATTGGCGGCCGTCTGCAAGAGAAGTCATTGCCACTTTTGATCCGGCCAATCAGGCTTCCGCTCTGAGTGGCTGTGATTATTGTGCGGACAGTAGACACGTACCTGAGAGAACCCCAACCAATCACGACACTACTCAGACAATGATACAATGTTTTAAACACACAGCTAGCCTCGAAATCTTTTCGCGAAAAATACTCGTTGTTTGTTGGTATTTCAACACTGAAATAAACCGATTAAGAAAGAGAGACACTGCTTTGCCTTAGAGAGCTCACGGAGCCTTCTCCCTCCTGAATTCCGAGAAAAAAACTCCTCCCCCTCTCCACCTTTGGGTCATGAGCTGTAAAGGTCCTTGCTTCTGGTTGATGTTATTCACTCTCTTTAAAATTAAAAGCAAAATTTCTTCCGGATACACCAGCCAAAATGTTTGCCATCAACCGGTTTTCAGATTTAAATTTTTTTTTAGCAATGGTATAGTTACAAGAAAATAAAATAAAAAACATATACAAATATTTTGTGTCTGGGCTCTTATAAGAATATAAGGTTATTAGTGTACTGACAAATACTTTTTTTTTTAGTGTAAGACTATAAAACTCTTTCTTCAGTTTTAAAATGTTCTTCTTAAACTAAATCTGCAGTTGTCGTGTTAGATATTGCTGTGCCTTATATGACAAAACCATCTTTAATATGTGAAGTGAAGGTTAATCAGCAAATTATGAACATGAAGAGTTCTGTCAAAATAATTTGGGTTAAATCGCATGGGAAACTAGACTTCAAGGAAATAAACATCCATTAAAATGTCACCAACTTTTCTAGTCGACTAGACGATGATTATATTTTTTTATGCAAGAGTCTAACGGCCGAGTTAAGAGTCGTCCCTCGAAAGTGCAGTCTACTCTCAATCACCCTGCGGCCTCTCCACCTCCCGTACTTCAGCAACGCCTTTCGAGTGACTGCCAGCTGATTGCCTGTTCCCGTCAGACTTGGCAACACTGCGCAACATTTCCTCTGATTAACTGCTCGGTGTGCGTGTGGGAAAGCGCCCTATCTCTTTTCGATTGTCTTTTGCCCGGCAGCCCGCTGAAAATACCATGCTTGTTGGTTTATTGAAGTTAGCTATAACTAGAGACTGGAAAAATTCGCGATTTCGATGACCTCTAGGATAGACTCCACAATCCCCTACACACTCAGGCAAATGCCACCTGCTCATTGGCTATTGACTAGTGACACCTGTCAACTGGAACGCTTGCGATTCGATACTTTTTTGGTTGAAGGTTTTTCATTGGCTGAAAGTCCTTCAGATAAACTGTGAGCCAATCCGAGAAGCAATATAAAGATACAGTTGTTTTAATTATAGCATATCGTGAAATGAACCCACGAAATTTCCGGTCTCTAGCTATAACCAAATATTGTAATACGGGCAATAGGGGAAACTGGTAAAAAAAAAAATACCCAAGACAAGTGATGACAGCGAAACTGGCGGTGTGGGGTGTACCTACGTTTTCAAGTGCGTGAAACTAGTTACCAGTAGTGGCATCTAGCGGCGTAAATTGTCTCGCTCTTCGCCAAAGCTAATTGGCCTGAGTTTCCCACATTGTCCTATTACGATATTTGATATAACTTCTGAGACGGTGGATACGGTACCAACAATTGTATTTATTACTCCCGAAAGCTGTTTTTTTTTTTAATTTGCAATACAATATAAAAAGTAAACGAAAACAAATAAACTGATGCGATTTATAAACTTCTCCCAATTTTGTACATAACGATGGCTTACGAAAAACTTTACTTTTCAAACTACTGATTCCGATACAACATAAACGGGTCGGCTACATTTCGAATCTATGTATCTTTTTGGAACTGAGATTTCATTTTACAGACCTTTGAAGAATTCAAAACCTTCGTCAATGCGATCCCTAAATTCCTCCAAGTCGTCTGTCATCATGGTGCCTATTAAATCCGTATGGGCGAAACTATTTTTAACCCGTACTACAGTTTATCAAAACAGATTTTACAAAATACGCTATTCAAATTACTGCGGAAAACATGGTTTATAATATTTACTAGCACATACGAACAGGGACGTGACGTAGACTAGTTTCCACCCGGGGCAAGAACTTATCTTGGCGTAGGCCCCTCTCCCCTTTTTTTCTTCATACCAACCAAACCAAAATATTTCCCTACTACACCTCATATCACCACCACATATTAATTCCACTATTCTCAATATTTTTTATTCAACTGAGATGGTAAATAAATATATATGTTTTGCATTAATTTCATTTTTTTAATACTTCGTAAGTTGAATTGTACGCGAAAAATTCCAGATTTTAAATATTTGATGATTTACACATGTATGTATCTTTCAATACAGATAATTCAGTTCATCTGCCCTCCAGTGATTTTTGTGTTCTAGCACTACGATATTTAAGTAAATATCTATAGTAAATATTACTCTGCCAGTTTAGAGCCCCCCCCCCCCCCCCCCCGCACTCAAATGCGACACCCGGGGCACAGCCCCGTCTGCCCAACTCTAGTTACGTCCCTGCATACGAAAGTATTTTATGTGAAACATGCATCAAAAGAACCAACTGTTTCGTCGAAATTCCAACGAACACTTATTCGAATGAGCTTCAGACCTCATTCACTCTCAAGGGGTTGGCATTCAGCAGGCAACCAACCACCTACATACGTTTCCACCGAGCAATTTCAATTGAAACGCTTTTCGGTGAGTGGCTAATCGTCGAAAGACGTCTTTGAATTTGGCCATCAGTCTGCCTTAAGGGTTCATGGGTTTAGTTATGTTGTTTGAATTCGTGCATGGCTGTGATACCAATTAAAAGCGTGCCACTACTAGAGACTGAAACAATTCACGGGCTCAAAAACCTTTAGGAAAGACTCCACAGTGATGTGTATACTCTGGTAAATGTTACGTGTCCAAGTAATTAAATCGATGTGTTGACTGAGATTTATATTAAGAAATGATATTATTTTTCTCTCTCGCGGGATACTTATCCGAGCCTCAAAAATAATAAGCAACAACACTATGCGAAGCGTATAAACGGGAAAAACTCGCGGCTTCTTTGACCACTCTCTCTTGTACACTTGGGTAAAAATGTGATTTTTTTTTTGGCTGCTGACTTGTGAGAAATATGAACTGTCTGAGCCTGTCATTCGATATTTCCTTGGTGAACTGTTTCTCATTGGCCATTCAGTTCTCCACATAAACTGCGAGCCAATAGCAGAAGCAACACAAAGGTATGCGTGTTATTGCGGAATGAATCCGCCAAATTTTTGCGGTCTCTAATCGACGCGATAATGAACCCTAAATTACGCAACGAAATATATGTTATCGTCACCCAGGAGCTTCATGTTCAAAGGCCTGGTCTTCGGCCAAAGTTGTGTGACGGTTGCTGAAACCCCGTCGCTCGGGTTGGGACACGCCGAGTGTTTTCGTCTCTTGTAATACACGCACTGAAGTTAATTCTGATGTCGAGAGGCGAGTCCGCAGGTCCGTGCCAAACTTGCCGCGAGAAAGTCTGGCCGCAAAACATTTGATCACAAACATCGGGGAAAACTTTTCACCGTCCCATCCCATCCATTGCGAAATCGAAGATACACACACAAGGAAACTTGCTTCAACTAAAAAAAAAAAATCACATTAAATTTACGAAAACCAGCCGTCGCTCATTATCCATATTATATAGATTACGCAGATTAGAAGTTTAATTAACTATTAATTAATATTTGTAGATTTACGGGCACAAAATATATTTTCTTTGATCGTGAACTCAATAGAATCATCTTTGAGTGTTAAAAAAAACTTTCAGAAACTTTAAATCTAGGTACAGAAATATCATCTTTCTCTCTGCCACGCGCAGTTTTACTGTTTGTAAAACGGGACGAATAACTCGGAAGTAAAAATACGGCCGAGTTTCAACAAAGATTCAACTACCTGGAATCACTTATAAACCTTCGTTTTTTTTTCAGGCTGCATTCTTTGTTGAAAATTCTGTGAATTTACTGTGATTTCTAGCAGAGCAATGCGGTGAAATACGTTTCAGGAGGTCGTTTTTAACCTTTTTTTTAAAAAAAATCTGATCAAGCCAATCGCGATGTCGATGTTTTGAGATCTTTCGTACTACCTAAAAGGTATAATAAAACATTATGGAAATTAGTTTATTCAATAACAAATTGAAACTGTAAGAATTCGTTATTTATTCAAAGGCTTATACCAAAACGATAACCCAGTATTTTTTTTCATGATAAAACTCACTTCACTGTTGAAAATTTTAACCTAAAATTTACGAAGAATTCTGGTTACAAATTATCCCATAATCTTCGTAACTTTACGGTTACTGTGTTGAATTATTTTGAGAACGAATAAACAAGAACAATCTTTGTGGAGTTACGAAACATTTAAAAACCACCTGTGTTTATTCCAAGTGTGTGTTTACTTTGTTTACAACGAAACACATTACTCGGTAATCAGAATACGGTCTAGTTCCAACGAAGATTCGGTCATCTCAAATTAAAAATAATCAATTCTTCGTCTATTTGAGGTCCATTGTGCGTTGAAAAGTCATTAAATTTACTACAATTTATAACCGTGTTTATTCTTACATATTTTTAAAATTTCGAATTTGGCGAAAATAAGTAAGCCACTCTGTTCACTATAGTTTTGAAGATTCAACCGCTTTAAGCATCTATGCATTACCGTACGATGTAAAATTCTATCAACAAACAACTGTCTGTACAAATTACACAGCCTTTGAAAAGAGCATAGAATCAATTTAACACTACAAAACTAAGTTCACTTAGTCTTTACAGACTAACTTCGCCCAATCAAAAGCTGAATTTAACTTTCTTTTTTACAGTCGCTGTTAAGGAAGTCTGGCACTCCTTGGGCTGTTAGGAAACCGATATGCATACAATGGCGGGCCTTGCAATATTCATTGGTTCGGTGGAATAAGCACGCTTTCCCTTTTCGACATATTACAGTTACCGGAAGACAAGTGTTTGTGACAGGTTACAGAAAAGTTTTGCCAAAAACACTGGCCAAAACTTTGTACTTGACAACATGTCACGTACTGTAAAATATGGGAGATAATTGTTCCATTTGCTTTTACATTCAACTTCCTTAAGGACTAGCAAGAACGGACAGAAAGATGCATGAAAGTAGCCCATGTATTTACAAAAGTCATAAAGCAAAGAATATAGTGTTATACACGGAAAAACATTTTCTGTACAACATATTACTTTTGGGAAAATATTGCCATGAAATATGGCTATGGTTATTTTTGAATAAATAAAATAGGTTTTTCGAGATAATACTGAGTATTCATTATGAAAATTCTGGTATAATTATATTATTTAATTTGATGTTTCATTCAACCATAACTCTTTTAACATGGAAAACAAAATCGAATATACAATAATTAAACTTTATTTTGTTTTATTGTGTTTATTAATTTGCGCAGTTAATACTGGAAAGCAATTCAGGGAACAGTTTACAAATAACTTTAACTACTGGACGTACTGGGACAAAACAAATCAAAAGAAGGTAAGGATCCGAACCCAGAATTACTTCGAACATTATTTTGTATTGATACAGTTGTTTTCATGCGAATGAAAAAATGTACAAATATCTGTAATTTTACACTAACATTTCTTTTCCATTTACAAAAAAAAAGTATAATTTATAAATATATAGCTTATGTTCGCACACATTAAATTAATATAACGCCGGTTATTATTATTATTATTATTTTCGTATGGTTCAGACAAAAGCAGAAAAATGAGTTCATCAGCCTGATTGAATGAGGAAAATATAAAATGATGAGGCTTCTGAGAAACACCTGACTAAGACGAGAAAGCGGACAAAAAAAAAGGCGATTTCTTTAACCCACAAGAGAAAAAAATAAAGAACAAGAGTGTATTGCTACCTCATTAATAAAAGTGAAAATTCTTAGTGTATAATAAAATTGCAATTATTTTAAAATATAAAGTATTGCATCACATTGCAATTTATAGATGTTAAAATATTAATATTGTTAGATTAAATAAATTCTGCATTAACAGATTTCGCATAAATAAATGAGTTGGGATAAGTAAAGAACTTTTTTCAAATCATCCAACATGGTTTCCGTTTTCAGTTGATATGAATACAGTTTTTTTTTTCGGTTACTGTGCCCGTAAGCATTGTGAGAGGAGGATCTTGAAAACATGAAATGCTTTGGCACTAAGAAATTTTGTAACACCTATACAATGGATAATCTCCAAGCACTTAGACTGACGCACCCATCCACACGTTCATGGTTAAATATTTTTCTTAATTTTTCAGACAATTATTCAGAATCTAGTTGCTGAAGATTTTTCGTGACCCTGCGCGTATTGTACGGTTATATCTTACAAAACACTGCTGTTCTTGAACACACACAAAATTTCTGATGAATCTGAACAAGTGGTCTAGTGTATTATAATTTATGTTTGCTCATCTGTAGAGCGTGGTGAAAAACGGACAGTGTAGGGTAAAATTAAAGAAATTTGAGTCTTATTTCCAGTAATTTTTTTAAGTAGCCAGAGAAACGTGTTTATTGACTGTTGCTACTAGAAAAATAGCGGTATTATAAATAATAGACAAAATAAGGATGTGAGTAAGAGGGAGCGTGTACGCTGTCGAAAGAAGTTTGCATTCGTGCACGGCGGGAAGCGAGAGTGGTTATCGGTACAGCCAAGGCGACACTGAATTCCTGCGAAACGTTATCGCCGTCTATATCACGCCTCCAACCACAAGCCGGAGATAAGTAGCGCCGTCCTAGCCATGGAGGCAGCCATGGAGAAGGGGAGGGAGGGAGGGAGGATGGCTGTTGTTTCACCCCGCTGGTTCAATGCTCTCGCCCTTGCCTTCGTTTGTGGGCCAGTGTTGCCAGACGTGCCCGAATACTGGTACACGTACCCAAATTACTATGTCTGTACCCGGTACCCGAGAAGATCCGCTCGGGTACGCGAATGTACCAGAATTTAGGAAAAAGGAAAAGAAAAAAAATAATACTCAAGGAATGGAAAACCAATTAGGGTGGAAAGCAGTATTAGCCCTGACCAAACGTACTGACATTCAACATCCCCTGCCTTTGTTTTTTAAACAGCCTCGGCCACGCTATATAAATAAGGATCTCTGGAGAACCACAGGATCAAGTTGTAACTGTTATCAACAAAACCGTGGGGTGGCGAAATCAGGATCAGGGATATCCCTCACTGAAAACAGTCTCGGCTACACCATTTAAGTTACACAAATTCACGTCGCCATATTTATATTACGGATAAAATTTACTATACTTTTACACTAACCGTTAACCTGAAAATACAATTTTTTTTCTTCAAATGAGGACGGAAAAGTTGTATTCAACGTTTACGTCATTTCACCCAACGTCCCAAAAACGCAATTTTAAATCCTACGCACGGGCCTGGGCAGTAGAGCTAATACAGCTTTTAAACGATAAAAGTGTATGTTGTTACACTATTATGAGATTTTTACAGAACAGTGTATATGATACTTGTATTAAAGTAGACAGCAATATTTTGTTTTCATACTTTTTTTTTTTTTTTGAGAATGTACCTGAATGACACCTGAACTGAGAACTTCTTGTACTCGAAAATACCCGAATGTAGAGGTGAGCGTACCCAAATTGTGTGTGCTATGGTTGGCAATACTGCGAGGGCCTGTCACGTTCACGTGGTCGCATCGGTGCTGATGGTGCAGATGCAGATGTGTGGCGTCTCATCGGTTCACTTTCTCTCTATGACATTAGATGCTGATGATTATGTAGTCGCGTGGAGCGGATCTGTCTGACCAGAGCTGGCCAACTCCAGCTTCCGAGGCCAGACAGCACCACCTGCATCTGACGTCATGAACAATATTCGCCAATGAGAAGCACGATGATACAAACAAACGTTTTGGTTGTATGTTTATATAATTTCATCTTGGGCACCATTATGTTCAATTTATTTTCCGTTAGTTTGCCTTGAAACGGAAAACGAAGTACCCGAAAAATGTATGTAGGCATGAAAATTAGAGGTTCGGTGCTAAATATATATTTAAATATTAGTTAAATTTAAGAAAGTATCGAAACTACATTAAAAAGAATTTACATGAATCTTTGTCTTGAACTGTGCTCTCGAGTAAAGCCAAGATAAATATCTATAGCAATCTATCGTGCTGCCATCTATGTATGATCACGTGAACCACATGCATCAGTGAATGTGGCACGCTGCTACAGAAAATCCATCAGATAGCATGGTCGTAATCACGGTCAGACATCAGACAGCATGGTCGGATATCACGGTCAGACATCAGACAGACACGACTGCACGAATGTGGCAGGGCTTTTACTCGTGCAAGCACTGAGAAGAACGAGCAGATAAAAAAGAGATTCTGGACTTGTCTGGACATGTGGACTTCTATCCAGTTTGACAGTCCTCAAAACCAGTGACAAAGATCTACGTATCCTTTTTAAACTGTTGTTCTGTCAACACTTTTTTTTAAAAACAGCATTCGTAAACAAACATCCCTTTGGGAGATGGATACCCACTACTACTTCTTTTCGTTCTGTCAAATATGAGATAACTTCATGACATAAAATTTAATTGGTTTAAAAAGACAGAAGCAGGGACGGATCTAGGCTTGCCTTCGCACGGGGCAGAAATTGTGATTAGTGCTCCCCCCCCCCCCCCTCAAAAAAAAAAGTCCCATGCCGCTATCCTTAATCCTTCCCTGGGCAGCAGTAACCAAACGCAATGATCTAAGTATGTAACATTCAAAGTCATAGTTTATCACAGTAGCACACGTTTCGGGAAAACGTGTATGACACCAACAACCAATCCGATGAATGGCGCTGTATTAACAGCCTGCACAGGTTGTACGAACTCAAAATGTTCATATAAACTTAAGAGATATTTGTAGATTTGTACATTTACATGAAAACAACTTTATCGTAACAAACTAGTTTTCGCAATGAGATTCTTACCCGAAAATTTGGGGTATGTGTTGTCCCAGTAAATCCAACAGTTAAAGTTGAATAGCTTTCCAGTATTAACTGCGCACATAATAAGCATGGTACAACAAAATAAAGTCAAATCGTTTAATATTTCATTATCAATTTCATGGTTTGAAAAAGCCAATGCTTGAATGAAATCATCAATTAGAATATAAAATTAGGCACCAATTTTCGTAAGAAATATTTAAAAAAATTATCGGAAAACGTAATTCATGTATGCAAAAATAACCATAACCATGTGTTGTACAAATTTACAATATCGTTCATGTAGTATTAAAAACTATTCCCAAGGAATGTTTTGTAAAAGTACAGAAATGTATTTTTTTCTATTTGACGATTCAAACTTACCAATGGACCGATCGAGATCATAGTCACTATCAATTCAGGGTTATTCAAGAAATTAATCTCGACTGGTCTCACATTTTTTGCTTGATTGCAAACATTGTCGTAAAAAATTCACTTAGTGTTGCTTACGACCTGTAAAACATCACGCAAGTGACCATAACTGGATAAAGGTAGTATTTAGTACATTTCTGGTGACAATCGTTGTGACGATACATGGCATGGAAGGGAGATAATGTGATGAATTATCCCTTAAGGGTTCCGTCTGCCCGGGCACACACTGTGAGCAGAGCTTCGGGAAAAAACCAAGCTATTTGACAGCTACTCAAGATATCCGAGTGGAGTCCGTTTAAGAAAAGCATTTAAGAATTCGCTGAGGGCCGAAAAGTAATTTTGATTCAGGATTAAGCTTTCAAATTGTTTTCTTTAAGAGTTAAAATAGTTAAAAGACGTGTTTTCATAGTAATTTTTAGGCATACAATAACTGGTAAAAAATTTTGAAAGCATTTAAGGGACTTGCATTACACCTTTCTCTTAATTTCTATGCTATATAATGTTATGGTCACTGGTCATTTTTCTCAGTTGTCCTATGCACGACGAAAAGACTACGCGCCAGTTCAGACCTTGCGCTTAGAGACGATATCGCGCTAAAAGCACCAGCGAGCATCGCACTTACCATCCCACCTCACTAACAAAAATTGACCAGGCGGGCTCCTTAAATGATGGTAATAACAAGAACACGAACTAACAAACCCCCTAAAGTCCAGGGACATTTTTCTTAAAGCATAACTTTTTTAAAATATAATTCCCAACAGTATGTTTCAAATTGTTATGGTAAAATTATGAAACAAGAACATTTCTAATTTTTTTTATTAATAACAATTATAAGCAACATAGTTATTAAGGTTATTTTTTAAAAAAATGTGGATACAACTGACTTTACGTAACCAACCTAAATAAATAAATCATACAATAATTTAAAACCGTTATTTGATATAACAAAAAAATATGTAAAGTAAATCACGCAATAAAAATCATCTCCTTCGTCAAACAGATTCTGTGCCATTTTCATGCAATGGGCACAGTACTGACGCAATCCGAACCTCATAACCCCACTCGGAGTTCATGGAAAAATATGGATACTTCTCGGTATTGGGATCAAATTAACTACCCTCACTTTTGCAACATGAATGTAACGCTTAAGTGATCGTGATATGGAAAAAAAAACTTAGGCGATTAAAAAAGTAAAACAAACCTAAGTTACAGAATTAGCGCGGTTTCAAAAGTCCCCAGGAAATTACTTCGATGGTATCGTCGAAGGAAAAAAAAAGTTGTTCTCTGAACGTGCCGTGCGTGCAAATGAGAGATAATTTGCAACAGACCACATTCTTGTTCGAACGGAACCCAACTGATAACTCTATCACCGACACGTGTAGTGCAGTGAGCGATGACTTACGCCATGGCGATACTAAGGTAATCTATATTTTTTTAAAAATTGAGCAATTTTTTTCAGTACTCGCCAGTGATCTAACCTCGGTAACGAGCAAATTCTTGTGTTCTCATGTTGCAAATACACTTATAATACGAAATTCGGACACGAAATTCAACGTAGAATTCTTTCAAATAATGCCGAACGTAATAAATATTACGCAAATTGTGTTTGCAACTACATTTATGGACGCGAATCACATGTAGTTTCCGGACTTGCCGCTAGAATCCGCTACCGGAGCAGCTAAGTTAACTATCGAATCATCCGATTTGCAGACCGAAACTTTAAACTATATAATAAAACGGCTCCGATAAAAGCGAAAAGACTAGAAATAATATTAAACCTTGGCTATGAATCCTGATTTTCGCAGGGAATATTATTGAAATACTGCCCATTTTATTAAACTTCACTAAACAGTTAACACTTTAAAGTTTCCCTTTATCTTTGTAAACTTTGGTTCACTCTATACAACACAGATGGCAGCACCATGGTCACACATTTACGTCTCATGCGACTTCCGTTCCATTCTAGAAATTACTCCTACCGAATACCGTAAACCTAGAGCTAATATGTTACACACACAAAATTTGTGAATTAAACTGAAATAATCATTACAAATAACATATATTTGTTAGTTCATACATTTTCATATAAGCAACTGTAAAGCTACAAAAAAAAATGTTTGTAGCAATACCTTTGAATACAAGTATTATTTATATTTATTGGTAACACTCGGGTCGGATTCTTAGTCGGGAATTTATGCTTTGTGTTGTCCCAATACCTCTAATAGTTAAAGTAATTTCTAAACCATTCTCTGAATAGCTTTCCACTATTGACTGCAACAATAATAAGCACGATAAAACAAAAGAATCTAACATCAAATTGTTGAATATTCAATTAATTTTTCCATGGTTTAAAAATGTTATGACTATAAAATATCAGTCAAATTTTAAATTATGTACTAATTTTCGTAAGCACGACAAGAAATAGATATTCAGCGTTATTTCAAAAAAATTACTTCATGCATGCAAAAATAAACATAGCAATGTGTTGTACGAATTAATAATATTTTTCGTATGGAATAAAAAGAATTTTTGGCGGATGGTTTCCAATGGCATATTTTGAAAACGTACCAAAACGGAAGGGTTTTCTGTGCAGTGGCAGCCTCTGGCCGCCGCGGAAATTGTGGTTGCTTGTTCAGGGGTGGCAGGAAGTGTCGGAGGAACACGAGAAGTGGGGAAACCTTCTGAGTCAACATTTGAAGGCTTATGTGCGTTATTCACTCAGAAGAAGGAGTTTCATTTTATGAAGTTGAGCAAAATCATCCAACTGTCAAAAACTTAACTATTCTGAATGAAAAAAAATAATAATTTAAAACATTTTTGTAACAGTATACATTTCAGAAAAAAAAATTCCTTTTAAAACATTATGGAGGAAGAATTACTCAATTTAACTGATTTTGAAATATTTCGATAAAGTAAAAAATTTATAACATTTCGTGGTTTTTTTTTACAGAAAAGAATTTCTCCCGGATCCTACCATGTTGGATAACTTTTCTTTTTTTATTCATTTTGGCACCAAACTATACAAATACAGTTAAAATATTCTACACCTTTTGCAAGGCAAGCTCATTTTTTTATTCCCTCATGTCTACCGAACGATTTACCCAGGCGAAAGGCAGACAGCAGTCGGGTTCGGCAGCCAAAGCGTGGCAAAGGCATGAAAAGTGTTTGGGAAAAGGAGGGGGGGGGGGGGGTGTTTACATGTCGTAGTTAATAAATAATAACGGCTGATAATCTTCCCTTTGAAAAGAGAGATTCGAACCAGTGAACTTGTGAGTCACCAGGCGGACACCACAGCATCCTACATTGCAGGGGCGTAACCCTACAGGATTCTCGGATGTGCAAGGGAAAAGAGCTGGGGGAGGAGGGGGGGGGGGAAGCCCACGGATTCTGTGTTCAGGTCATTAATGAGGGACTTTCTAATTTTTCCAATTCTAATAAATATAATGTTTCGTATCTGAATTTCGTGGGGGTAAATTGCTTGTTTCGTTGGAACTCCGATCCTCCGCGATAATATTTTTCGCACAGGCCAGCAGCCAAACGAGCAGGTGCGTCAAGATAAGTCTACACAGAAAAAAAATTCTGTACTTTTACAAAATATTCCTTTGTAAACCAGTTAAAAAAATAGTTTTAAATACTACAAGAAAGAAAGATATTGTAACTTTGCAGAACACATGGCTATAGTTATTTTTTCATGTATGAAATACGTTTTTATACATGAATATCTAACGAAAATTTGCGAATAATTTTATATTTTATTTGACGTTTCATTCAAGCATAATTTTTTTTCAGCCTCGGAAAAGATAATCGAATATTCAAAAAAAAAGTGCATTTATTTTGTTTTATCTTGCTTATAATGTGCGCAGTTGTGGGAAAAAACACAAAGCATAAATGCCCGGGCAAGAATCCGAATCCAGTATTACTGCGAACACTATTTTGTAGTGATGCAGTTTTTTTTTTACCCATGTAAATGCACAAGTATACAAAGTATACAAGGGTATTTCTGCTCCATTTACAAAAAAAAAAAATTACCGTGTATTGAGGGGTAAAAACCCACTCCTTCGTGCTGTCTCGGTGGGCAGAAATTCATAAATTCATAAACAACGCGCGTAGCTCTACGCGCGTAGCGCCTTGCCTCCGTCCACCTCCAGCTCGCGGCCTCGACGCCTGGTGATCGGTGAAACATTGTTTCGCGCGGTGTGCGGCGTAAGTAGGCCACGGAGCCGGACCGGCCCGCGCGGCGCCAACATCTGGGCGAGAGGAAGGAGGGGGGTGAGGAGTGTGGTGTCGGCGGAGAAGAGGAGGGGGGAGGGGCACAGCCGCGACACGGGGCAGGGAACGAACCCAACCAAGTTCACACCGGCAAGGTTTACGATATGTCCTCCCCCCCTCCACACCCTTCTACAAACACAACTACACACACAACATTCGACGCGCGGCCTGTCTTTCTCTCCCCTTGAAGGTTTCCCACCTGCCGAAAAACACTCTCCGCAGGCGACCACGCCCACTCCGTCGGACACGTGACACCTACCCGCCTCGCCTCGCCAAACACTGGTGCACAGAATAATTATTTTCTCTACGTTTGCGAAAGATTCCTTCGGACGCCAGTTGCCGAGAAATAATTATATTTAATCCTACAAGAAAGATATTGTAACTTCGTACGACGCATGGCTATGGTTATGTTTTGCATGCATGGAATACTTTTTTTCGTGATAATACTGAGTATTTCTTACGAAAATTGGCGCATAATTTTATATTTTAATTGATGTTTAATTCAAAAATAAGTTGTTTTCATGTAAATGTATAAATTTACTAACATCTGTTATTTAATAAGAGTTATTTTTACAAAATAAATCCACGTGGGACCTAGACGCGTCGTTCCCCGACGTTTCGGTCGACATTTGCACTCGCCATCATCAGGGCAACACCCTTACCTAATTGCTACTGATAGTGGCGATTGACTAGAGGTACAGAAATTTCTTGGATTCAT
This sequence comes from Bacillus rossius redtenbacheri, assembly GCF_032445375.1. Taxonomy (NCBI): domain Eukaryota; kingdom Metazoa; phylum Arthropoda; class Insecta; order Phasmatodea; family Bacillidae; genus Bacillus; species Bacillus rossius. The sequence continues at coordinate 345,015,225 of NC_086330.1, read as the reverse complement.
CTGGTCGCAAGATACTCTTTCGCTGTGTTCGTGATCGGACAGCAATATTTATTTTTACGACCGTGAGCCAACGATGCACAGCTAAGGAGAAAAAGTAAGCAAATTAGGTAGTGCCGAGTAAGAACAAAAAGATACTTTTTTTTATGAAGTCAGCCAGCGTAAAAGCAAACGTTGGTGGAGCAAATATTAGGCTTTATTTTTTTTAGCCTGGCGCCAAACGAAACTCGCGTAATTCCCGTGTCTCTGGCGACTACAATGTTGACCGGAACTTGGGCGAGACTTCTCCCTCGACGCGGCTAACTCCCACGAAACAAGAAACTTCAGACAATGCAATGGCCGCGTAAGCCTGCGAGCATCGCGAAGACTCTCGTGTCTCACACGCGACGCAAATCAGTGGGGGGAATGTACCATGGCCACTTCGCCGCTACCCTACTGCTTCAATCTGCGTGTGAATGTGCGAGTGACTGGTTTTAATGTAGCAGCACCTATTTTTTTGATACTATTTGCTGTATGTTTAATCACTTTCCTTTTTTATGTATGTCTATGCTTAATTTTTAATTACTTTAAATTAGTTATGGTTGAATCTTTTGTAATAGTTAATATTTGAACATTAAGTTAAAATTTTAATTTGTTCTCTTAATATTTAGTCAAAATCTGCTTATATCATGCTTAATTTTTAATATTCCACTTTTTGATGTAATTGCAGAAAAGTGCTTAAGTGTAAGAAAATGCGTACCGCCTTAACTTCGCCACCAATAAAGACGATAAATAAATAAAATTGTTTTGCCAAATAATCTGAAAGCTCATTAGACTGCAACGCTAGCGACTGTTGCCTTGTGACTGGCGGCCGTCTGCAAGGGAAGCGAAAGCCCTGTTTCGCCGAGCCGTTCAGAACGCGTTCGCCTCCGCACAAGATGGCTAAGATTTTTGTACTGGCAGTTGACATGCACTTGAAATAAACCCAGCTTACCATGGTACACGGACAACTCTACAATGTTCTAACAAACACCTGGCTCAGAAAGGCTCAGAAAAAATTGCTTAATGAAGCAATCCCAAGCAGACTCTCCTCCGACTGACAGGGGATTTCATCATCGCCAGTGTGGACCTAGGGGCCCGAGTGCCGCGACTTGGCATCGAACCCCGAGGCCCGAGGAGGAGTCCCAGGTCGCCTATTTGTGACCCATAACCTCCTGGATTGTCCTATAATAGTTTTGTTTTGGCTTTTTCTGATATTGTTTTCTAAAATATGCTGCGAAGCTGTGATGAATGTAATTGGCCTTGTATATTTAAATTTAATTTCGTGTGGTGACTTTACTTTAAACTCGTGGTGTTGTCCAGCCCTCCCTTTAAGTTTAAGTTTAAAGGGGGAAGGGGGGAGGGGTGAATATTAGGTTAAGCTGAGCAGTTGGCCTTATCTGCTCAGGTTGTCTTGATTTTATTATTACTTGTTGTTGTAGTTTTGATTTAATTTTTGCCTGTGGGCAATGGCTGGACTACAAACACCTGGTCTGGAAATCTTTCCGCGAAGAGTACATGGCCTCACTAATCAGTAATGATGGAGACGTCAGATTCTGGGAGGATGAATTGTACGTGTTCCGCATCCATCGATCTCCGCGGGGTTATAGATGACCAATGGCGTGACTGGGAGGAGGGGGGTGAACTAAGCGGGGGGTGAAAACTGTGATGGTGGGATCCACACAAAACTTAGAAATACACGCATTAGAATGCTCGAAAAAAAAAAATCTGCAAGCTTAAAAAAGTATTAACTTATAATATAATAACTTACAACTTTTACAACCTATTAACACACAACTTCAAACGGTAATAACTTATAAATAGGTAACTTGAAAACACATAACGCCGAACCTCATAACTTCGAACCATCACAAGTTGAAATCACATAACTTAGATCAGGAATAACGTAGAAAATTCTTTAATTTGTGTCTCTAAGTTATGTGTTTCTAAACCCCCTAACCCGGCCTGGAATAAAACTTAAGACCCTTGGATCAATTCAATTTTTTTTTATTAAATTTTTTTTCAATAAAGGTTAGCTCGCTTCTGATTTTAATCGCCAACAAGCCAATTATTCCTCCTTTATTTACTTGTTGCTGATAGTAATAGTTTGAGAGGTTTTTTTTAGTTTCATTGTCTTGGACAGGTTAGAGTTAGACGATTACAAATTCACGCCGAAGCCTAACCCGGGACTCGAACCCAGAATCCTCGCATTGTATACCGGCGTGCATCCGGCTGAACTGTGGAGGTTGACTTCACTGAGCCAACCTACTCATACAGGGACCGGGAAATATTTATTGTTTAATCTCGTGATAGGGCTGAAACTCAAGCTCTGTTACCACTGGAGCCGCTTCTTGTGATTGGCCCGCTGTTCACGTGGAATACTGCGAGCCAATGAGGAATATTCTATAAAATAAGTTGTGAATCAATAATAAACTGTTAGGAATTAAATTAACGGACTTTTCAACGAAGAATTAAGTTCAAATAAATGAAGATTTCTTCGTAATCTCAGATATCTGGATATTCGTAGGAACTACGCCGGGTTCATACTCCGGAGTTGTGTGTTTCCTTCTAAACAAGGTAAACACACACGCGTAAGACAAAATGGTTTTTTTTTGTTATATGCTCAACATGTTTTTTGAATGTTTGTTAATATAATAATATTATAATTGTTGCTTCATTTTGAGAGTAAGAGAACTCAGTGTCCGTAAACATGCGAATATAACCGAAAATTGACGAAGAACCCAGGATAATTTGTAACTAGCGTTCTTGTAGATTTAAGACGAAAATTAGTAACTACTTCAGTTAAGACATGCGGTTAAGACCTGCAAAATGCCCATTATTTTCTGGTACCAGGATGAACTCCACACTATCGTACACAAATAATTCGGTGTCTGTTCGTCTACTAACTCATGTCACATTTTACCTTCCGGTTGGATTGCTTTTGGTTGGATCAATTGAATTTTGCAATTATGTTATTGGTATTTTTATCCTAAAGGCCCTGTCAAAACAGCCTATAGTCAAATGAAAACACAGTAATGATAATAATTTCTTTATAAATAATAACGCGAGTACATATTGTAGGTCTCTAGGTATGTCTCCAGCGAGCAACTATTAAGCAGATGACATTTTCCCGAGAATTTTAGAGGAACGTAAAGTCTATCCTAAGCAGGTATCAGAACTCATGATTTTTTTTTCCAGTCTCTACACATCAGGGTTGTCGGAGAAGAAATCATTTGTGCTTGAGGGTCAGAAGTCAGAAATTAATTCGAGGGACAGACACATGATTAGAGACCTTCAAAATTCGCGGATTCATTTCGTGATATGCTACAATTCAAATAATTATACCTTAGCGCTGCTTCTGCAATTGGTTCACTGTTAATCTGGAGTAATGATGGCCAATTAGAGACCCTCACTCATAGAAGTGTCGAATCACAGACACTCGGTCGAGACGACTCACAAGTCAGCAGCCAATGAACAGTTGGCATTTTCCCGAGTGTGTAGAGTGTAGTAGAGTCTATCCTGGAGGTCATTGAATCCGCGAATTTTGCTGGTCTCTACACATGATGAATAAATAATACTAATAAATTTTATATAATTAAGTTATATTTTTTGTTTAATATATTCCGTACAATGACCAATAAATAATATATCTAACATGTGAAAAGAATATTTAAAAAATAATAATTTAAAAGTAAACATAAGTCAATATAAATAGATTGCTTAAATATGAATTAAATTTGTGAGTATTTCATTGGGTAGTAAAGTAGACTTGAAACACGTATACATTGATTATAGGACTCCAGCGCTCATGACACGCCCTTCACGAACCTGAGCCAGTAATAAACAAGGAGGAAAAGGGCGGACTCCATTACATGTAACCCACCAAAGGATGTGACCTTGTTATATACCAATGAACACGCTAAAAATGCATGATTATAACTAGGGGCATGCATATTTCGCGAAAAGATTCCGAGACCAGTTGAAAGTTTAAACACTGTAGCATCATCTGTGTTTCGTGATTGGGTAGTTTATTTCCTATTTATGTCGATTGTAACAACACCAATCAGAGTGATTCAGTGCGGAAGCAAACGCGTCCCTAGTGGCTCGGTCAAACAAGGCAACTGCTTCTCTCGCAGATTGTCGCCAATCACAAGGAAGAAATCTCTGGTGCGGATGTACCTTGTTGCAGTCTAATAGGTATTTAAATTTTTTTCGCGTAAAGTGCCTGCCCCTAAGGATAAGCAACTTTTTTTTAGGTATGCTCGATGTGAATAAATTGGGGTTGCAGTCAGGGTTCGAACTCGTACCGTGCTCAGGGTAAATTAAAAAAATAGGGAGTGAATCTTTTTAATACTCATCAGCGATGTGTAACATCTAACCTTGGTAACGAGCAAATTCATGTGTTCTGAAGTTGCAAATACACTTATAATGCGGAACTCAGACCCGAAATTTAACGTAGAATTCTTTAAAATAAGGCCGAGCGTGATAAATACAGACTACGCAAATTGTTTCAACCAAATTTCTGAACTCGTAGTGTCCGCACTCGCCGCTAGAATTCGCTGCCGGAGCAGCTACGTCGACTATCGAATCATTCCATTTGCAGAGCGAGATTTTAACCTATATTAATGAAACGGCTTCGATAAAAGCAAGAAAGACTTGAAAAAATACTGAACCCTGACACTTTACCTGATTTTCGACAAGGAATTGTAATAAAAGACCACCCATTTTGTTAAAATCATCAAACAGTTAATACTATAAAGTTCTTTTTGTGAACTTTGGTTCGCGCCATTCGCCACATACGGCAGCACCGTGGGTACACATTTACGTTCAATGTGACTGCCGTTCTATTCACGAAATCACACCTACTAAATGCCGTATACTGATAGATAAGTTGTTACACATTAAAAAAAAAACAGATGTTGGAGAAAAATGAATATGATTCGGGAAATGGGCTCGAATCCCGGTGGAAGGATGAGGCGGACAGAGTTCGTCCAGGGGCCCCATTTAACAAAGATAAGTAACTTGTAACGATGCATAAACTACGTTTCAACCATATTTTTTTGTCTTCTAGCAAACACGGCGCGGATCATGAGCTGAACCCCCAAAAAAAAAAAAAAAAAAAAGGCTTCACTCAGTTACCATGTAATCATGTATGCGTGGCCACCCATGGCTTTAAAACCCGAAGGCTTAGATTTGTAAAAGAGAATGGCGGGGGGAGGGGAGGGAGGCAAAGTTGTTGAAACCACAGCACCGCGAGATCCCCAACTTCAACCTTCACCCTTTAGAGGTAGGACTTGGCTGCACTGTTAGAAATCACAATGCATTTAAGTGATTTTCAACGACCAACTTAACTGAAATAAAGGAAGAGTTCTTCATGATTTCAAACAACGGAATTCTTCGCAGAAACTAAGTCTTGAATTGACTTTCCTTTTGTTTGTATTTCGTTCTAAACAAGGTAAACACGCACGAGTAGACAAACTAAGAGTTTCAATTGCTGTGGACTTAATTCCAATGTTTCTGCTGACGTACCAAGAATATTCTTGTGGAATCCGGTGACTGTGAAGATACGAAGATGATAATTCGTACCCAGTGTTCTTGGTGCGGACGGCGCGGTGGCGCAAACGAGGGCAGTGTCCGTCCGCGCGGCCGAGACCAGACGCGTCTCGCACGCACACGCGCGTGCAGTGGGGGAGCAGGGAAGGGAGAAGGGAGGAGGGGGAAGGGGCAGACCCACGCCTGCCCCACGACGCGGGACTGCTGTACCGCGAACGTCCCGCGGCATTTCCTGCGGCGGAGCGCCTATTGGGGCCAGCTGCCGGCGGCGAGACGTCACTGACCCGCGCCTCCAGACACCCCCCCCCCTTCCCCCCCAACACACATATCCTTACCAGTGACGACGAACACGCACTACGCAGCCCCGCCCACCTTCCCGTCGCGCGCTCCCATTCGCCCGTCACTGGAGCCGAGAAGAATTCCGCTGGTTCAGTGACCTCCAGGACAGACTCCCAGATCCTCTGCACACTCTCGGGCAAACGTACCACCTGTTCGTTGGTTGCCGAATTATGAGTAGGGGCAGGCATTTTTCGCGAATAAATCTGAACGCCTATTAGACTGCAACTAGCTATACTCGCGCCAGAGGTTTCATTCTTGTGATTGGCGGCCGTCTTGAGAGAGAAGTCGTTGCCTTGTTTGACTCAGGACGTATTTGCTCCCGCACTGAATCACTGTGATTTGTGTTGTATCAATCGACGTGTACCTGGAGGAACTTCATCCAATCATGAAACACAGACTGGTGCTACAGTCTTTTAACTTTTAACTAGTGTCGAAATCTTTTCGCGAAATATGCTTGGCCCTAATTATGAGTCGTCTCGACAGGGTAGCCTGTGATTCGATACTTCTATGATTGAGGGGTCTCTGATTGGACCCACAGTCCGCCACATGAACAGTGAACCGATGGGTAGAGACCTGCAAAATTCGCGGTTTCGATGGCCTTCAGGATAGACTGCACATACCCCTGTACACTCTGGAAAATAATGCAAGTTCATTGGCTGCCGACTTGTAAGTCGTCTCAGCTGGTTTGTATGTGATTCGATCCTTCTTTGGTTGAGGGTTTATAACTGGTTGAGATTCGTCCAGATGAACAGTAAGCAAATAGCAAAATTATCTAAGAGGTACATGTGTTTGAATTCTAGCCTATCACCGAATGAATCCGCGAATTTTGCAGGTCTCTACCGATGGGAGAAGCAGCAACAAAAATATAATTATTTGAATTTTAGCATGTCACGAAATTAATCCGCGAGTATTCCTACTTATGATCTCGCGATGCCCGCGCTCAAGACACCCGGCAATGGGCAAAACGACTCCTCATTTAGTCATTAGTAGAGACCTGTAAAATTCGCGGATTCATTTCGCGATAGGATAGAGTCCATATACTTTTGACATTATTTTGCTTCAGTGATTGGGCCACAGTTTATCTGAAGGACTCTGGGCCAATGAAAAATCTTTAACAGAAGAATTAGCGAATCACGATCATTCCAGTCAACAGGTGTTACGAGTCGGTAACCAATCAGCAGATGTAATTTGCACGAGTGCATAGAGGATCATGGAGTCTATCCTTTAAGGATTTGAAATCGCGAATTTTGCAGGTCTCTAGTCATTAGAGACCGGAAAAATGCGCGGATTCATTTCGTGACATGCTAAAATGCAAAAAATTACAACCTTGTGCTGATTCTGCCATTGGTTCACTGCTAGATCTGGAGGACTGTGGGCCAATTAGGGACCCTCAAACAAAGACGCATCGAATCTAAAGTTTCCCAGGTAGGTGAGCGCCCCGCAGTCGGCAGCCAATGAACAGGCGACATTTTCCCGAGTATGCAGAGCATCCTGGGAGTCATTGAACACTTTGATTTTTCTTGTAACTTTTCATCATCAATTTCATCTCTTAAGCTGGGTGCCCTACTGAAAATAATAACAGTAACAGTAGTGTCGTACTTTCAAGATTTGACCGCCATGATCTCCAACCTACTGATTCACAATAGCGCATACGACGGTCATGTGCATGGGAGAGAGGTCGTGCGCATGAAGGGAAATGAGTATATTTTGTTTCTGTTAAAGACGCATTGCGCTACAGCCAATGAGAGTAGAGTAGGATGCAGTTTCGGCGGGACTAGAGAACTGTGTAATAATTATCAATAATATTGTGGCAAGAACTTTTCGCGTTATCACGATACTTAGGTGTATGTATTTCTTGCTTTAAAATATAATTATTGTTATTACTTATAAATAGAGACCTGCAAAATTCGCGGATTCATTCATTCTGTGAATTCAAACACATATACCTCTTAAATAATTTTGCTATTGGCTTACTGTTCATCTGGACGAATCTCAACCAGTTATAAACCCTCAACCAAAGAAGGATCGAATCACAGACAAACCAGCTGAGACGACTTACAAGTCGGCAGCCAATGAACTTGCGTTATTTGCCCGCGTGTACAGGGGTATGTGCAGTCTATCTTGAAGGCCATCGAAACCGCGAATTTTGCAGGTCTCTACTTATAAAAAGTCAGTAGAAAATAATAATAAATTAAAAATAAAAAATATATTTTTTTGTAGAATGGTAACTTAAAAGATTTAATAAACTCAAATTAATTTTATATTTTTTAAAACTGTGTTCACAAATTGCTGATCAGATGTCAAGGGGATTATCGTTTGGTAGTTTATATAGTCATTTAGTCATTCACTAACACTGCCAACGGATGTCGGATACATTCGCGACATATCATTGGCTGAAATCAACAGCAAGATTTTTAAATCGTGAACCGATTTCGCACAGGTCGTGTGCACAGTCGTGTACTCCCCCTGTGTTATTTTTTTTTCTTAAATTGTGAACGCAGCTTTATGATCGGTTCTCGCCAGCACTGCGCGCGTCGACTGGGGTCGCTCACTGGCCAGCCTCCCGCGAGACACGCGCCTTCCCGCCGCCGCGCTACTAGCCGTCCTGCAGATATCGTCCTCCCTCCTTTCCCACCCATGGTCCGGCGCGCATGCCCTGTAAGGATGGTGGGTACGAAATTACAGAAGAAAAGTAATTTTGTAAAACATTCCCCTTAAATCACCCCCTTTGACTAGGTTGTGTTTGTATGAGTGTTTTCTTCCGAAAATTAAAATCAAGAGTGTATCCAAACAAGGGGAGGTTAAAAGTTGTAATTTGTCAACACTTTTTTTTTTTCAATCTTTTACTTCCAGCTCCACAAATTCGTTTCCAACATTGAAAAAATAAAATTTATTTTTCATTTACGTCCTTCCTTTTTTGTTTTGTTTATGATTGTATGGCACCATAGATCATTCTCCACCATGAAAGAGTTTGAATTATGGAAAATGTACTCCCCCCAACTTTCTGTCAAATAAACTTCTGGGGGGGGGGGGGGGGGGGAGATAGCGAGAGAGAGGCGGAACACCGAATTATGTGTTCTTCCATAAGTGTTGTTTCCAACGCTGAATTATGATTCGCCCTTCTGTTTTGCCCTGGATACGCCCTGGCTCTTGTAAAAATTATAAAAAAAATTAACGCATCGTGAAGACAGAGTTACTTCTTGTTTGAGGTTGAAAGAAAAGTGAATAATTAAATAATCTTGTTATGGTTACAGACAGATGTGACGAAACTGAATGCATATCTAAATATATCGATTCTTTTATAAGTTCGAACTGTCTCAACATTATTTGTGTCCGATTTTTAAAAACTTTAATTATAGATAGAGGCACAATTATTTCGCCGATTCATTTCTCTTCAGACTAAACTCAACTTCCCTATACACAATCAAGCCATTTTAGAGTGCTCGTTACTCAATAAGAAGGTCGCTGGGTAACCACGTATCCTACTTTATAACTGAGGACTGAAAAAAAAAAATCGCAGTTTGGATGACCTTCAGGATAGACCTCACAGTCCTCTGTTTACTGGGGCCGATAACGCCAGTACATTGGATGCTGACACTTGTGAGTCGTATCGACTGGTTTGCCTGTGATTCGATAATTCTTTGGATGAGGGTTTATCATTGGCCCAGAGTCGTCCAGATGAAGCGTGAGCCAATAGCTAAAGAACCTTAAAGGCATACGCATTCGAATTTTACCCCATCGTGGCTCTAATTAAAGTACTAGGTCGTGAAAAAAAACTATGTAAATTTTTTTTATTTTTATTGGAATATTAAAATATTTGTCCAACTTGTTGGTATGACAAGGTGTTAAAGCGCAGGTTAATGAGTAGAGACCCGAAAATTTCGCGGATTCGTCTGGTCTCAGGGTACAATTCAAAGTCGTAGATGTGTTTAACCCATGTTTGCTTTCCCATTGGTTGATTTCTTGGCGAGAAAAATGTTATCCATGTTAATTGGCACTACCTGATTCGCATATTTCTCTTATAATTGGACACAGTTGTGTCACGGTCGTATAGAAGAGTGTCCAAATAACTGCGATCAAATCATGAACACTGTGTGAGAGTGTGAAGGTTTGCATTCTAACTTGTGACTAAATGAATGCGCGAAATTTCCGTCCCTCTATATAATGAGTAGAGACCGGAAATATTTGCGGGTTCAATGACCTGTAGGATGAACTCCATAGCTCTACGTACACTCGGTCAAATGCCACCCACTCATTGTCTGCTGTCTTGTGAGACGTACCAACGTAGCAGCCTGTGATTCGATAAAGATTTGGTCGGGTGTTTCTCATTGGCCCAGAGTCATCCAGGTTAGTTGTGAGCCAATAGCAGAGGCAGCACTAAGGTATAACTATTTGTATTTTAGCATATCGCGAAATGAATGCGCGAAATTTCCGTCCCTCTATATAATGAGCGACTCGGAGAGATCTGCTCGAGTGACTTCTCTGTGCGTCGCGCGCGCACTCTGCGGGCTGACACGACAACCTGCCCGGCCACGGCAGGGAGATATAATTACCCAAGCCACCGCTCGACCGCGCTGACCCGCCCGCCCGCCCGCCGGCGTGACGTCACGGGGACAGGGGTGCCAACCGCCCGTCCGCGAGGGGCAGGGATGCCAACTTGGGGGTTTTCCCCCCAAATTTAGGGGGAGCCAAGATGTAATGGGGTTTTTTAGGGGGCACATTTATTTAGGGAGATTTTTCAGCGGGTACATTATTTAACAAATTTTTCGAGGGCGTAAAATTAAGGTGTATATCTTGAAAACAAAGTTAAAAAAATGGGCGCCAAGATGAGTTCTTGCCCCGAATAGAATCTTGTCTAGTTACGCCCCCGGCTCTTTTCAGGGTGCCCGTAGTCATTTTTTTTTAACAAAAATACATCTTAAGTGTTTCACGTGTTTCTAATTTTTTGCGTGTAAGTAAAATCGTGTGTGTGTGTGTGTGTGTATATATATATACATATATATATAAAGTGAAAGTATAAGCTTTGAATATATATACTGTATAGAAGTCGCCAGCACAGGTTAAAATTTCTAATACGGTTTTGAGGTAGTTGGTTAATTCACCGCCGCAATCGCCACCATCTCTAGGGCATCGACTTGTGGTGGTCCCTAGCGGACAAGTCTCGAACTCTTCAAACACCCCTTCCCCCTCCCGTTGAACGACGTTGAGCTGCAGTGAATGATGGATGAGGGGAGCGGGGAATGACAGCGGGCGACAGCGCTGCGCTCTAACGTGTAAATAACAACTAAGACGATACAGGGCGTTACGGCAGCGCACTGCAGCGGTGAAGTTCCCAAGCTGCTCATCATAAGCTTCTGAAAAACGTAGAGTAAATCCTATCCACTCGCGACTTATATACAGTATATATATTCAAAGGTATAAGTCACCTCGCTGTGCTGACGTCATCAAAACGTAACGAAAAGTGTAAAAGCTCTGAGGATAAAGAACAGCGCAATATGAATGTATAATTTTTTAACTCATGTAGCCCTATCATTTTTTTCCCCCGAAAACAATGATGGCAGCAGCAGCGCTCGATAGCATGTTTGCACTATATTAATTTATAGCACTCGTGATACTTGCAGGTTCACACATACCAAGTGAACACTCACGTGTACGCTTGTACACTTGCATACTTGTAAACGTGTTTTTGAATATCTGTGTGCCGTAAAAAAATTTACCATCCGTCCTACCTGCGAGGTTTCAAATCTAACGGCGCGTGGTGGCGAACTGTTTGCGCCAAGCTGTAGTTGACCGAGGTCCCGCTTGAAGCGCTAAAAACCAACGGCACCAGGCCGGACGCACGAGCTCCGTAAGCGCGGGGGCGCTACGGGCGACACTGCCTCACGTGCAACACGCATCCTCGCCTCTACGCACCAGGCAACGAACTGGCGTGTACTCCCCTACACCATTTACACAGTAATATATCCAAAAGGTACGCGTTAATTGACGAAACCATGGAACGAAACCATTTGTTCAGACAAGTAATATCGTGAATGGAGCGGGAGTCGCGAGGAGCGGAAATGAGTTACCAAGCATCTGCTATCTGTGGCGGATGGCGAGCACCTAAGTTCACAAAGCCAAAGGGAATTTCGCTCTAGTATTAAAGGTTTAATGAATCAGGTACAAAGCTGGGATTTAGATTTTTTTTTAAGTCATTTTTTTTTTGTTTTACTGGAGCTGTTTCATTATATAGTTTAAAAATTTGGTCTGCTAATCAAATTATTCGATAGTTGACGTAGCTGCTCCGACAGCGAATTCTAGCGGCGGGTGCGGAAACTGCGTGTGATTCGCCTTAAGAAATGTAGCTGAAAACACAATTTGCGTATATATTTATCACGCTCGGCATTATTAAAATAAACATATAGCCTACGTAAAATTTCGTGCCCGAGTTTCGTATTATAAGAGTATTGCAACATGAGAACACGTGAATTTGCGCGTTACCGAGGTTAGATGTCATATCTCTGATGGGTACTGTTTTTTTCTTAACTTTTAATATAACTTTTGTAAATAAAAAAATGTTTTTTACAATAATTTAAGATTGTATAACACATGATTTCATGCTATGCAATTCATGAAAGGATTAAATATTAACTTTACCTTTACAGTTCTCAAAAGGACTTAACAAACATTTACTGTATTGATGAAACCATTCAAAAACAAATACAGTTATATTATTCAGTCAACTTAAGTCACCAGCAAAAATACAAAACTAAGGATGCAAAATAATTAAGGAATCTATGCTATTAAGACAAGTGACAATCTAGTCGTGTGATGGAAGCTGTGGAAAGTAGAATTGAAGGGGGGAAAAGTGATTTCGGTGAGAGACTAAAGACACGGTATTAAACATAAAAGATTCTAAATGTCGATACTTTCCCTTAAATGCTTATGTAGTGTCTTCCTACATTAAATACCGGTAATGAATGACCAAACAAACAATAAATCGATCCAAATTTTTTATTACAAATTACAAATTATCTAAAAAAAAAATGAAACGCTATACGAAATTACGAAACAAATTAATCAGTGAAATTTTAAAATGATTAATTATCACTACTTTAAAGCAAGTTAACAAAAAATGAACAAGGCAAGCGAACGTAACAAATACGAACGAGCGAAGCCTATTGAGTGTATTCGCTTTTTCACTCACTCGTTTTATTATTTTTTTAAATAAATAAAAAATAAAAATAAATTTTGGTGGAACTAACCAAACTCATTTTATATCAAAACAAAAAAATATATATTTAGGATTATTCCATACGATGCCTACCAAGAAGGATCATGAGGGTAAGATAATCGATTACAAATATCGAGCACAAAAAAATATCCGAAAACTGATCGACAGCAAAATGTATCGATACACGAGAGACTGAACGTGTCACGTGACCGCCAGCAGGCGGAAGGTGCGCTCCCCCCAGAGAGCGCACCAGCCTTAACCTAGCCTTGGGCTGCCGTTTGCCCAGCGGAGCGTGCCATTGGGTCAAGTTAACTTGCGCGCCCAATTCTGCAGTTCAGTGGGACACCGGCTTTCTCGCACTTCCCTCCCTTCCCTTCCCTTCCGCCACCCCCCCCCCCCCCGTCCCACCCCCCCCCCTCCTGACACTCCTCCGCCACTCTCCTGCTCGACAATACCGATCGCTCACTCGTCTCCGTCCAAGCGTCTCGAGACACGCCGGACCCGCGTAGCTTTAAGGCCCTGACGCACGGTCGCGCTATGTTTGACAACTTAAAATTTTCTCCATCAAACACATTTGGGCAGATAATCTCAAATCATGTCACACAATCCAAGTTTATTTTTGGTCTGAACTATCTCAAACCTTTTCATTTTTAACAAAAACTGTATCACAGTGCTGTATGAAATCTTTGAGCATATTTTTTTCTATTTGTGCGTTTTTCAATTTTTTTTTAAAAATTTATTAATTTTACCTACAAATATATGTATTACATAATAAAATAAACATTAAGTGATTTTAAGTTACAGAAAAAAAATCTTTTTACATACAAAATTCTTAAGCACAAGACATTCATACTAACGCTATTTTAGTTATTTCACTCATTTCAAAGATTTGTTGTGACGGGAACGATGTCATTTCCGTTTACGCTAGGCACTATTTTGACTGGATTACTACATCCAACATCCAAGATATTTTAGAACCCGTTATACATGCAAAATATTTGATGGATACTCAAGTAATCCAATTTGTAAAAAAAAATCATGACCGCGCGAATGACGTTTTCGGTGATGCCATAACCCTCCAACTTTGTTTGACTCAACATATTAGAAGGTGTTGGTTGGAAGCGCAAATTCAACAGCGTTGAAGTAGTTGTTCCGTTTTTTCGGCACTGTTCAGCATTCCTTCCCCTCCTGTCCCCTCCCCACTCCTCCTGTCCCCTCCCTCTCTAACTGTTATAAACTGTAATCATTTATGTCATGTTCCATTTTCGCTCTAGAGGCATTTTATTGTGAATAAAATTGTATTTTTCTAAAGCTTTATGTTTTTTGCTAAAGTACCAGCTTTCCACTGTCGGGTTTTAGTGTAAAAACCCCCCTCCCTGCTTTTGTTTTTGTCAGTTGTAGTCAAGTCGGCTACAGCGTGACAGGTCCTTTGAGGCATGCTTCCGCCGTGTCGTAGGACTCTAACCCGCATCACGATCAGGCAAACATTATTTTTTTTTTAATTCACAAAAATAAACTTAATTCTGGGAATAAGTTAAAATTAAAACTCCAAAAGTAAATTTCCTCGATTTTTCGAAATTTAACTTTTAATTTTTGGTGTGTAACATCTTAGCTCTCGGTATAGTACGGCATTTGGTGTGGGCGATTACGTGAGTCTGACGAAAGTCAACGAACGGAAATGTTCAAAAGGAAGTGTCAGGAAATGCGCGCCATTCATTTTGTGCTGCAGCGTGTCAGCGAGCGCAAACAGTTCCACGGCGTTTGAAAAAAAAAACGAGAGAGAGAAAGGAAGAAAGAGAAAGACACAGCTGTTTACAGTTCGTTCCACTAACTATAGTGTTGAACGACGCGACGCAATCCCGTGTGGCTTTTCTAATGCGTAGAGACCTGCAAAATTCGCGGATTCAGTGACCTCCATGATAGACTCTACTACACTCTACACACTCGGGCAAATGCCACCTGTTCATTGGCTGCTGACTTGTGAGTCGTCTCGACCGAGTGTGTGATTCGACACTTCTTTGAGTGAGGGTCTCTAATTGACCCTCATTACTCCAGATTAACAGTGAACCAGTGGTAGAAGCAGCGCTAAGGTATAATTATTTCAATTGTAGCATATCACGAAATGAATCCGCGAATTTTGCAGGTCTCTACTAATGCGTTATTAATACGTTGTGTAATAATAATGTATAGCATATAATATAAATAAAATAATTTATAAGTTTTGTATTAAAACACGCGTTGTGTTAATACATAGTTTGTGATACCATACACTAGATGTTACAAATCACCGGCGAGTACTGAAATATTTGGTCACGGTTTTTTTTGTATATAATTGTTGTGTTAAAGAGACCAGGAACATTAGCGGATTCATTTCACGTATGACCACAATTAAAATACGTAAAAAAACATTTGTGTTGCTTTCAGCTGTTGGCTCGCGACTTGTCAAGGGCCAATGATAAACCCTCAATTCAATCACAGGCTAGCCAGTCCACACGCCTCACAGGTCTGCAGCCTATGAACAAGCGACTTTTAACCCGAGTGTACAGAGTGCCATCCCAGAGGTTACTGGACCCACGAATTGTTCCAATCCCTACGAAATGAAAATCGACATGTAGTTTCCCGCCTGAGGCAGGGTCTGCATGGATGGAATGGGGCTGACACCCACAGGAGCTGGCTGTCCCACCCGAGGGACAAACCTGTCGTTCCGGCCAGCCTGGAGAACGCATGAGGTGAAATGTAAATGGAACATTAATATTTATGTTAATTTCCAGTTATTTATAAATTTGTACAATTACATGGGGAAAAAATAACACAGTACTAATTTCATGGGCCTATTTTCAAACTTGACCGCGTAGCAGAAATAGACTAATACCAGTAGCGCACCCCATAAAACATGGCGTGATTGTGTAGATGTTTAAAAAAAAAATTGGTTGTCTGTAAAGTCGGTTTACGGACGATAGTTTAACGTGACGTCATAATAAAACATTGATGAAATGATGGCATACTTTTATGAATAAAATTGAATCATTTTATTGAATTATCACTATTTTGTATGGATACAAAGAAGGGGTGAAATGAAATCTACAATTTAATTGATAAATTTACTTTTATTTGCACTCATTAATTCAAATATGTTTATTACTTTAACGAAGAGATTATTTTAACTATAACTTTTATACATGTTTGCTATTTAACTTCTTCCAATCTGTGTTATTCTGTTAAGGATAGGACGATGATAGGAAAAGTAGGAAACGAATGGGAGTGTTTCAAGTTTAATGTGCCTCGAAAAAGTCAAATCGATGGTTGTTCCAATCGAGTGGAAGAGAGATAGATACGGCGCAAGCGTACAATGAGCGTAACGGGACAAAGCGTAACGGGACAATGTGCGTAACGGGACACTTTTTCGTGCGTGTACCCGGCGTTCATCGATTTATTAGACGTTGTTACGTCAAAACTGTATCACTACAAAATAGTGTCCGCAGTAATACTGGGCTCCGATTATTACTACTGGGCTCGGATTCTTATCCGGACACTTATGCTTTGTATTGTACCTCCAATAGTTAAAATTATTTGTAAACCATTCCCTGGATATATATCCGTTATTAACTGCGCACATTAATAAGCATGATAAAACAGAATAAAGTTCAATTTTTTTAATGATCGATTATTTTCCATGGTTCGAAAAAATATGCTTCAACGAAACATCAGTTAAAATATATAATTATGCGCCAATGTTCGTAAGAAATACTTAGTGTTATCTCGAAAAACGTATTTCATGTATATGTAAAAATAACCATGGTCTTATGTTGTAAAAAATTACAATACGTTTATTTTAGTTTACAAACTATTTCTTGGCAACTGGTTTGTATATTTTTAAAAGTACAGAAATTAATTTTCTGTTCAATAACGGAATGAAAAAACTATCTGTTACAAAACTTAAAAATCAGGAAAATTTTTTTCTAAAATACCAGCGTTTTCCTTTTGTCGCACTTAATAAAAGACCACATCGGTTAGTACATACAGAATCCAGCGGTTTAAATCCATTTTGGTTTCCGGTATGATAATAAACTTGGGGCTTAAATTTCTAAGATGATCTCCTTAGTATACTTATCTATATGTCTCCAATGCGACTTTTTTTTCCTGTAAAGATGCTAACGGGACTATTGCTTTTACTTTTTTTTTTATTTGAGAATTCGTAAAGATTTGTATTACTTAAAAAAATAAACTGTTCTTTGAAAGTTCGTCGTTAATGGCAGTCAGAGTTCAGGTGAGAAGCTAAGGATACAAATCATCACACGGCCTGTATAAGGTGCACAAGACCAGGGCGTGGGTTGGCGGTTGAGTTTCTATGTGTGTGTGTGTGTGTGTGTGTGTGTGTATACGCTTGTGTTTACCCTGATAGAACGAAAATTACGACTCTATTGTTAATATAACTCACGGGAAAGCTTACCAGCTATGCGAGGAAATTAAAATTAAAAAAATTCAACATTGAAATAGTAATTTACTGCCCAACTGCAGCATAATAGAAAACGAGCCTACAGAGAGCACACATGACTACGGACACAATTATTTCATGGATTCGTGGGGTAGCATAGTAGACTTGAAACACACATACGAATCTGCTTCATGATTGGACCACAGCGCTCTTGACACGCCTTTGACGACCCTGAGCCAGTTGTAAACAAGGAGGAGTGGTTGCCCAATCACGTGAAACCCGTCAAATGATGTGACCTTGTTATCGACCAGTGATAACTTAAAAAAAAAAAAAAAAAAAAACTCGATTATATCCTTGATAATGTGGAGTCCTTTCCCACAGTCATGTGACTGTGTATAACGTTAATTATTCATAAAGTTATAATATTTCATTACAAACTGTGCTATTGTAGGTAAATGTACGTTCTCTAAGCATAACATTCATTTAGGTATTCATAGAGTTTAGTTTGTGTGTTATTATTTGGATCATTGTCAAAATATTCTGTTTAATTAACAGCTGAATTACCTGACTTTTAAAGTATGCCACTGACTTTTACTCGTTCAGTTGATTCGATGTCAAAATGGCGGACTCACACGTTTCTGAATAATAGAATATAATAAGTATGCTGCACATACAACTTGTTACGTTGCACATATCTGCAACATTTATTCTATGGTGTACTCCCTTCATCTGCAATATCAATCGGCTGCACCAATTAATTATACGTTTAACTCTTTATTAAATACGTTTTTAGAATACTAGGCTACTTGAAATGGAAAATATTGATTTGATTTAAACTTTATATACATACGCCATCCATGTTTCACTTGGATTACATTGCATGTCATTGAAACATCTCAAGAAGGGATAAAAATAATAATACATAAACACACAGAGAAAAACTAAAGTAAGATGGTGCCGAATGTTAAAATCCTAGACAGCACAGAGAATCCCGCGAAAGGATTTTAAGACAGACAAATATTACAGCACAGACGAACACAGTGCGTTGACAAACGAGACATTTGCGACACAAAAACCAGAAAACATAGACAAAATTACACTCTTGGGCAACACAGCGACAGACAAACCCAACGATGATAGAAAAAAAATATGATCTGAACGATTAAGCGACGCACAGATCAGCGCAGTGACTAAACTTGAACAGATGCTCTGGACAACACAAAGACGACACAGTAGGTTTACCACGACAGGAACAGTCGCGACGTTTCGGGAACTGACATCTGCTCCCAGCGCACGAATTATGACGTCAGCGCACGAATCGCTAGTGTCCCAGACCACGCGCCAGTGATGCACGACAAGGAACGGAAGTAGAATGAAGTAGCCAGGGCCGTCGAAAGTACCTAAGTTCCCCGGGATGGGAGGAGGGGGAAGGGGGGAAATGGGAAATAATATGATCTGTCCGCACACCCCAGAACTAAATACACAACTTTTCAAACCCCACAATTTAAAAAAAAAATCAAAATACTGTAAACGTGATTTGCGTGTAAGGTTTCCAAAGAATTTAATTTTCACTAGACTTCGTAATTTTCGTTCCGTTCTATCTTTGAATATATATACTGTATAGAAGTCGCCAGCCCAGGTTAAAATTTCTAATACGGTTTTGAGGTAGTTGGTTAATTCACCGCCGCAATCGCCACCATCCTAGGGCATCGACTTGTGGTGGTCCCTAGCGGACAAGTGCCGAACTCTTCAAACACCCCTTCCCCCTCCTGTTGAACGACGTTGAGCTGCAGTGAATGATTGATGAGGGGTGCGGGGAATGACAGCGGGAGACAGCGCTGCGCTCTAACGTGTAAATAACAACTAAGACGATACAGGACGTTACGGCAGCGCACTGCAGCGGTGAAGTTCCCAAGCTGCTCATCATACGCTTTTGAAAAACGTAGAGTAAATCCTATCCACTCGCGACTTCTATACAGTATATATATTCAAAGGTTCTATCGAGGCGAACTCACACAATTGAAATGAAATCTCTAAACTTAACATGCCCCTTCCCCCCCCCCCCCAAAAAAAAACCTTTGCTGATGCCCGGGGCCCAAGGAATTAGGACCCGCCCCCCCTCGCCCCTTCTCATAAGGTCCTGTACGGAGGACATGCCATTCGATGCCTCGATAGTTGCATCCCCGCTCGCGAGCCTTGCAGCGCCAAAAAGACTCGCGCGGTAAGAGGTAGGTAGGAAGAGAGAGAGGGGCGAGCCAGGTGGTGTCGGAGAGAGATACACAGAGGAGGGGGGGAGGGGAGGGGGCCCGCAGGCGGGCGGGCACAGCCCCGCCTCGCGGCCTTGGCTGCAGCCGTTCAACTCTTGGCCCACTTCTGGTCCTCCCGGGTCGGCGCGCATGCGCGGGTATCTCCGCGCCGAGCGCCGCGCCTTGCGTTCCGTTACTTGCGCCGAACGCACGAGCGTGCACCCGCCACATGGCGGGGAAAATTATTTAAACTTTCCGTTTAATGCGTGCAGTCAAAAGTTACACTCGCATTAAGGAACATTTTTTAAAAAAATAAATTTATTTCTTCATCTCGCATACAATTTAAAGAAATTTACTTACATTTAGCATTCAAAATAATTATCCAATTTTTCTTTGGTAACATGTTTTAATATTATTGTTTATAGAATAAAAAACAGTACACGTAGATATACAGTGCACTCGCCAGTATTTTTTTTGTCATAATTTCCGGTAAAACAACGAATGTGTGTAAATGATGTTTTAAAAAGAATAAATGATTCTTATAATTTCGATTGTCCATGTTTTCCTCGAATTCATTCCAGGCTTATGCAGTTTTTTTTCCTTCTCGAAAGCCCAGATTTTTAAATGTACGTTTCTCCACCTATGGACCACAGTGTAAACGAGACGTAAATCCAAACCACCTACCAGCAGGTGTTTCTTGTTTTTAAAGAGTGACGAAAGTACTTCAGTACGGTCGTTAGGGGGTTTTGATATCAAAAATACGTAAGCGCACTTTTCGGAATGCATTGCAGATAGAACGTGTATTTTCGCACACATGTGAAATATTTACTCTTCGTTTAACTGTGTATAGTATCTCCCTAACATTCTCCTCGTTCCCGCCTTACATCAGCGCGCGAATCGCTTGTTGTTTCAGACCACGCGCGGACGATGAAGTACGCAGCACTCTACGTTCAGGCCTCTCGACTGCGTTGCGGAACTCCCTGTGCCTCCGTGCACGGTGCGCACGAACGTAGCACAGGAACTCGGCCCCCGGTGGACATCGCGCGACGACCTGCTGTTCCGTTACTCGCGCCGCGCGCGTGCTACCATTTCGCCGAGTTCGAATCCTGGAACGGACCTTTAAATTCAGTTTTTTTTTCTTTCAAGGTTCCCCGATACGCAACGCTCGTAAGTTAAGGGGGTGCCTCTCATTTCAGGTTATTATTTTATATTTATATTAATCACTGATCAACTTTTTTGATTTTTTTTTTCAATTTTTTAACTTTTACGAATTGAAAAATATATACAGCGAATACTTTTTGCATAATTAGCTGCCAAAGTTACATTTTTAACATTTTTCTGTTGTACAAATAAGGAGAATTTAATTTATTGCAGATCTGAAACTTTATAGGTTTAACTGTAATGCCACTGGCTACTTCATGGTATGATTTGCATTTCTATCACAAAAACTCATTTCATGTTTCTTGGCTGTCAAAATCGTAACAAATTTGAGAATTTTGAAATGCCAGGTAAAATTAATTAATATTTTTCTGAGAGAAATTCAAACCATTTTTTGAAGTAGCCAGTGGCATTGCAGTTAAACCTAAAAAGTTTCATTTCTGCAATAAATTAAAATTCTCCTTATTTTTACAACCCGAAAACGTTCAAAATGTAACTTTGGCAGCTAATTATGCCAAAACGTATGCGCTGTATATATTTTTCATTTCGTGAAAGTTAAAAAAATTGAAAATGTCTAGAAGCTTATTTGTAATTGCTGTAAATATAAAATCTGGACCTGAATTGGGAGGCACCCCCTTAACATTGACACGAAAGGATTATTTGTTTGCTTTAGCGAAGGGCGAAGCGACAAAGACGGTCGATGACGCGGCGTCCGAGCGGGAGGCTGAACACGGCCACGCATGGACCGCGAGGCGGTATTGGCGGGCGTCGCGGGACCGCCAGTCCGGGCGGCCAATGGGTGTCTCCGGCCTTGAAGCCGGGTGCGCAAGGAGGCGGAGCGAGTCTGCCGCTTCTACGCACTAAACTAAAACTTACGGCACTAAGCACATTTGAATGCTTGTTAAGCGCAGTGTAACTTTATTTTTTTTTTATTACAAATTAATTCTACTGCAACTAGTTGCTGAAACAATTTCTTGTAAGATCAAGAGTAAAAAGTTTGCAACACATATATTTCTGGGCTATATCTCAACCTTCGAATTGAAAAATGATCGCTATGTATTTCAGCAGGCATCTTCGGGGTTTAAGCGATAATGTAGAGCTTTGAGTGGTTCTCGAGTTTTACTCCCTTTTACGCTCCCTTCCCAACCTTGGCCCTATTGCGTTTTTGAAAAAAAAAAAAAAAAAATCTTTATCAATTTCTAAGACTTTTCAACCATACAAAAATTGCATTTTTTTTTTTGTGTTCTAAAGCTTATTTTGTCTCGATATATAAGCTAGTGTTATCTGCTGTAGTGTGTGTCAAGCCACTTGTCCCAAATTTGACATTTCTCCAAAGTAGTACTAACTTTACGCACCCTTTCACCGCTGTTGTTTTGTAAAACAGAGTTTTGTAAACAAAAACTCCTGCCGGTGTTCGTAAACAAACAACATGCCATGATTTGCAAGTGACTATTTGTGGGGAATGGATAGGAACCGTAAATATTCGCTGTTTTATTTCGCTACAAGCTAAAATTAAAATACTTGCAACTATAAACTTATTGAAGCACAGTTTACGAGGAGGAGGACTCTCGAGTGGGTGGGAAACCATTAAAAAAAATAATTACGGGAAACTCAGATAAGGCAACTCTCAAGTGAACGGCCAATGAACAGGCGGCAATTGCCGGGGCTTGCTGAAGAATTTGGATTAGATTTATCCTAGAGGTCATTGACACCGCGAATATTTCCGGTTCCTAAAAATGGTTACCATTAATTCTAAATTTTGAGAACCGTCAAATCTGGAACGAGTTACATGAAACAGAATATATACACATATTTTAAATGTCAGGCAACTATTAACAGTTAAATTTTTTTTCGTGTAAACATCTTGGATCTCGGTATACGGTATTTGGTGCGAGTAATTACGTGAATGCGACGGAAATCAAGGAACGGAAATGTGTAACAACTAAGTTGTTACCATCTATGGCGAATATCGCGAACCAAATTTCACAAAAAAAAACGGGAATCTTTATAGTATTAACTGTTTAATGAATTTAAACATATTGTCGAAAATCAGGTTCACAGCCGAGGTTTAGTACTTTTTTCAAGTCTTCTTCACTTTTATCGGAGCCGTTTCATTATATAGTTTAAGATTTCGCTCTGCAAATGGTTATGGTTCGAATTGTCGACATACCTGCTCCGGTAGCAAAATCTAGCGCTAGGGGCGGATCGAAAACTACGTGTGATTCACGTCAAGAAATGTAGTTGGAAACACAATTTATGTACCTACATTTATCACGCTCGGAATTATTTTAAAGAATTATAGGGTTCAATTCGGTGTCCGAGTTTCATTTTATAATTGTATTTGCAACGTGAGAACACATGAATTTGCTCGTTACCGAGATTAGATGTCACACATCTCTGGCAAATACTGAAAGATTATCTCAATTTTTTTTCCTCTCTCTCTCTCTCTCTCTCTCTCTCTCTCTCTTTCCGTTTAATCACGTTGTGGGTACTCGCTAGAAGTTCATTTTCTGTGTTCCAACAGCTGAGCGACGCATACAGATTTACTCCTAGCATCACATTTCTCGGGGAGGGAGAGGGGGGGAATCATTAAAAAAAAAAAGGAAATTAGAAGGATAAAAAGAGAGTTGAGCACGACAGGTAAAGCCCAGCCTTAGAGCACAGGGACCCTGGTGAACGACCTTGGCGAGTCCCCGCTTTTTGGCGGAGGCAAAACCGCAACCTTCCCCGGGCTGCAAGTCAAGCACGAGATCGCCAATTCGTTTCTTTTTTTTTTGTTTCGTTTCTTTTTTAAATCCTCGAGGCGGTTTGTTTTGCAAAGGCCACGAACTCTGTTCGGCAGCGACTGGCCGCGCAACGCGGCTTCCACCTCAGGACAAGGAGGGAGGTGTACAAGTGCGACTCTCACACTGGAGTGCGCGACATGTGACGCTATCTGTCGGGTGGGCTCATAACTACCAGGAGAAGAGAAACTCGGGCCGGGGGTTCAAATACGAAGTGTTAGCTTTAAAATGATAATTTAATTACTTGATGACTAAATGCTTAGGAGGAATAGATTTAAAATGTGCAAAAAAACACGTAATACTGTTTTTTTTAATAAAAATACATTTTCTATATAAATGAATAGGAGATACAGTGTTTCTGGTATGTCACACAACGAAATATGTGGCTACCAAAATAAAGTTACCTAATTTCACTGGTATGTTTGCTTGATAATAAGCTCATGCATTACTGGGCACAAAAATACTTTAAAAAAAGATGTCTCAGTCTCAGCATTTAGAGTTTCTCCCCCATGATTTCTACAACTGCCTGTAAACTAGTGATGCCTGAAATCCACCCAATTATCCCTTTCTCTTTCCTGATATTAGAAAAAAAAACTCTGTTTTCTTTCCTACTCCCTCTCCCCAAGGGCACGGGAAAAAATGGGGTGGGTAGAAGTAGGGGCAACTACCGCTTTGTTTTTTCGATAACCTGACTCAAGTTCCAGAGTGCGATGCAGTGGTTGTATGCGGTGGTTGTCGCCGGGCAGATGCAGGCGGCTGCAGCTCGAGACTCACCTGTCCTGCCTGGACCGAGCCTCTTGTCCAGTCACACAGCCTCTTGTCCAGTCACAGAGACTCTTGTCCAGTCACAGAGCCTCTTGTCCAGTCACAGAGCCTTTTGTCCAGTCACAGAGCCTCTTGTCCAGTCACACAGCCTCTTGTCCAGTCACAGAGCCTTTTGTCCAGTCACAGAGCCTCTTGTCCAGTCACAGAGCCTTTTGTCCAGTCACAGAGCCTCTTGTCCAGTCACAGGGCCTCTTGTCCAGTCACAGAGCCTCTTGTCCAGTCACAGAGCCTCTTGTCCAGTCACACAGCCTCTTGTCCAGTCACAGAGCCTCTTGTCCAGTCACACAGCCTCTTGTCCAGTCACAGAGCCTTTTGTCCAGTCACAGAGCCTCTTGTCCAGTCACAGAGCCTTTTGTCCAGTCACAGAGCCTCTTGTCCAGTCACAGAGCCTTTTGTCCAGTCACAGAGCCTCTTGTCCAGTCACAGGGCCTCTTGTCCAGTCACAGAGCCTCTTGTCCAGTCACAGAGCCTCTTGTCCAGTCACACAGCCTCTTGTCCAGTCACAGAGCCTCTTGTCCAGTCACACAGCCTCTTGTCCAGTCACAGAGCCTCTTGTCCAGTCACACAGCCTCTTGTCCAGTCACAGAGCCTTTTGTCCAGTCACAGAGCCTCTTGTCCAGTCACAGAGCCTTTTGTCCAGTCACAGAGCCTCTTGTCCAGTCACAGGGCCTCTTGTCCAGTCACAGAGCCTCTTGTCCAGTCACAGAGCCTCTTGTCCAGTCACACAGCCTCTTGTCCAGTCACAGAGCCTCTTGTCCAGTCACACAGCCTCTTGTCCAGTCACAGAGCCTTTTGTCCAGTCACAGAGCCTCTTGTCCAGTCACAGAGCCTTTTGTCCAGTCACAGAGCCTCTTGTCCAGTCACAGGGCCTCTTGTCCAGTCACAGAGCCTCTTGTCCAGTCACAGAGCCTCTTGTCCAGTCACACAGCCTCTTGTCCAGTCACAGAGCCTCTTGTCCAGTCACAGAGCCTCTTGTCCAGTCACACAGCCTCTTGTCCAGTCACACAGCCTCTTGTCCAGTCACAGAGCCTTTTGTCCAGTCACAGAGCCTCTTGTCCAGTCACAGAGCCTTTTGTCCAGTCACAGAGCCTCTTGTCCAGTCACAGGGCCTCTTGTCCAGTCACACAGCCTCTTGTCCAGTCACAGAGCCTCTTGTCCAGTCACAGAGCCTCTTGTCCAGTCACAGAGCCTCTTGTCCAGTCACACAGCCTCTTGTCCAGTCACACAGCCTCTTGTCCAGTCACAGAGCCTTTTGTCCAGTCACAGAGCCTCTTGTCCAGTCACAGAGCCTTTTGTCCGGTCACAGAGCCTCTTGTCCAGGCACAGGGCCTCTTGTCCAGTCACAGAGCCTCTTGTCCAGTCACAGAGCCTCTTGTCCAGTCACAGAGCCTCTTGTCCAGTCACGGAGCCTCTTGTCCAGTCACACAGCCTCTTGTACAGTCACAGAGCCTCTTGTCCAGTCACAGGGCCTCTTGTCCAGTCACACAGCCTCTTGTCCAGTCACAGAGCCTCTTGTCCAGGCACAGAGCCTCTTGTCCAGGCACAGAGCCTCTTGTCCAGTCACAGAGCCTCTTGTCCAGTCACGGAGCCTCTTGTCCAGTCACACAGCCTCTTGTACAGTCACAGAGCCTCTTGTCCAGTCACAGGGCCTCTTGTCCAGTCACACAGCCTCTTGTCCAGTCACAGAGCCTCTTGTCCAGGCACAGAGCCTCTTGTCCAGGCACAGAGCCTCTTGTCCAGTCACACAGCCTCTTGTCCAGTCACAGAGCCTCTTGTCCAGGCACAGAGCCTCTTGTCCAGTCACACAGCCTCTTGTCCAGTCACAGAGCCTCTTGTCCAGTCACAGAGCCTCTTATCCAGGCACAGGGCCTCTTGTCCAGGCACAGAGCCTTTTGTCCAGTCACAGAGCCTCTTGTCCAGGCACAGGGCCTCTTGTCCAGTCACAGAGCCTCTTGTCCAGTCACAGAGCCTCTTGTCCAGTCACAGAGCCTCTTGTCCAGTCACGGAGCCTCTTGTCCAGTCACACAGCCTCTTGTACAGTCACAGAGCCTCTTGTCCAGTCACAGAGCCTCTTGTCCAGGCACAGGGCCTCTTGTCCAGGCACAGAGCCTCTTGTCCAGTCACACAGCCTCTTGTCCAGTCACAGAGCCTCTTGTCCAGTCACAGAGCCTCTTGTCCAGGCACAGAGCCTCTTGTCCAGGCACGGAGCCTCTTGTCCAGGCACAGGGCCTCTTGTCCAGGCACGGAGCCTCTTGTCCAGTCACACAGCCTCTTGTACAGTCACAGAGCCTCTTGTCCAGTCACAGAGCCTCTTGTCCAGGCACAGAGCCTCTTGTCCAGTCACACAGCCTCTTGTCCAGTCACAGAGCCTCTTGTCCAGTCACAGAGCCTCTTGTCCAGGCACAGGGCCTCTTGTCCAGGCACAGAGCCTTTTGTCCAGTCACAGAGCCTCTTGTCCAGGCACAGGGCCTCTTGTCCAGTCACAGAGCCTCTTGTCCAGTCACAGAGCCTCTTGTCCAGTCACAGAGCCTCTTGTCCAGTCACGGAGCCTCTTGTCCAGTCACACAGCCTCTTGTACAGTCACAGAGCCTCTTGTCCAGTCACAGAGCCTCTTGTCCAGGCACAGAGCCTCTTGTCCAGGCACAGAGCCTCTTGTCCAGTCACACAGCCTCTTGTCCAGGCACAGAGCCTCTTGTCCAGGCACAGAGCCTCTTGTCCAGTCACAGAGCCTCTTGTCCAGGCACAGAGCCTCTTGTCCAGTCACGGAGCCTCTTGTCCAGTCACACAGCCTCTTGTACAGTCACAGAGCCTCTTGTCCAGTCACAGGGCCTCTTGTCCAGTCACACAGCTTCTTGTCCAGTCACAGAGCCTCTTGTCCAGGCACAGAGCCTCTTGTCCAGGCACAGAGCCTCTTGTCCAGTCACACAGCCTCTTGTCCAGTCACAGAGCCTCTTGTCCAGGCACAGAGCCTCTTATCCAGTCACACAGCCTCTTGTCCAGTCACAGAGCCTCTTGTCCAGTCACGGAGCCTCTTGTCCAGTCACACAGCCTCTTGTACAGTCACAGAGCCTCTTGTCCAGTCACACAGCCTCTTGTCCAGTCACACAGCCTCTTGTCCAGTCACACAGCCTCTTGTCCAGTCACAGAGCCTTTTGTCCAGTCACAGAGCCTCTTGTCCAGTCACAGAGCCTTTTGTCCAGTCACAGAGCCTCTTGTCCAGGCACAGGGCCTCTTGTCCAGTCACAGAGCCTCTTGTCCAGTCACAGAGCCTCTTGTCCAGTCACAGAGCCTCTTGTCCAGTCACGGAGCCTCTTGTCCAGTCACACAGCCTCTTGTACAGTCACAGAGCCTCTTGTCCAGTCACAGGGCCTCTTGTCCAGTCACACAGCCTCTTGTCCAGTCACAGAGCCTCTTGTCCAGGCACAGAGCCTCTTGTCCACGCACAGAGCCTCTTGTCCAGTCACAGAGCCTCTTGTCCAGTCACGGAGCCTCTTGTCCAGTCACACAGCCTCTTGTACAGTCACAGAGCCTCTTGTCCAGTCACAGGGCCTCTTGTCCAGTCACACAGCCTCTTGTCCAGTCACAGAGCCTCTTGTCCAGGCACAGAGCCTCTTGTCCAGGCACAGAGCCTCTTGTCCAGTCACACAGCCTCTTGTCCAGTCACAGAGCCTCTTGTCCAGGCACAGAGCCTCTTGTCCAGTCACACAGCCTCTTGTCCAGTCACAGAGCCTCTTGTCCAGTCACACAGCCTCTTGTCCAGGCACAGGGCCTCTTGTCCAGTCACAGAGCCTCTTGTCCAGGCACAGGGCCTCTTGTCCAGGCACAGGGCCTTTTGTCCAGTCACAGAGCCTCTTGTCCAGGCACAGGGCCTCTTGTCCAGTCACAGAGCCTCTTGTCCAGTCACGGAGCCTCTTGTCCAGTCACAGAGCCTCTTGTCCAGTCACGGAGCCTCTTGTCCAGTCACACAGCCTCTTGTCCAGGCACAGGGCCTCTTGTCCAGTCACAGAGCCTCTTGTCCAGGCACAGGGCCTCTTGTCCAGGCACAGAGCCTCTTGTCCAGTCACACAGCCTTTTGTCCAGTCACAGAGCCTCTTGTCCAGTCACGGAGCCTCTTGTCCAGGCACAGGGCCTCTTGTCCAGGCACGGAGCCTCTTGTCCAGGCACAGGGCCTCTTGTCCAGGCACGGAGCCTCTTGTCCAGTCACACAGCCTCTTGTACAGTCACAGAGCCTCTTGTCCAGTCACAGAGCCTCTTGTCCAGTCACAGGGCCTCTTGTCCAGTCACACAGCCTCTTGTCCAGTCACAGAGCCTCTTGTCCAGGCACAGAGCCTCTTGTCCAGGCACAGAGCCTCTTGTCCAGTCACACAGCCTCTTGTCCAGTCACAGAGCCTCTTGTCCAGGCACAGAGCCTCTTGTCCAGTCACACAGCCTCTTGTCCAGTCACAGAGCCTCTTGTCCAGTCACGGAGCCTCTTGTCCAGTCACACAGCCTCTTGTACAGTCACAGAGCCTCTTGTCCAGTCACAGGGCCTCTTGTCCAGTCACACAGCCTCTTGTCCAGTCACAGAGCCTCTTGTCCAGGCACAGAGCCTCTTGTCCAGGCACAGAGCCTCTTGTCCAGTCACACAGCCTCTTGTCCAGTCACAGAGCCTCTTGTCCAGGCACAGAGCCTCTTATCCAGTCACGGAGCCTCTTGTCCAGTCACAGAGCCTCTTGTCCAGTCACGGAGCCTCTTGTCCAGTCACACAGCCTCTTGTTCAGTCACAGAGCCTCTTGTCCAGTCACACAGCCTCTTGTCCAGTCACACAGCCTCTTGTCCAGTCACAGAGCCTCTTGTCCAGGCACAGAGCCTCTTGTCCAGGCACAGAGCCTCTTGTCCAGTCACACAGCCTCTTGTCCAGTCACGGAGCCTCTTGTCCAGTCACACAGCCTCTTGTCCAGTCACGGAGCCTCTTGTCCAGGCACAGAGCCTCTTGTCCAGGCACAGAGCCTCTTGTCCAGTCACACAGCCTCTTGTCCAGTCACACAGCCTCTTGTCCAGTCACACAGCCTCTTGTCCAGTCACGGAGCCTCTTGTCCAGGCACAGAGCCTCTTGTCCAGGCACAGAGCCTCTTGTCCAGGCACAGAGCCTCTTGTCCAGGCACAGAGCCTCTTGTCCAGTCACACAGCCTCTTGTCCAGTCACACAGCCTCTTGTCCAGTCACACAGCCTCTTGTCCAGTCACAGAGCCTCTTGTCCAGGCACAGAGCCTCTTGTCCAGTCACACAGCCTCTTGTCCAGTCACAGAGCCTCTTGTCCAGTCACAGAGCCTCATGTCCAGTCACACAGCCTCTTGTCCAGTCACAGAGCCTCTTGTCCAGTCACAGAGCCTCTTGTCCAGTCACAGAGCCTCTTGTCCAGTCACGGAGCCTCTTGTCCAATCACACAGCCTCTTGTCCAGTCACAGAGCCTCTTGTCCAGGCACAGAGCCTCTTGTCCAGTCACAGAGCCTCTTGTCCAGGCACAGAGCCTCTTGTCCAGGCACAGAGCCTCTTGTCCAGTCACAGAGCCTCTTGTCCAGTCACAGAGCTTCTTGTCCAGTCCTAGGCCGTTTAGTACCAGAAGCCCCTTAATTTTTTGTGGCCGCCCCTAAATTCTGTCGCCGAGCAGATATCGCGCAGACTGGCTACTCTAGGCCTGGGCCTAGTCGACCTTAAGGCAGGTCCGAATCATGTGAGACCCCCAGGAGAATATTAAATGTGTGGCAGCAGCCAATGAACTCATGGTAGGGACTGGATTAAATGTACGTTAGTGGGTTATAGCCTGGCGCCAGAAAATAAAGCAATTTTTAAAAGGATTCTAGTTGGGGTATACATTTATCGAAAAAAAATAATTATTTATGAGTGCACATTAGACTGCATTAAGGTAGCTATTGTCCCATAGTACTTAATTGGCGACCGTCTGCAAGAGAAACCATTGCCCTGTTTCGCCCGGCCACTCAGGACGTGTTTGCCATCCGCACCGGATGGCTATGATCGGTGTGCTTAGACAGTAGACATGCACCTGAAATAAACCCAGCCAACCGCGATACACGAACAATGCTACAAGGTTTTAACGCACAGCTGGTCTGGAAATATTTTCGCGAAAAAAAAAAAAAACTCTTGGCCCTAGTCTCTGGTCATTATTCTTAAGTCACAGCGAGCAGAAGGGAAGAACGGAGTTGTTGAACGTACTTCTTTGGTATCCTGAAATAAATTATACTATAGTTCATATCAGGAGGAAGCCATAACTAGGGACCGGAAAAATTCGCGGGTTCAATGACCTCCAGGATGAACTCAAAGTTCTACGTACACTCGGTCAAATGTCCCCCACTCATTGGCTGCTGTCTGGTGAGACGTCCCAACGTAGCAGCGTGTGATTCGATAAAACTTTGGTTGGGTGTTTCTCATTTGCCCAGCGTCATCCAGGTGAGTTGTGAGCCAATAGCAGAGGCAGCACTGAGGTATAACTATTTATATTTTAGCCTATCGCGAAATGAATTCGCGAATTTTTCCGGTCTCTAGCCATAACGTAGCGACCACTATATTAAAAAGAACTAAAAAAGGGTTAAATATCACGGAAGCAAAGTTTGTTCCAGCGCAATTTTCGCCCTACCACCCTGCGAAGTGACGGGTGCAGGATTTATTTTGGGGTGGGCATGGGAGGAATTGAAAAACAAAAAAATTTAATAAAATAAACAAATTTATAATTTCAACTCGCAGTATTCAAAAACAAACTTACATTACAATTTACACTAACACGTTGGCATATGGAGCTTACAAAGTAGCCGCAGGTAACGTGCCGGGTCCTCACAAAACTGTAACAGCTCACACTGCATCACTCTAAAAATAACACGCTGCCTTCACTGATATTTTGCAGCATTTTTTTCCGCAACTTCGTGGTGTGTGAGTGTGTGTTTGGTGGGGGGGGGGGGAGAGAGATTTACCTCTTATCCCGCCCTGCGTTCGCCTCCTATCTTTGCCCCCCCCCCCCCCCCCCCCCCCCACCCTGGCCGACGGACTAGGCTGGTGGCGCAGAACGGGTTTCGAATGTGCGAGGAACACACACACCCGCCCGCTGCTTCGAGGTACAGCCGGCCACTTTCACCGCGCCCGAATATAAAAAAAAATAAGTTATATATACATGTATACCGGCCCTAGGTCACACCGTGCCAAGCCGCGTTTTATGTTTCGCGCCTTTAGAAACCACAAGAGAGACATCGTAACTTTGAGCAACACATGGCTACGATTATTTCCGCGTGTGATATACGTTTTTCGAGATAATACTGAGTATTTCTTACATTATTGGCGCATAATTTTTTTATTTTAATTGGCGTTTCATTTAAACACACACACACACACACACACACACACACACACATATATATATATATATATATATATATATATATATATATATATATATATAAACCATTGAAATGTTAATAGAATATTCAACAGTTTGACTTTACTTCTGTTGTATCAGGGTTGTTATGTGCGCAGTTAATATTGGGAAGCTATTCAGGGAACGGTTTATAAATAATTTTAACTATTGGAGGCATTGTGATAACACGAAGCACAAATGTAGTGGTACAGTTGCTTTCATGTTAATGAACAAATGTACAAATATCTGTAATATTTTATGAATATTTATTTTCCATTTACAAAACAAAACAATTCTTTGTTGGTGAGGCGGGCTGATAAGTGCGACGCTCGTTAGTGCTTGTCGAAAGAAAATTCACTTCCTTTGGCGGGTTAAACGCGCAGAGGTACGGATATTTCGTGAATTCGTTTGGCACCAGGCTAACATCTAAAGCCTTATGTTTGATCCACCAACGTTTGGTTTTCCTTTGGCTGGTTTCTTAAAGTGACAACTTTTCCCCCCTCATTAATCTACACTAACTGATTCACTTACTTCTCTTTTAGTTGTCATCTATGGCTCACGGGCGTGTCAAACTCACTGTGGTTTAATCGCGAACACAGTGCAAGCGTATAACGATTTTCATTTTAGCTTGCGATAAAAAAAAAATTATGTCCGCGAAATTTCCGCAAGCTATACGTAATTGGGTAAAAACTACTTTTTTCTTTAAATTTATAACTAGCTTTGGGCTGTCAAGGGCGTGTCAATAATAATAAGGTCCAATCATCAGCGTGAAGCAGGTTTAAATGTGATCAAAACTACTTTTCTATCCAATGAATCGGTAAAAGAATCGAGGCTCTACTTATAAGTAGACTGGGAAAATTCGCGCTTACGATGACCTCTGGGATAGACTCCACAACCCCCTACATACTCAGGCAAATGCCACCTGCTCATTGGCTATTGACTCGTGACACCTGTTAACTGGAAAAATTGCGATTCGATACATTTTTGGTTGAAGGTTTTCCATTGGCTCATAGTCCTTCATATAAACTGTAAGCCAATCACTGAAGCAATATAAAGGTACAGTCGTTTGTATTCTAGCACATCGTGAAATGAATCCGCGAATTTTTCCGGTCTCTACTTATTAGCGACAGGCAAATGTTGCTGTCCCCACAAAACATCTGGCGGGGTCTGCGCTGACAAAATGTTTTGAGACGGTGTTGTAAGAGAGCGTTAGCAGTTCGACGCGAAGAGCGGAACGCGGACTTGGCCGAGCGGCGCGGGGCAATCGCAGGCGGAAGCCATCGCTTGGCGCGGGCCCGGGGGATCGCGGCGCACAGTTCCGGTCGTAAACTCGCTTCCTCCGCAACGTGTCGACACGCCGCGGGAACCCTCCAGCCTCCCTGTCCGGCGGCCGCCGTTGCAAAAGGCGCGTTGCGCTGTTAAGTACTCGCGCGTCGGGAGACCCGGGTAGGCGCCAGCAGTGCTGATCAAGTCCAAGGGCTCAGGACACAGCCACCTGTCTGGTCAGCTGAGTGAGGCAGGAGGCCAAGGTGGTGACATTGGTCAAGCTGGGGCTCTAACACCTTCCTGATCAAAAGGGGGAGTAATCCCTTGACAGCTCTGTCGTAATTTTACATGCTCTGGTATTCTAAAAATAAAATAAAATTGGTTGTCTGTAAAGTCGGTTTACGGACGATAGTTTAACGTGACAACGTCATAACAAAACATTGATGAAATGATTGCATACTTTATGAATAAAATTGAATCATTTTTTATTTTAATAATAAAATAATAAATACTTGAAATTATACTAGTAATCATATTTTTAAAATGCAAGAATAATTAACATTTACTGCCGAAATTGTTGTTGTAATAAGCAATGAAAACCACACTAACTTTTCACTTCGCTTTATAAACAATGGAGTGGAAGAGAGATAGATGCGGCGCAAGCGTACAATGAGCGCAACGGGACACAGCGTAACGGGACAATGTGCGTAACGGGACACAGTGTAACGGTACAATGTGCGTAACGGGACACAGCGTAATGGAACAATGTGCGTAACGGGACACTTTTTCGGGCGTGCAGCCGGCGTTCATCAATTTATTAGACGTCACGTTAAAAAAAAAAATGGATCTGTAAGCCACTCCCAATCTACCCTTACAGGGCGCACATGCGGGAGGACTGGTGGAGGGAACAAAGCTGCCAGGAGATCTCGGGGGGATTGCTGTGTTGGTCTGCGCTGTCGTCGTTGTGCTGTCCGGAATGTCTGTTTCGTCTCATCGCTGGGTTCACCTGCGCGTCGCTGTTCTGTCGCTGTGTTGTCCAGACTATCAGGTATGGTATTGTTAACAGCCTGAGAAACAGCACCGAAAGGATAGATATATATAATCCACAATGCTCGGAATGCGTGGGCAAACGTCGCCTGCTCATCGGTTGCTGACTTGCGAGGCGTCTCAACTGGTTAATTTGTGATTTGATACGTATTTGAATAAGCATCACTAACTGGCCCACAGTCATGCGCACATTAACAGTGAACCAATGGCAGAAGCAGCGCAAAGGGCATAATTGTTTGAAATTTAGCAAATCACGAAATGAATTCGCGAATTATTTCCTGTCTCTACCGGTTAATTAATTGCAGTGTTATTAATTTTCCATCATTTACACTATTAATAAAATTATAACGATGTATATGTCCGTCCACAAATTATTAAAAATTTAATAAGTCCATTATAAACTCTCCCCACTGGAGATCGGCTCGACAGTGGCTGTCTCTACTGCTCGTCTCTTACTACACACCGCGGTCCTAACACACCGCCTCGCACTACCCACTCGTCCTCGATGATCCGATCTTCGCACGGGAAGCCCGTACCTCGTCGCCCGCTATAGCTCGCCAAGTGGGTCACTCGCTCTTTTAACTTCACTGACACTGACCAGTATTACTCTTTCGCCGGTGTCGCCACCAGCCCCTGTCACTCTCCCTCGACGAAAGTCGGCGTCGATTCACATATCTGCGACCACCAGTTAAACTGCGAGCCAATAGTAGAGCCACTTAGTAGTGATACCCGTATTTGAGTTTCAACCTATCGCGAAATAAATCTACGGAATTTTGACGTGAATAGGTCTTTAAAATTGCTTCCGTAGTGGGAGGCAATTAAAAAAAAACGAATAATAACAAAATCGGGGGATACAGTTTGGTGTTGCAGCTACATACTATACATCATCACCATCCAAAATTTAATTACAGCACTGGATAGCTGAAGGATCAAATAATTCGTTACGCCAAGTGAGGACTGTGACGCATCGCGCGTGGTGGAGGGGGGAGCGCCGCCATTTTGAGGTAATTTTACTGCGTTTCGAGATTTCCATTTAATATAACTTTTGACTTGGAGAAGCTACGGCGCGGCGTTCGTTTGAGTTCAATCGTCAGCTCTCGTCAAAATCTATCGGCTGCGTATATCAAAAATTAGTGTAAAATAGTTACAGTGATTATATATTGTTTTTAAAATAAATAATAGCGTATTTTATATTTTGTATTGAAAATACTACCTTTCACGTACACATACAACACACGGCCGTGTCCATGACACAGCCGCACCCGCGTGACTGTTCCTCCCGCCCCGGGCGGCGGCCCGCGGAACTTTCACGCGTCACGTGACGCGGCGCGCCGGGCGGCCATCTTGCCGCGGCTTGCGCAACGCAGATCGCCCGCGCGGTCTTCCCGCGCCGCGTCGAGGGGGCGGTCATGTGCCAGTCCAGGCATTGTTTCGTATTTACGTTCCTCACGGTTAAAAACGTGCCGACTCTTGGAGTGGCTGGAATTTCACAAAAAAATATGTGGCTGCCTGGCCGAGCGCACGAGCTCTAACACCCCGAGGGCGCTAACGGCGACAATGGCTTGCGCATCTTACGCCTCTTCGCCTCTACGCGCCACGCACACAACCGGCGTGCAGTCTTCGCCGTCGGTTAACACGCCTCTGCGGGACTTGTAGCGGTGACCCTATCACTTTATTACGAAGTAGTAAAGATAAGGGCTCCCTGCGCATCCCTATAATACTTGTAGTACCGTGTTTAGGATAAATGTCCGTGTCAACACCCGTTTTAGCCTTTTTCGCTGTCCAAAAATACACGTTATAGTCGAAAAAATGAAACAACTCTTGCATTTAAACATGCAATGGTCTTTAAATGCTATTCGCAATCAGACACATTTAATAAATCTGGAGCGGTTTGTGAATGGTGCGTCATCACCTGGAGATATGCCGCCGTTTGGCTAGCAGGGCGGCCACCTTTGAGGTGCGGTCTCATGTCAAGTTGATTTTTTTTTTTAAGTTTTCTCTTCATTTTTATTAGTTAAGGGGTAGTTTCGTAAATTTAACACTATAGGCTACCCATAGATACGGGAAATCAACGCATTCATCAAGTCGCAAGTTGGAATGCAAACCCTCCCACTCTCGCACCGTGTTAAGTGATTGGACCGCAGTTATCTGGACACGCCCCTCTACGTCCGCGAGCAAACGATGCCTGGCCAAGACAAAAGTAAGCGAATCAGAAAGAGGCAATTAACAAGGATGAAAGTGTACTCGCTAAGAAATCAACGAACGGGAAAGAAACATGGATTGAGAACACCTCTGACTTTGACTTCTACTCCGAGGCCAGGCGAATCCGCGAAATTTCCCGGGTCTCTAATTATACCTCTCTTGTATTTGTTGATCTGTCACTAATATTTTAACCAGATATTTAGGTACTAGGTGTAATATAATTACTGTAAAAACTCGCGCAAGTGATAACAATAACAGACACTTGCGCGAATTTTTACACCTATTATATAAAAAATTAGGAAATATTTTTTTAAAAATATTTGTGCCAGAACAAATGCAAGAGAGGTATAGAGTTCGATTAACAGAAATAGCAAGAAAAAAATCAACATGGCATGTGAAACGCCACCTTAAGCCTGATTTTTTTTAAATAATAGTGTAATTCATTAACTAGCTTAAAGTTATATAAGTATGGCACACAATTCATTATGCAAAAGTATCCCAATTGCATAATATGCGCAATTAGAAAGTAGCCTTCTCTTTAAACATGGTTTTTGGACGAAATAATAAGCAGTGGTAGTGTAATTAATAATTGTCAAATATCCAGTTATAAAAATGTGTCCTCAGATACCCTAAAAAAAAGCGTGTTTCAAGCATCATCGTTTAAAATATATTCCAAGGTAGTGCCCCTGGGCCCCTGTTTGCCCAGAAACAGGCCAATACAAATTTTATTCTTATTACTCACCTTTTTATTCTTCAAATCCTGACTACGCAACTGGACTGCATCCAGCAGCACCACATACTATTTTATAATTTTAATTCTAATTTAAAAAAAAATCGTTGGTTTTACTCACGTTCATGGCAGCAGAATACGGAATATCAGCTTACCTGAAATCAAAGAGAAAATGCAAAAAATTACAACCTTAAAGTAACAAGCTAATCATACAGATTGCTATGAGTGGGAAAACAGGTTCGGAAAGAATGGCCCAATTAATTAAATATTGTTTTATTTATTACTAATATTTATACTCTTAGTCAAATTGAAACAATTAAAATGTGTGTCCACAAACTAATCGATCCTTTGTTCAGTCCACAGTTCACTAATCCCGCTGGGGCTCGGCTCGACTGTGGCTCTCTCTACTGCTCGTCTTTTACCGCGCACCTATGTCCCGACACACTGCCTCGCATCA
Organism: Bacillus rossius redtenbacheri; assembly: GCF_032445375.1. Classification (NCBI taxonomy): domain Eukaryota; kingdom Metazoa; phylum Arthropoda; class Insecta; order Phasmatodea; family Bacillidae; genus Bacillus; species Bacillus rossius. The sequence goes on along the minus strand of NC_086330.1, from coordinate 344,977,555 downwards.
CTCACTCGTCCGCCGCACACACAACACAGTCCCGCAACACCAGTCTCCACTCTCCGCTCCACTGGCTCAGAAGCTGGCGTCGTCGCTTTTATACCCCTCTTCTGGAATGGTCTCGCGCCCTCTTGGTTGACCCGACTCCCGAAACACCCAGAACAGTGGCGTTCTAGTAACGCCACTCCACTCGGCGGCCTCCGGGAGCCCGCAGAACCCTCCAGATGGACGGCTCAGGGTCGATGACAAGGCACTGGGGAAGGAGGTGGCGGGGAGAGGAGGGTAGCGAGGCCGGGCCACGCTAATCCGCCGAGGTATGCGCTGCGCCGATGGGCCACTCTTCATCCGGGGGCCTACAGGCCAGATGACCACTGGAAGGCCCACTGGCCTTCTCGCAGCCATGCTCCCAGTACTTTCCTAACGGTATACTGACTGTACAAGAACGTAGCTGATGTACTATAGGCGGAGCTGAGACTATTTCGTGGATTCATATCCTCCGGGCTACACTCGACTTGCCTACACAGGGGAAATTATTTTTTTGCGAAAAGATTTCGAGACCAGCTGTGTGGCAAAACACCTGTACCATCCATCGTCCGCGTTACGTGATTGGTTTTGAGTTTCTTTCAGGCATATTTCAAACTGACAGCACACGAATGACATCAATTTTGTGCGGAAGCAAACTCGTCCTGAATGGTCCGGTCAAAGGAGGCAATGGCTCCTCTTGCAGACGGCCGCCAATTGCGACGAAGATACCGCCGGCGCAGGCATGCCTTCTTTCAGTCTAATGAGCGTTCAGATTATTTCGCGAAAAATGGTCTGCCCCTACGTATTCAGGTAAAAAAGGAAAGGGAAGAACAGAATTTGCCGGAATTAAACTTCTGCCACGGTAGAGGGAGGTGTTTGGTGTCATAAAATAATAAACAATTACAAAATGAATATGATTTATTAAAAAGAACTGCTGTTTTCATCAACAGTGCTTCTTAGCCATGTTTTAAAACACAATAAAAAAAATTTTTTTTTCACTTCAGAAGGGGAAGGGGCAGCTGTCATTCCCCCTCCCCCTGGATACGCCCTTGCTGCCAACAACAGACATGTAGGCCTGTCTGGGAAAAAAAAACCTGATCCACTCACGAAGCTATTGTGTTCTAACACACAGCTAGTCTCAAAATCGTTTCGCGAAATATCACGGCCCATATACCATGAGATGTATATCTTTGTGGGCAGATTTATAGTTCCATTACTGTGCAGAATAAATTCTTACTGTTAAGTAAAATTTTTAGAAGTTTTCTCAAATGTGTTATTACAGCAACACCACGTAACATAAAATTAGTGATCTTATATTAACAGCCTGTATTAGTTTTGGGCACCTACAACCATACTTATTTCTCAATTTAGTGTAAAAGCCAATTCCATACAACTGCTACTGCGACCAATTAAACACGTTACTGCGACCAATTAAACACGGTGCGAAGCACACGGATGTATGGTCGGCCCCCTAGGGTTCTCTGCCTGTCGTGTTAGGGCTGACTCTCATGTCTGATGGGCATGGCTCGCCTGGCAGGTCTCACCTCCAGTGCCGGCTGTGTTCCTGAAAGGCATCAGGTTTTGAATTACAGCTTAAATAAATAACTTAAAATTTTCATACTTCTTAATTTAAGTTGGGCTGGCTGGCAGCCCGGCGGGAATCGACAAAACGTCGCCCCCGAAAAAACCAGTGCCCCTCAATTCAATGCGGACAGCAATGTACAAGCCCCCAACCCTCTTTTCTACTCCAACTCTTCTTCCAGAACCATCCTTCTGTTTCCCGTAAGCATCCTGCTCGTTATTAATGCATGAAATTTTTGCATCGCGCATATCAGAGGCCAGGGTTTTCCCTGTGTCTATGCAGGTTTTACCTAGGCTAAATTTATCTAGTTTTAGTCGAGAAGAGTCAGTTAGGGGAGTTAGTCATGGCGCCAATCGCTGCCATGGCTGGCCAATCCCCCTCCTAGCACATGATGCATGCTACCCCTCCGGCATGGCTTACACCCTGCATGCTTAGAGCGTATGGGCTTCGGCCTGAGACGCACTTAGTCCCTCCCTAACCCGGAACCCTCCCCAACACACTTAGTTTTAGCTTTGAATATATATTCTGTATAGAAGTCGCGAGTGGATAGGATTTACTCTACGTTTTTCAGAAGCGTATGATGAGCAGCTTGGGAACTTCACCGCTGCAGTGCGCTGCCGTAACGCCCTGTATCGTCTTAGTTGTTATTTGCACGTTAGAGCGCAGCACTGTCGCCCGCTGTCATTCCCCGCACCCCCCCCCCCCCCCCTTTATCATTCACTGCAGCTCTAGGTCGTTCAACGGGAGGGGGAAGGGGTGTTTGAAGAGTTCGACACTTGTCCGCTAGGGACCACCACAAGTCGATGCCCTAGAGATGGTGGCGATTGCGGCGGTGAATTAACCAACTACCTCAAAACCGTATTAGAAACTTTAACCTGGGCTGGCGACTTCTATACAGTATATATATTCAAAGGTTTTAGTTAGGTTAGGAAAAAAAATCATACGACTGCTTTACAAAAAATAATTTTAATTTGTAAGTAAATTTCAATTGTCTCTTGCAAAGAGTCAGTCCAAGTAGCAAAGAGCACTCTAAAAACAAAGCTTGGTTATATATAAGCAAGTTGGGTCTAGCCTGGAGTGAAATGAGCCCGTGAAGTTATTGTGATTCACTCATCCCTTTTATGAGCGCCACATAGGTATCCGAGAAGTGACCGCCGTAGTTAAAAAAAGTGGAATAATTCTAAAGTTTGCCCCTAAATATCATTTATTACTTTTTGTGTTCAAACCGGAGGAGGGTTTTTTGTTTTTGTAACTTCATTGATTTTAAATATTCAACTGTTAAATATACTGTGGATCAGCGGGATTCCAGTGAAAAACCTTTGAAACGAAACCAATTTTAATGTTTTCGGAGCAGTTTTTCAGTGAAATGCCACTGGTTTTCGGTAGTTACAAAGAGTTTATTTTATTAAAAAAAAAAAATTTACTTTTATTAGTTTTAAGATTCCATCCTCTCTGGTTAGCCAGGCTTAAAAATAAAAAAAAACCTTTTCACCAACAGGTACTTTGTAAATGAGGAAAGTAATTTGAAGGATGACAAAAATGATTGTGGGAGTAGTTTATGTGTTGGAACAGACCTTTCTAAATACGAGCTGGCTGACAAGGGGGTTTCGTAAACAAGATGACACCTGCCACGAGACCCGTCGCGCCACACAATGCAGCCGGACCGCCTACCTGCTGTGTGCGGATCGCGCTAATCCGCGACCCAAGACTGCGAGGCCACTGCTACCTGCGCACGGCCCAGCAACAAAGCTGGTGGCAGCGGCGTGACGAGCTATTCGCCACGGCCTGCCACGATCGCAACAATTCCCCCCCCCCCCCCCCCTCCAAACCTAACAAAAACTTGTAACTTAATATTTTAGGGAGGTGTCTGGGGTTAGGGAATACTCTAGGTGCGTTCCAGTCCGGATATAACTTAAATAAAAAGGTAATTTTAAAAAAAAATTAGTTCAGAAGTTATGGAATGGTGTATTAACGGAGTGGCGTATTGAGTATAACTGCAAAGTATTATACTTTGGAAAAATTGTTTACAGTGTTGAATTATCTTCATAGCAATGAAATAAGCATGGCTGCCATGTTTGTGCACGTGTGTATTTTTTATTTCAATTGATACTGAAGTTATGATTTTGAACCCTCATACTTTGCGATTATGCAGTTTTTTTTTTTAAGTTATGACACAAAATATAAAGCACTTTAACGTAGTGATTTGGTTGTTCCGCGTTGGAAAATAGATGATCTGAAACATTTGCGGAGAATATTTTCAGCAATGAACGACAATTAAAAAAAAAAAAAAAAAAAAGGCCAAAAATTTATTTTGAAAAGTTAACAACTTTTAGGTCGTTAAGTTGTCTCTAAAGGCCGTACAGTTTCCTGTATTTCCAAAGAAAAAAAAAAACAGTGTTTAGTTACAGCACAGAGTTGCGAGTGTTTATTTCCCTTGCCTTTTGTGTCGTAGCGCCGCGGGGCCCGGCGGCGCCGGACTGATCTCGTTATCGACTACAACCCCCCTCCCCTCCACTTTAGAGGGACGTCCGCGCATGCGCGCTCGGCCCGCGCAGGGGGATCACGGCGCCTGTCCTGCGACAGACAGCGCCGCCTAGCGCGACCAAGCGCGGCACTTCCTGTGGAGAAGGCAGGGGCTATGCGCGCTCTAACCGACACGCACGCCACTCTTTCACGTCACAACAGCTCAACTTCACACACTCAGTCAGTAGATGCAGGGGCGTAGCCGGGGTTTAGGGGTTCAACCCCCCCCCCCCCCGGCCCCCTTAGCACCAAATCTTTAATTAATTTCTTATTCATCACTCAAACAAATTTCATATTAAAATTAATAAAATTTTTACCATTACAATATTTAAATTTAAGTACCGAAAACTGCTAAAATAGCACTATTTTACACCTTAAAATCCAAATTTTTCCGATTTAATACGGGGGGGGGGGGGGGGGGAAGGCATGCTTCTTAACACCCCCCCATACACAAATCCTGGCTACGCCACTGAGTGATGTACAAAGGCACACAGAAAAACGGGAAACTTTATTTTTGCAAACTAACAAAAATCGAATACATGAAACAACGCAAAATTGTATTGACAGTTATAGAACCATTACGATTTGCCATTTTAAGGAAAAAACAATACGAATCATCAATTTGATTTATCTGTTTGTGATTTTTTTTTTTTTGTTCTTGTGAGGCTGCCTCGAGAGTCGCGTCTACGATGTTTGGCCAAGGGCACTGGATGAATTGAAACAAAGAATTGAAGACGAAATTCGTGGCGTCCCAGCTGAGATGTGGCAGCGATCAATGGCCCAATGGGGAACCTGAACAACAGATTAGAAGAATGTATACGTAGACAAGGACGTCTTTCATGGTCATAATTGATAATTTGTGTTGTTGTTCCTTAAAAGGCAAGTTGTAATGGTTCAATTACTGTCAATAAAACTTTGCGTTGTTACATGTATTCTATTTTTATTTGTTTGCCATAAGTTCCCGTTTTTCTGTCTCATGTTTATATATATATATATATATATATATATATATATATATATATATATTTGGATGTCCGAAGGCTTTTACATACAGATTCTAGTAATCTATATGTTACTTATTAACGCTCTGAAATAAGGTCTCCCACGCCAGTTTGACTTTTTTTTTAATATTCTCGTAATTACTAATAGTTAACAGTCATTTCTGTATAAGTAAAACTATTGCATTTATTGCTCTGTCACAAATATATTCAACAGATATTCACTAGGAATAATTTAATATGCGTAATCGAAGTCCAAGTGTTAGTATTAGTTACTATCAATTGCGCGACTTTTTACAGCCAATACATAACACTTAGTGAATATCTGTTAAAAAAATAATTTTTACAGAATAACATGCAAGAGAGGTGTAGTTTTAAATTAACAGACATACATCATGCCCAGAAGAAAAAAAAAATTCTGTACTTTGACAAAAGTTGCCAAGTAATAGTTTGTAATACTACACGAAAAATATTGTAACTTTGTATATAACACATGGCTAATACTGAGTTAATACTGAGTATTTCTTACGAAAATTGGCGCATTATCATAAATTTCATTTTATGTTTCACTCAAGGATAAATAAAAAAACGATAAAACTAATCTAATATTCAATAATTGTACTTTATTTGGTTTTACATGTTAATTAATGTGTGCAGTTAATACTGGAAAGCTACTCAGGGAACTCTTTACAAATAACTGTGGCTACTAGAGGTACCGCGACGACGCTTTCTCGCTTATGTTAGTAAATTTAAAGCACTGGAGGTTGGCGATTTATTTTCACCATAACGTTTTGTAACGATAAAAAAAAGAAAAGGTTTTACTAAGAGGAGAGAAGTGGTTTACGTCGTCACGTGTAATGTTAGCACTATAAATTTTAAACAAAAACCACCGTGTTGATACTGAACACGTCTTCAGCTGTCCATGGGACTGACGTCACGACAACGCCGTATTTTTACACGCAAAAATCTTTTAGCTGCCCGGTTACTGCACGGGCGATAGGAACATATTCGTACTGACGTCTGGTGATTATTTCTGTCACCAAATTCACAATATTCACCTTAACGTCATACCATTGCCTTCCATATATGTACATATTCCACTCTTTTTTTTTAATAACATATTAGGACTTGTAGGTTCACCAATTCGCTGAAATAACACCCCCCCCCCCCCCCCAACTTCCGTTTCCGAGATGAAACTCTGTGTACACTAGCTCGAATGCACTTTAAGCGTATTTTTGTGTCTATCACTTGTGCAGACACTTCATTCCCCCCCCCCCCCCCTCCCCCCGAACATGCTCTGAAAGGAACATTCAGACCTTTGGCAGCTGAGTGCTGTAAACGTAAGTGAGGGGGGGGGGGGGGAAACACAAAAATTTATGTATCAATAAATATTTTGGAAAATTTTATATACAAAAAAAAAAGGTATGCATGTGTCAAAAGTGTCGGAGGAAAAAAAAAGTGTAATATGTAGGGACACCTGTATTTCGCGAATACATTTCGTGTCAAGGTATTTCACAAAATACTGTAGCTTTTCTCCTGTGGTTATTGGCTGAGGTCCGGTGAGAGGTGTCGTCCCGCTCTTGACGGGGCCAATGAGAATGTGGTCACCGTACTGCTGCACCCTCACAATTTGCAATGACTCTTAGAAAAAAGCTACAGTGTTTTGTGAAATACCTTGACATGAAATGAAATCGCGAAATACAGGTGTCAACAGTGTGATACGTTGTGGAATAGGGTGTGGATACGGGAAGCAGTGGCAGACGCCGGGAGGGGCGGCCGGGGTCGCGCCAGACAGCGGACACGGCGCTGGCTGCATCTACGCCCCGCTGCAGTATCGATCTGTCCAGACAAACCCGACCCGCCTGCATTCCCGGGGCGAGTGTGGCGGATGGGAACAGAGAGGGCAAACCTCCCGCACAACCGCACCCACGTGGTCAGCCCCTCCCCTCCACCCCCAACCATCTCCCTCTACCAACACGTCCACGCCCTTGTGACCGCCACTATTCGCGCATTTCACGAGCACTTCCGGGCCCTTATGGACTGCTCCCTGCGAACAGTCGCACGTAATGTTTCTAATTACTAGAGACCGGAAAAATTCGCGGTTTCATTTCACGAAATGCTAGAATCCAAACAACTGTACCTTTATATTGCTTCTGTGATTGGCTTACAGTTTATCTGAAGGACTTCGAGCCAATGGAAAACCTTCAACCAAAAAAAAAGTATCGAATCGCAAGCGTCCCGCAGTTGACGGGTGTCACGAGTCAGTAGCCAATGAGCAAGTGGCATTTGCCTGATTGTGTAGGGGATTGTGCAGTTTATCCTAGAGGTCATCGAAATCGCGAATTTTTCCAGTCTCTACTAATTACTAGGGACTGGAAAAATTCGCGGTTTCAATGACCCCCAGGAGGGACTCCACAATCCTCTACATACTCGGGAAAATGCCACTGGTTCATTGGCTACTGACTTTTGAGACCTGACAAATTGGGATGCTTGCCATGCGATACTTTTTTGGTTGAAGGTTTCTCACTGGCTCAGAGCCATTCATATAAAATTGAGCCAATTACTGAAGAAATGTGAAGGTACGTGTGATGGGATTCTAGCATATCGCGAAATTAATACGCGAATTTTTCTTGTCTCTGCTAATTACTAGTGAAGACCGGAAGAATTCGTGTTTTCATTTCGCAACAGGCAAAAATTCAAATACACGTACCTCTAAAGCTGCTTTAGCTACTGGCTGACGATTCTGGGCCAATGAGATATCCTCAACCAGAGAAGTACCTATCAGATTACAGACAAACCAGTTGAGACGACTCTCAACTCAGCAGCCAATGAACTGGCGTTATTGGCCTGAGTAAACGGAGCAGTGTGTAATCTATACCTAATGAAAGTCATAGAAACAGCGAATTTTTCCAGGCCCTATCCTCCCAAGCCATTACCATCACCCGTACAGTAGTATTTAGTTTATATATATTTTTTATCATAACATTGTTTTCACATACACTTTTTTTTCTTTCAAAAATAGATGGAATGTCCTTTCACTTGGGGAGGTTCCTTCGGAGAGTGATTAAATTTTTTTTTTGTTTCGAAAGTTCTAATTTCGTTCTTTTCATTTTATATTCTGTATATTCAGTGTTCCATATGAAATATTTTCTCTGTTGTTTACAATGAATGAAAATGTTGTTCAACTCCGACATCAAAGACGTGCACTAGCCTTGGGAAGCCCTTCAGGCCATGAGTCGCATAGTTAGGTAGTTTTTCAACCTACTTCGTCGCGGCGGTGCACCTGCAGCAGAAGTTCGTCGGTCGAGTTCAGTCTCACGCTGTATACACGTGCGCAGGAAGCCGCGGCTGTGCGCGCGCGCGGCGGAGGTGCCGCGAGGGGTGCTGTCATAACTTAGAAACACACAACTTAGAAACACGCAACTTAGAAACACATAACTTAGAATGTTCTAAGTTATGACCGTTCTAAGTTATGACTTTCTACGTTATGACGTTTCTAAGTTGTGTGGTTCTGCGTTGCGTGTTTCTAAGTTACGTGTTTCTAAGTTATGATCGTTCTAAGTTGTGTGTTTCTAACTTGTGATAGTTCTAAGTTGTGACTTTCTACGTTACGACGTTTCTAAGTTGTGTGGTTCTGCGTTGCGTGTTTCTAAGTTACGTGTTTCTAAGTTATGACAGTTCTAAGTTGTGTGTTTCTAACTTGTGATAGTTCTAAGTTGTGACTTTCTACGTTACGACGTTTCTAAGTTGTGTGGTTCTGCGTTGCGTGTTTCTACGTTACGTGTTTCTAAGTTATGACAGTTCTAAGTTGTGTGTTTCTAACTTGTGATAGTTCTAAGTTGTGACTTTCTACGTTATGACGTTTCTAAGTTGTGTGGTTCTGCGTTGCATGTTTCTAAGTTACGTGTTTCTAAGTTATGACAGTTCTAAGTTGTGTGTTTCTAACTTGTGATAGTTCTAAGTTATGGCTTTCTACGTTACGACGTTTCTAAGTTGTGTGGTTCTGCGTTGCGTGTTTCTAAGTTACGACAGTTCTAAGTTGTGTGTTTCTAACTTGTGATAGTTCTAAGTTGTGACTTTCTACGTTACGACGTTTCTAAGTTGTGTGGTTCTGCGTTGCGTGTTTCTAAGTTACGTGTTTCTAAGTTATGACAGTTCTAAGTTGTGTGTTTCTAACTTGTGATAGTTCTAAGTTGTGACTTTCTACGTTACGACGTTTCTAAGTTGTGTGGTTCTCCGTTGCGTGTTTCTAAGTTGTGTGTTTCTAAGTTATGATCTTTCTAAGTTGTGTGTTTCTAAGTTACGTGGATTTTTCCAAGTTTTCTAAGTTATGACAGTTCTAAGTTGTGACTTTCTAAGTTATGTGTGGTTCCCGAGCCGCGACACGGAAGTGAGGAGGGGGAGGGGGAGGGGGAGGAATGGTGGGGAGGGGGTGAAGTTTTAAATCAATGTCGCCCCGACGAGTCCTGAGCTCGCTCCGACACCTCCGTGCGGCTCGCGGAGGAAGTGAGGGGGGGGGGGGGGGGGGGGAGTTCTGACGTCGCCGGCGTCTTACCGCGATGGCACACTGCCGCAAAGTTGAGTATGCCGCATACTTAGAGAACGGAAAAATTCGCGGATTCATTCCGTGATAGGCTGAAATCCAAACATGTGTACAATTCTGCTGGTTCTGCTTATTGGCTCGTTGTTTAACTGGTTCTCTCTGGGCAAATGACAGACTATCGACCGAAGAAGCGTCGAATCACAAGCTGCCCAGTAGGAGACACCTCACAAGTTAGCACCCAATGAAGACGCGTGTTTGCTTGAGAAACGCAGAGGATAATGGAGGCTATCCTAGAGGTCATTGAATCCGCGATTTTTTCAGGTCTCTATATAATATGAACAGGTTATTTTACATTCACAGGTCACTGCGAGAGCCTGCAAGTGTCCGGAGCGTTCGATTCCGGGCGACTCGTCTGCTTTGGGAGCAGATATCGGACACACGCATCAACCAATCTGAATCAAATATAATTAATTCTGAGCAGAAATTAGTGGACTACCTTACCTATTCAAACCACGTTTGAAAAGTTTTAAAAACGTTTACAGTGTAACAACTTTGAGACGATATTACGAATAATAGCTCAAAAAAGATTGCTATGTCGAGGCACACATAAATCTTTTTTAATGCCTTTACAAAAGATTCCTTTGGGAACTAGTTGCCAAGAAATATATATATTTTTTTAAACGTTAAAAGTGGATTTTTGTTTTTCAAATTCAAACATTTTTACGGGGGAGGAGAAAATCCTAAGGTTGTAGCAATTTCGACTTCTCACTGATGACGCAGCGTCTCTATTTAAAAAAATTAGTTTCTTTTAAGGTGTTAAAAAAACAAACAAACAACATGTTAGTAAATCTTTCATGTCCGTTTGCCTCAAGTTAATACTCATTTTAAAGACCGTAAATATTTGCGGGTTCAGTGACCTAGACTCCACGATTCTCTGCACACTCGGGCAAATGCCACCACCTGTCGTCTCGACTGGGTAGCCTGTTATTCTGTATGTCTCTGACTGAGGGTCTCTAATTGGTTCTCCAGATTAACAGCGAACCAATGGCAGAAGCAGCACAAAGGTATAATTTTTTTTTCTTTTCCCCAATCACTAGGTACTGGTTTGTTTGATTCTAGAATATTCTTCGTGGTACAGTCTGACTCGCAGATGATCGTAAGACCACCTTTCACCTCCGCGTAACTTGGCAGGAGTCTTGGTGTGTGTGTGTGGGGGGCGGAGGGAAGTCGGCGGCGGACTCCGCATATGGCTGCTTTCTCTCGCCGGTTGCGACACACGGACCTCGCCCGTACGTGCGATTCCAGCCCACTCGCTCGCTCGTTTCCACTCCCCCCGCTGCCCGTCCCACGTGACTCATCGCCCGACGCCCCACGAGGCGAGCTCCGAGGTTCGACCCGGGCAGCCCCCGAGGAGTGTACTCATACATCTCACTCAGGTCTACCATTCACTGCGAACAAGTTCCACAAAAATCACAGTCACCACCAACATACACCATCCTATAACTTACCCAAATGTTCGTTCGCCCAATACGAACAGAAACCATAGCCAGCTAACAACCTATACACCCGAAATAAAGAGCGCAGGGCATGCAGCCCGCTGAAACTTTCTCCACTGGGATTCGAACCCACGAACCCAAATCACACTACATTCTCCCACCGTGCTCCTGAAATCGCACAGCACGGGTTCGAGTCCCTACTGCAACCCCGTCAAACCACCCAACTCACAACACCTCAGGGCCACCAAACATCCATTATCTACATCACCATTCAAACCTAATATCTATTTTCACAACTAGAGGTAGTGGGCGGCAATGCGCGGCCTGGAACTCTACGCGGGCCCGCGGTTCGATGCCCGGATCTGGCATTCGGACCTCGAGGCCCGCAATGGCTATGATGACAGTACAGTTGCAGCTTACCCTGCGGTGGTATTGCCTGATTAAGCAACAAGTCTGAGCCAGCTCGCTGCGAAGGCAATCGACCAATCGTGACTGCGAAACGAGGCTGACACGCGTACTGAAAACACTGACGCCTCGTTATGTGTAACGTCTTGGCCCCTCGGTGTGCGGCGTTTTTTCAGGAGCGGAAGATGTGTGACCACGGCGCTGCCACGTTTGGCGGATGGCGCTAACCAAAGTACACAAAGCCAAAGGGAAACTTTATTATAGTATTAATTAGAGAGACGGAATTTTCGCGCATTTATTTAGTCGCAAGCTAGAATGCAAACCTCCACACTTTCGCACTGTGTTCATGATTGGTCCGCAGTTATCTGGACACGCCCCTCTACGACCGTGAGCCAACGATGTCCAGTTAGGAGAGAAGTAAGCGAATCAGGTAGTGCTAAATAACAAGGATAAAAATGTTCTCGCTAAGAAATCAACCAATGGGAAAGTAAACATGGGTCGAGCACACCTATAACTTTGAATTCTATCCTGAGGCCAGAAAAATCCGTGAAATTTCCGAGTCTCTAGTATTAACTGTTTAAAGAATTTCAAGACTGGCAGTAAATATAATTCTTTGTCGGAAATCAGGTCCAAAGCCGTGGTTTCGTATATTTTTTTCCCCAAGTCTTTTTTCAGTTTCATCGGTGCCGTTTAATATTATATAAATTTAAATATCGGTCTTTTAATCAAATGATTCGATAGTCGACGTAGCTGCTCCGGCAACGAATTCTAGCGGCGGGTGCGGAAACTAAGTGTGTTCTGCGTCCAGAAATTTAGTTGAAAACACAATTTTGCGTATAATTTTATCACGTTCGGCATTATTTTAATTATCCTACATTTATAATTTCGTGTCCGAGTTTCGTATAATAAAAGTATTTGCAACATGCGAACACATGAATTTGCTCGTTACTGAGGTTGGACGTTACATATCACTGGCGAATACCTTTACGGGCCGCTATTTTGGTTCCCAGAGTCAATTATTCAATTCTCCCATCTGAAAGCAAGTTGGCGAACTGCCTTTTAATTTTGTTTTTCCAACCCTCCATCTTTCTTTCATTACTTCGGGTCGTTTTTTAATTCATTATTGTTCACTATTTACTTGCTGTGCTCTGGGTTTTTTTATACTTTTTCCTGGAATTTGTAATGATGATATTTATTGTTCTTTTGTGTTGTTTTTATTTTATCATGTATTTATTTTTAAGCACGAAAGAGCTGAGTCAGCTGGAGCGTGCTATTTTCTTTTCTGTTGTGTTCTTTGTAACTTTGTATTTTATTGCTGAAACAAATGAACTTAAAAACTAAAACTGAAAAGTAGTCTGACTTTTTTTTTTAATTTATAAAGTTGTATGCTATTGCGTGCATACGGGCCTAGACCAGCCAGTGAGATGACCTGTGTCGGTTACAACTCCCCCCCCCCCCCTTTTCTAACAAAACAATAACCCTTGGACCGCAGATTCCGTGCATTTCCCACGGTCTCAACGAATCTAACACAATCCTGCATTGTATAACACGGTAACTTCTTATACCTATGTATATGTCGTATTTTAGTAGACGTGAATATTTGCTTGTTCGCAGACGTAACAAATTTTCTGATAAAAAGTTTTTTTTTTCTGTCTACATCGCGTCGCGGTCGCGATGCTACTGAAATAAGCATCCTAATTTTATTTTTAAAGTATGGTTTAAATTACTAAAGGATAATAAAAATATGTATTATATTTATTACGTTTATTTTTGTTTAGGATACTCTTTTAATAACCTACGTTCATTAACAATAATTTTCCAAATAAATATTCAATTTTGAATTAAGCCGAAATAATTAGTAAAATTTTGACGGCAGTCGAATATAAAATACGAATGTAGTGGCAGGAAAAATTCTGACTAATAATTTCCCCCCCCCCCCCCCCCCCCCCCTTTTACGTTTGACTCATGGTTCGCAATAACGCTATATTTTCCTACGGCAAAGCGTCCTTCCAATCACGTCTTTTACTGTTTTTTTTTTTTTTTTTTTGCAAATGGAACATAAATATTAATGTAAACTTACAGACGTTTGTAAATTTGTACACTTACATGAAAACAGCTGTATCACTACAAAATAGTGTTCGCAGTAATACTGGGTTCAGATTATTAAATTATGCTTGAATGAAACATCAATTCAAATATAAAATTATGGGGCAATTTTCGAAAGGAATATTCAGTATTATCTCGAGAAAAAAAACGTATTATGTATATGTAAAATTAACCATAGCCATGTGTTGTACAAAGTTACAATATCATTCTTGTAGTTTTACAAACTACTTCGTGGAAACTGGTTTTCAAAGGAATCTTTTGCGACTCCAACATACGATCGAAAGTTCTGCGCTGCACTCGCCGTTCGTAAAGTCAAAGATGCACCTGGAGAAAGCTTGTAGGTCGACCTAACAGCCATTCGCTCTGGTACAGGGTGACCCGGGATTAACACCAACTTTCATTTCTATTTTATAGCTTGAAATAATGATGATAATGATAATATAAAAATTAAATTTACGTAAAACAACTGTTACCTAAATCTAAGTAAACTATATGTCCCTCATAAAGTTAAATATCGCAGATTTAAAGTGATATTATTTAGGTTATAAAATTCTGGTAACATATTACTTGTTATGTTAATGACTCATAACAATCTCGATAAACGCATTATCAAACAACTTATCAATCAATCCTAATTTTAGTAACTATTTGATAAACAAAAATAAAAATTCCGAGTTGTGGCATCATTATGCCAAATGGAATATTTTTTTCTTTGTTGTTTAATGCCGTTGTGTTAATTTTAACGTATTTGAAATTCCCTTGTTTTTGTATAAATCTTTGGTTAGCAATTTAAATTTAATTTATTTTACCTTTGTAATTTAACTAGTGTGTAAGCTTGTATTTTTATATATCAGTCTTTCGTCATATTTTTATTTTTTATAATTATATGTGTGAGGCGCAAGGTCATTGACTATTTATTCTACATATGAGACCTTTGATTTGAGTATTTATCGTGTGACGTGCGCCCGTGCGCGGCGGTGGAGAGAGAGAGAGAGAGAGAGAGAGAGAGAGAGAGAGAGAGAGAGACACAGACACACTACCTGGGAGTCGAGTCGCGTCGGCCGGACTGTACACACCGGTCTCAGCGCGCGGAACTTCGCGCGTCGTCGCGAGCAGAAACGTTTTTTTTTTTTCTGGCCGTGCCCTTTGTTTAGTCCACATGAAACGTGTTATACGGTTTTGCAGCTGCACGGTGGTTCAGGGCTTTACGAGTGCTCGTGGGTTTGTGGTGCCAGCGCTTCGGCTATTCACGAGGTGGCGCGCGTGTTTTTCGCCTGTGTACTGGTGATGCAGTAGAGGGAGGGCCAAGTTGACTTCGCCATGGCTCTACTCGCAGGCATGCTGTCAACGATAAAAAAAAAATTGGTTGTCTGTAAAGTCGGTTTACGGACCATAGTTTAATGTGACGTCATAACAAAAATTGATGAAATGATTGCATACTTTATGAATAAAATTGAAGCATTTTTATTTTAATAATAAAATAATAAATCCTTGAAATTATACTAGTAATCAAATTTTTAAAATGCAAGAATAATTAACCTTTATTACCGAAATTGTTGTTGTAATAAGCAATGAAAACCACATTAACTTTTCACTTCATTTTATAAACAGTTGAGTGGAAGAGAGATAGATACGGCGCAAGCGTACAATGAGCGTAACGGGACACGGCGTAACGGAACAATGTGCGTAACGGGACACAGCGTAACGGAACAATGTGCGCAACGGGACACTTTTTCGTGCGTGCAGCCGCCGTTCATCGATTTATTAGACCTTGTCACGTCAAAATGTGAGGGCGTAAGAAGAAGGCGGGTCATGCTGCGGACCATGCGCTTTACACCACTCTGACAGTCCTGAACTACAAAGAAGGTGGATCACCGTTTAAAAACCTTGTTACGCCCTTTGCGCCGCACCGTTTGTCCTTTCAACTTATTGGATGCTACGTTAGTGACGTCACCTGTGCCTGAACGTCTTCAACGTGAATCGCAGAACTGTCAGCATAGTGTAAGACTGTGTACGAATCTTACTTTTTTTTGTTGAGAGAAACTTTTTTTAAATTTCCTTTGCTGGCCAGCTTAATGTCTCATTTTAACTTTGGAGAATTTAAACGGCTTTTTTTTTTTGCGTGTCTCCGCCCCAAAACTCTTATTACCCATGTAAAAGACTTTTATCATATTTTATTATTAAATTAATTGTAATGTGGTTAGTTTCGCGAAGTTATTAATCTATGTTCTTTGCTTCAATATTGGGGGGCACTTTTATTTTTGATAGAGAAAAGAGATCACGCGCGTGACTATTTTGCACTTTGTCTTAGTAAATAAAAAGAAATAATTTTTAAACTTTGTCATATTTTAGCTGTAATTTCTTTTTTGATTATTCATGCGTCATGTACATTGCCACGTTCGTGTATTTGTTCGCGCGTTAGCGTCTGGTAAAATAAATTTCATGAATTCAAATAATTTGTCGGCTTGGAATTACTTTTCGTATCTCACTGCTAATCGCGCAGCCTTAAATTTCGATTACTCTGCTATTTACTTTTGCCCACTCCTGGCTTTACGTCGGAGACGTATCCTTTTTATGGAGAAACAGCTTAGTCGTGGAGCGGAGACGGGCATAGCTAACTGTGGAACAGTAGCGATATTTTTTTTACCCTCAGAGTTAAAAAAATATATATTTACAACAATAGGAGATTTTTTTACGGTGGAGCTAGTAAAAAAATTCGAATATTTTTAGCAAACCTGCAAAATATCTTTAACAAGATTTTGTTTTAAAAAATCGTTATTAGCAAAGAAAGTGAAGTAAACGAACAACAGTTCAGAGAAAAAATTTCCAAACGCCTTTATTTTGCTTTGAATTAAATTTGTTAACTAAGCGGCCAAAGAAAATCAATGGTAGTTTTAAAAATATTTATTTATGCCGAGAAGAGATTTTTTTACAAAAACTTAAAAAAAATATTATTTAATTGTATTTTTTTTCTACTGATTTTGATAGTTTTGGTGGGTGAATTGTTCACGGGAGGATTTGACAACACGAGACGGGAGGCCCGGCCCACCCTCTGGTCGTGGTGTCTCGGAGAACCACCTGTTTGCGGTCGGGCGACCTTGGACCACTTACCTCTGCTGTTTTGTTGCCCCCCCCCCCCCCCCCCGCACCTAGAGTCGTGTCCCCGAAGGCGCCGCCCGTCGCGCGCCCGGCCCGCTTTGCGAACTGCTCAGACCTCCGCCGATACGTCCCTGGGGTCTGCGCTGCAACTGCTTTGCGAGTGGAGCGGAAACATCCACGAGGAATTACAGATATTTTATACATTCATAACTCACGCGAAAACAACATTATAACCAGAGACCGGAAAAAAATTCGCGAATTCATTTCGCGATAGGCTAAAATACAAATAGTTATATCTGAGTGCTGCCTCTGCCATTGGCTCACGACTCACCTGGATGACTCTGGGCCAATGAGAAACACCCAAACCAAAGCTTTATCGAATCACAGGCTGCTTTGCTGGGACGTCTCACAAGACAGCAGCCAATGAGTGGGTGGCGTTTGACCGAGTGTACGCAGAACTATGGAGTTCATCCTGTAGGTCATTGAACCCGCGAATTTTTCCTGTCCCTAATTATAACTACAAAATAGTGTTCGCAGTAACACTGTGTTCGGATTCTAGAACCCGGGAATTTATGTTTTGTGTCGTCCCATAATACCTGAGTAGCTTTCCAGTATTAACTGCGCACATTGAAAAAACACAATAAAACAGAATAAAGTCAATTTTATTCGATTATCTTTTCCGTGGTTAAAATAAAATATTATGCTCGAATTAGAAATTAAAAATTTTGCTCCAATTTTTGTAATATAGCCCATACTCATAATATCTCGAAAAAAATATTTCATATATTAACAAAAATAAACACAGCATGTCTTGTACAAAGTTAAAATATCTATCTTGTACTATTTAAAATAGTTCTTGCCAACTGGTTCCCAAAGGAATCTTTTGTAAAAGTACAGAAAATGTTTTTTTTTTTTTTTCGGTGTGCGTCGCGTAACGTTTCTCAAATTTCGACAGTTCTCGAGAGTGGTATCCTTCTGTCAACACACCCACGAATGGCAATCATGTTTATGCTTTGCACGTGACAGTTGGGAAATGGGTGTCCCACTATCCCACTGGCACTACATTTGAAAAACTGTTGGATTCGAAACTACAGGTCTCACCGAAAGTTTAAGACCATCATCAGATTTAAGGTGATACTATTTTGATAATAAATTTCTGGTAGACATTACTTACAAATTTTAATATCACTTAAAATTCTCTATTAATGCGTTATTTAATAACTAATCATTCCTTATATCAATAATTATTTTAAACAAAACTATTATTTAATTTTTACAAAATTGTTTCAATAGAAATGATTTTTTTAAAGATTTGTTAAATTTTGAAGTTAGTAAAAATGTTTTTATATTTTGAAGATAAAAAACCACTTAAGAATAAGGTGTTTTTTTGCAAAAAAAAATCGTTATTAGTAAAGATATATGCGTATACTAATAACAAACAGTTCAGAGAAATACTTCTTATCGCCGTTATTTATATTTACAAAAATATTGATAACTATTATAATAAAAACCATTATATATATATAAGATTTATTGATGCTAAGAAGAAACTTTCTACCAGAACTTAAGAACAACAAATATTTCTTTTTTTAATTTTCAAATGGTCTTTAAGTTTTGGCACACGCTTTAACTAAACCCACTAATGATGACTAGGTGATGCATACTGTACTCAATTCGTGTCTAAAGGCAATAAACCACTGCATTTTGAATAAATCAATGTTTTGATTTACATCCTGATTTCTATTTAAGAATTTACTTTCCAAATTACTGTCATAACAAGATGTGAATATGATGTTTCCAAACGTAGCGAGGACCAACCTCAGTTCGCGGTTTTTATCACCTTCAGGATGCACTACTCAGCCCTATGCATACTCGGGTTAAAACATCAATTCATTGGCTTTACAGGCATATCAACTGGTTTCGCTGTCATTTAATACTTATTTGGTTGAGAGTTTCTCATTGGTCCAAAGTCGTCCGGATGAACAGCGAACCAATAGTAAAAACAGCTTAGAAGTATGAGTATTTAAATTATAGCCTATTGCGAATTGAATTCGCTATCGTTTTCGGACACTAGTGATCATTTAAGTAATTTAAGTTACAAGCCCTTGCAATCTATGAAGTCGCCATAAATAACGGGAATATTCCAGGTCTTTGAAAATAACCACATAAATACTTTTTAAACGTACAGGGGTGTACATTCTAAATTGCTGCCATCAAACTATACATAAAATTTCTCAGGTCTCTAGCCATAGCTACACCGCCTGGGCGATAATTCTCTTTTAAAGAGATGTTCGGTCTGGACCAGTTAATAAATACAGACGTCACGATAATGCAATAAAAGAGCAGCGACCCAGTTAACAGCTGAGTACTCTGTTACTACGGTCGTGTAAAACGTCACGTTTAGTTTTGTTTATTGCTTCCACGTCTTAGAATTACACAAGTGTGGAATATTCGTGAAGACGCCTGCTATACAAACATGCCGTTGCTAAGAATGACGTTTCGTTCTCCTGAAAAAATAAAGAATTTCGAAACGAAAATACTTTGAAACATTTTATTGTTCGGTGTTCTCTATTTTTTTTTTAAGAACACTTTATGTTATTCTTTACATTGATAACTACTAAAAATCAGTGATATTTTACAGCAAACTAAAATAAACATTCATTGTATTCATTTAACTCAGGGAGCGTATTTAACTGATTAAAAAAAACTATGAAAACTTATTTGGGGTATTTTTAAAACAGGTACGTTCTGGATAAGATGTAGTTGCACGATTTGCTGTTTCATACGTAGCTATTTTATCCCAGTGTGGACTAACATTTAGAGCAGGGCAACCACTTTAAGATAAATTAAATTGTTTTTGAAGGACATGGTTTTTAATTTTTTTTAATAACGCTGTTTCGTCAAGGTCACAGCTTTATGGGTTATGGAGGCGAAGGAGAATTTTAAAGGAACCTCTCTCCCCGCAACACACACAAATACTATACCAACAATTGCTTAGAAAGGGAATGAATGCTAACCGCATTACCACGCATAATCGTTTGTTTTCTCAGAAAAACAACAAACTCTTCGAAGTGCGTACTTTATCAACATACCCAAAACCACCCAAGGAACTACGTTCATTATTTCTAAGCATGTTCAGCACAGCAATGTGAAAGATGCAAAAAACCCTTGCTCTAAAAATGTTTATATTTTGACGATAACTTAAGATATTTTATTTCAAACTTTTCATAGAATAGATTCATTCTCTAAGAAGGACTCCACAGTCCTCTACATACTTGGGCTAATGTCACCTGTTCGTTGGCTGCAGACTTGTCAGACGTCTGAACTGGGTAGCTTGTGATAGATACTTCTATGAGTGAGGGTCTCTAATTGGCCCACAGTCCTCCAGATTAGCAGTGAACCAATGACAGAAGCAGCACAAAGATATAATTACTTGAATTTCAGCATATCACAAAATGTATTCACGAATTTCTCCGGTCGTCAAGTCCAGCCAGAAGTGAAATAACATTCTGGACGCTAATTAGACTGCAATAAGGCATGCCTGCGCCAGCGGTCGCTCCTTGTTACTCGCGTGCAATTGCCTTATTTGGCCGGGACATCCTTGGAGCGTTCGCCTCAGCACTGAATGATTTGTGATTCGTGTGACGATATTAGACACGTGCCTGAAAGAAACTCAACCACCAATCATGATACACAGACGATGCTATATTGTTTTAACATACAGCTATTGTCTCGAATCCTTTTTCGTGAATCACACATGCACCTTGTAATCTATATTAATAAAAGAGACAGTTTGTCTGTCAGTAGTTCACGTAGCGCGGAGACTGTGAGGCAAGAGACGTAAATCTTCCAGATGGAAAATGGTGGAGGGGGGTAATACAATTTGCTTTTTATAGCGATTTTTTTCCAACACATTTTAGTGTGTTTTTTTTTTTTTTTAGAAATTATTGATCACATTTTTCCCATAATCTTCATGGCAACCGCAATTGCATAGTTTATGATGCTTGCTTAAGTTTCTGACAACGACCATTGCATTGATGATGCTTTCATCGCCTCCTGGCAAATGCTTTATTCACTTTCGGATCTGAAATAATCTAGTCTTTCATTAATCATCTTTGCCATCATATCGACTCAGAATAGTTTAAATAAAGGTGAATTGGTAAGCCCTTATTTTTTTTCTAGGTATCTTAGTTCGAATTGAATTTCCAGATTCCATTTAGTTAATTGGTTTTCGGTAGAGGAGTGGCAGTGGCGTGCTCACAAGAAGGGGTATAATGAAATGAGCAGTATTCTGCCTTTAGAATACCGTAGTGAAGTACGAGTACATATGCCAATCTAAAAAACAGAAAAATAAATTACGGCAAACAGGCTTGTGAGGACACCTTGTCCTGTTGCACAGAAAATTTTTTTTTCTCTACTTTTAAGAAAGATTCCAAAACAGTCGCCAATAGATATTTTGTAATACTGCAAGAATGTGTACAGCACGTGGCTATGGTTATTTTTGCATAAAATACGAAGTACGTTTTATCGAGATAATATTGACTATTTCTAACGAAAACTGGTGTTTCATTCAAGCTTTTTTTTTTTTTCAAACAATGGAGTAAAAATCGAATACTCACTAATTGCTATTTTAATTTGTTTTTATTATAGCTATTGATGTGTGCAGTTATTACTGGAAAGCTATTCAGGGAACGGAGGTACTGGGACGGCACAAAGCATAAAAGAGCCGTCGTAAGAATCCGAACCCAGTTAAAAGTGCGAACAACTATTTTGAAGATGTACAGTTATATTTAATACAAATATATCTGCGATTTTACGTTGATATTTCTGTACCATTTACATAGAAAAATTTACAGTGCAGGTGAAAGAAAAAAGTTTTTTTTTTTTTTTTTTTTTCCGACGGGTACTCACCGCAGCGAAGAGGCGGCCATTTCTCTGGTCCGCCAAGTTAAGTGGTGGACAAGGACGGGAGCGTGATTTCTTTTTTTGTTCCTAGGCTAAGCGACTTGTGAAGGTGACGTCGCGGCTTGGCCACGTGGCGTGTCTTCGTCGCCCCGAAGGTCGCTCGCTGGCTGGATCACGGCCTCCTCGGACGTCAACCACTCCAGATACCCTCTTTGCGACTTTTAATTGCTTCTTGGGGACCTCGCGAGCTTGGTGATCGCAATTTAAAAAAAAAAACGGGCAGTTGATGGCAATCATTCCATCATTTCACGGGAATTAAACTACTCTATAGACGCCTCCAGCTTGCTTCGATCCAGAGCGCTCACTGGAAATTACGGCCAGTCGTTATTTCAAACATTACAATATTAACATGAACCTATAACTAGGGACACCTGTATTTTGCGAATACATTTCGTGTCAAGGTATTTCACAAAATACTGTAGCTTTTCTCCTGTGGTTATTGGCTGAGGTCGGTGAGAGGTGTCGTCCCGCTCTTGACGGGGCCAATGAGAATGTGGTCACCGTACTGCTGCACCCTCACAATTTGCCATGAATCTTAGAAAAGCTACAGTGTTTTTTGAAATACCTTGACATGAAATGAAATCGCGAAATACAGGTGACCCTACCTATAACCCGAAGAAATTTAATTAATTGTTTCAACATAACATCTTGTAGGGCCTACGTACTCCTATTGCTGGTTTACATTGGTCATCACAGGAAAAAAAAAAAAACCTCACGAATGGACAACAAAGATGAATGCATAAACACACGAATGACAAGAAGACAACAGCTGATATTTTGCATGATTGGACAACACACTAAATTCCGTGAAAGGAACTTAGAAAAAAATGACTGCGCTTATGAACACAATAGGCTGACAATGACGGACGAAACAGTTGGAACGAGAGCAGAAAATACAGAAAATAACACAGCAGAGACTCCAGACCCAAACTATGTCACTAGGGGCAGGCAATTTTCGCGAAAAAATCCGAACGCCTATTAGACTGCAACAAGGAATACCCGCACCACCGGATTATTCATTCTGATTGACGACCGTCTGCGAGAGAAGTCGTTGACTTATTTGACCGAGCCACTCAGGACGCGTTTGCTTCCGCTCTGAATTACTGTGATTGGTGTTGAAACAATCGACATGTACCTGAAAGAAACTCACCCAGTCACGAAACACAGACGATGATACAGTGTTTTAACTTTCAGCTGGCCTCGGTATCTTTTCGCGAAATATGCATGGCCCTATATATCACTTACCACTTACAGGTCATTACGCTAATTTAAAAGGATACACCTTATGGTTTAATAATAGAGGATACTTCGCACTGCATTGGTACTTCTAAGTGACCTCGACCACGAAGGTCAAGCTACCTCATTTTAAAGGAAAAGAGATGTCTATTCGGTGAACAAGGTAACATCTACACATCTGTAGCTCAGTATTTGGTTTCGATAAACACTTCTGTGTTCTTCGTAATAACTTACTACTCACGCAAAAGGAATGTCACGAGGCGATTTTTAAATGTCCGCACAGATACGACATAGACTACACCAGCGTGTGAAATGAATTATATAGCGTGACTGCGTACACTGTTAGAAATATCAGTAAATACGCAGATTTTCAAAAGAAGTACGTCCCCTAAATGAAATGTAGGCATGGTTAGGTGTGTTACATTAATAAAAATCTCGTAAATATTTGTTCTTTCTTTTTTTTCGGGAGAATAAATTTATATTTATGTAGGTAATCGTAACTAAAATAAATTTTGTTATTTTAGGTCAGTTATATGAATAATTTGTAAAATCGCTGTTAAAGCATTTCAATTCGTTCTTCATAATTTTTCTTTCGGAAAATTGAGTTTTCGTACGTCTAGGCGATCGTAGCTGAAACGAAGGGTTGGTTTGTTAGATAATAAACATTAGAGATACTTTAAAATCGTGAAGTTGAACCAAATTTGAATGTGTTCGGAACTGTTCTGGTTCCACTCCGCATTTCAGTGAATTTTAGGCCGGAATTCCAAGACACAAAATTAAGGGTTTAGGTGTTGAATGTGCTACATCTATACCCTACCCGTATTCCTAGTGCACGAAAGGACACGGCCAGTCAATAAATTATTTTTACGGAACGGATTTTGGTGTTACAAATCCGTGACCTATCTGTTTCCCACAACCCGCACGTGCGCAAAGTTCATTTCGCCCAGATGGCGGACCCGCGTCTGGCGCTGTTAACTCGTATATAGTCACTTTCGTGAACTTCGGGGGACGTACCATGCGTGCTGGTGCGCCATACGAAACCTTATGTTAGCGAAATTATCCTGGAATACATTCTATACAATTTAATGGTCATAAAAAGAAATAATTTCAACTTAAAGAGTTCTTAAGAAAATTAGTAAGGCGGTTCTATTTTGGTGCGATGGTGCTGCTATCTCTAGTATTTCTGCCGAAAAATTGTATCGATGGATGGGAAACATTCGCTAGAATGCGTTGGAACCAGTTTATAGCCTCGCGGTTGCCGTTTTGATACCTTGCTGAGATTCGGTTTGGACACGTTCTGTAATACGTATACCAGCAAGGCAGTGCTTATTCACTATACCTTACCCAAACGTCCTTAGGCTTCACATTCCAAAACCTTCTGTTGCATGCAGGTTGGACTACGTACACATGCTTACATGGTAACCATCTTTATTTCTCTAGCTCATGGTCTGCACCATGTGGGTTGGACACCCAAACTATTGGCCGAAGTGTGATGTGAAAACCGAACCCTTTTCAATGACTGCATTTTATGGAAAAGACTAGTGACAGAGATTCTCATTCATACTTCTGACCATCATCAGATGTGCATGGTCAAACACTTATTTCTACAATGTTTTGGGAGTTGCAACATGGCGATTGTGAGGACAAACGTGACTTCAACCACGTCACCGCATGCCGTCTTATGACAATTCCTGAATCCGTGGTTGCAGATGTACCATCTGTAGTCAATCACTCCAGAGTTAGGCTGGGGTTATAAACTACGCAAGTAACACAATTACTCAATAAGCAAACAAACCCATAAAAATCACAGTCTTTTATAAAGCAAGCAAGTCACAAGATGACACCAACTCTACAAATTAAAATTTTTAATTTTTAAAGCACATTTCTACTCTAGGATTCTTTTGATTCTTTTATTTATCAAGATAAAAATGAAATTACAAATATTCTGATTTCAAATATTTATTTACTTTCACTGAGTGAAAGTAAAATACGTGTAAACATTAAGTACGTAAAAAATAATACCGTAAGGCTTCGATGCACATAACATCTGCGTCTCTAATAGTTTCCGGAACACTTCTCTTCAGATATGGCCATCTAAAGCACAAGCCAAAACGCAAGAAAGATGGAAGTTGAATAATATTTGCGTTTCGTTATTGCTATAAACCGGAAAAATTCGTGGACTCATTTCGTGATATGGTAAAATTCAAATAACTATACCTTCGTGCTACTTCTGCCATTGGTTCACTGTTCATTTGGAGGACTGTAGGCCAATTAGAGACACTCAATCATACAAGTATCGAATCACAGGCTAACCAGTCGAGACTACTCACGAGACAGCAGCCAATGAACAGGTGTCATTTTCCCGAGTGTGCAGAGGATTTTAGAGTCCATCCTGGAGGTCACAGAACCCGCCAATTTTTCCGGTCTATAGTTATTGCGCCTTGCGTAGATTGCAAACCGGTGCTACAAAATGTATTGCTGAAACATGTTGCGTCTTGCGTTCTCGTCTTCTCGCGCAGTTTACAAACCAGGCCTCAGGCCTGGGAAGACGTGAATGCGAGACTCCTCGGGGGCGGAGTCGCAGGCGGTTTCGGCTCTTAAGTTCTCGAACAATGGCCGGCACAGCACGGACGACCACGCTCCAGGAATGTATGAAAACTGCCGGACGCATTGTTTCCAGGACCGTTGCGCGAACAAACACAACTGACGCAATCAGCGGTCCCGCGGAAGCTAGATTTTCCGCGCGTCGACCCGTCGTTAGGGCAGTCTAGTCAAGGGAATTCCTGTTCTCTCTTGAAACAACTATAACGACTACGTTCTTTGAGTGGTTCAAGCAATGGAAAAGATGTATTTAAGATTTTTTTTAAATATATTTTATTGCTAGAGACCTGCAAAATTCGCGGATTCATTTCGTGATATGCTACAATTCAAATAATTATACCTTAGCGCTGCTTCTGCCATTGGTTACTGTTAATCTGGAGTAATGATGGCCAATTAGAGACCCTCACTCATAGAAGTGTCGAATCACAGACACTCGGTCGAGACGACTCACAAGTCAGCAGCCAATGAACAGTTGGCATTTTCCCGAGTGTGTAGAGTGTAGTAGAGTCTATCCTGGAGGTCATTGAATCCGCGAATTTTGCAGGTCTCTATTTATTGCATATATAAACCACCCGTTTTCCAGTGTCCTCATCAGCATGCTTGTGCCTGAGGATGGTAACTGATCTCACTTCTCGAAACGTCACAACTGTTTCTCAGCAAGCCTATTGTTTTCGTCTGTGCTGTGTTCGTGGTGTCCGAAGTCTCTGTTTTGTCACATCGCTGGGTTCGCTTGCGCGTCTCTGTGTTGTCCGCATTATTTGCTTTGTTGTCCAAGTACCTATACATTTGGTATACATTTTCTGTTTTGGTTACAACTGTCTAATCTTTGTTAACCCACTGTGTTCGTTTGTGCTGTAATTTTTTTTTTTAATTCCTTTCCTAATTCATAATTTCTGTCTATGCTTTTAACTTTTGACATCGACTGATATTGGCTAGTTTTCTGAGGTTTGTATGTTAATATTTGTCCGTCATTGGAGATTCTTATGACATACAGTACAGCAATGGCGTATGTACAATAAAACTACGACATTCGTTAATTATTCTTCGTAATTTTATATGGTAAAATTTACGCAATCGTTATGAAATGTATATTTTAAAAAATTTATATTTTTTTCCGGTTATTTCTATGAAAATCATTATTGGTGTAATTTTATAATTATATATATTATTTCGTTTGAGGTACTCGTGGCACGTATTTAATAATAATACATAGCACGAAATTTCCACTCTTAAATATTTTAAACAAGTAAACAATAAACTAATCTGAATTAAGCCCTACCGGAAAAAAAAATCAAAATTACAAAATGACGAATAGACCAATTTAAACATTATGGAAGTTGGCCCACTTTTTTTTCCACAATTGCCGTTATTAAAAGTTTTTTTTTCCTTACCTGGAACCACAATACCGCGACGGGCACAACAAAAGCACACGGTGTGACAGAAAAATATCGCGTTATTGTGAACATGCCGTTTTACACCCGAGCGGCAAAATGTTTCCTGTCATAACGTATACACCACACATACGACAGCCAACCATGTATAGAGGTATTGTTATTAAAATTGACATGTTTGAAATAAATAGGTAAAATACAAGTTCAAGATGCATGCGGGAAAAAACGAGTGCGTGAACACAATTGAAGATTTCAAACAAGTTCAGTAAACAAAACATTTAAAAAAAATTACGCATATAGTATTAGTAGGGGCACGTATTTTTCGCGAAAGAAGAGTTCCAAGCTAGCTGTGTGCTGAAACTTTGTAGCATTGTGTGAGTTGCGTGGTTGGTTGAGTTTCTTTCAGGTAAATGTTAATTGAGGCACACGAATCACAGAAATTTTGTGCGGAAGCAAACTCGTCCTGATTGGTCTGGTCAAAGATGACAATGGTTTCTATTGTAGACGGCCGCCAATTACAACGAAGAAGCTGTTGTCGCAGGCTTATTTCACTGCAGTCTAACGAGCGCACAGGTTGTTTCGCGAATCAAATGCATGCCCCTGAGTACATCCAACGCACCAGACAAACCATAATTCCGGAAAACAAAATTCCGACGCTCGTTTCCGAAACTTCATACCCACGGCGCGATGAAAAAAAAAATTCTAGTCGGAAAGTCTTGTGAACCCACGAATTTCGGTCGCGCATACGTCTGAGACGTGTCGAGCGTGATGGGGACGCACCACAACGCCGACAGCTAGAAAACTGCTGTGTACCACAACGCCGAATTACCACAACGCCGAAATACACTAACGCCGAAAAATGTCATTGCAGGACTGCCACAAAGGTTAGGTTAGGTTAGACTATGTTATGTTAGACTAGGTTAGGTTAGGCTAGGTTAGGTTAGGCTAGGCTAGGATAGGCTAGGTTAAGTTAGGTTAGGTTATATTATGCTAGGTTAGGTAAGGTTAGGCTTGATTGTGGTATTTCGGCGTTAAGGTACATTTAAAAAACACACACAAATTCATTCAGTTGTTATTTCGGCGTTGTGGTATACAGCAGTTTTCTAGCTGTCGGCGTTGTGGTCAATTTTGACATTCGGCGTTATGGTATTTCGGCGTTGTGGTAACGACCAGATCGTGATTTGTTAGAAAAAGCTTTTACGAGCTGAGCATTGACCGTGACCTTGGAACCACCTCTCGTCCTGCGCCTCTCCTCCCCCCCTCTCCGAGATGGACCAGGAAGCCGTCGCCTGGGTCTGGCGTCGGCGGGGGCGTAACACACGGGGGGTGTGTCGGGGGGAGGGGTAGTAGTTTGTGTGAAGGGGTTGAGGGGGGAAGCGGCGCTGCACATTCTGTCCCGTCGCCATGGCGACCGGCGTCGGCGACGGCGGCGGCTGTCTGCTGCAACTGCAGATGCAGCGAGAACAGGGCGAGCGAGCCAGACAGGAACACAGTCCCCCCCCCCCCCTTACCCTTCCGCCGTTAGGCCCGTGTGCCACGATGACAAGTTTCCAGCACACGCTGCTGCCAGATCCTGACAAGATGATAAGCAGAGCCACGGAATTTTCGCGCATTCATTTAGTCGCAAGCTAGAATGCAAACCTTCACACTGTCGCACTGTGTTCATGATTGTACCGCAGTTATCTGGACACGCCCCTCTACGACAGTGAACCAACGATGTCCAGCTAGGAGAGAAGTAAGCGAATCAGGTAGTGCCAAATAACAAGGATAAAAATGTTCTCACTAAGAAATCAACCAATGGCAAAGTAAACATGGGTCGAGCACACCTATAACTTTGAATGCTATCCTGAGGCCAGAGGAATCCGCGAAATTTCCGGGACTCTAATGATAAGGACCACGTACTTTTCACTAGACTGCAAAATGTTATGCCCGTGCTAGCGACTGTTTCCTTGTAACTGGCGGCCGTCTGCAAGGGAAGCCATTTGCCTTACCTGGCCGGGGAAATTCAGGACGATTTTGCTTCCACACTATTGGATAGCTATTATCGGAGTGCTGACAGAAGACAATCGGTCCAAAAATACATTGTATTTCCACTATTTTTTTTAAATCGCCATTAATAAAAACTTCTGGATTAATAAGTATATATTAGAGGTTACATATTAGAATGTAATTAAATATGAAATACAATATGATAAACACCCATAACTAGAGACCTGCAAAATTCGCGGATTCAATCGGTGATAGGCTAGAATTCAAACACATATACCTCTTAGATAATTTTGCTATTGGCTTACTATTCATCTGGACGAATCTCAACCAGTTATAAACCCTCAACCAAAGAAGGATCGAATCACAGACAAACCAGCTGAGACGACTTACAAGTCGGCAGCCAATGAACTTGCGTTATTTGCCCGAGTGTACAGGGGTATGTGCAGTCTATCCTGAAGGCCATTGAAACCGCGAATTTTGCAGGTCTCTACCCATTACTATACCCTTGCCCTTTAATTGTTTTTATTTATGAGAAAGTAAGGGTTAGATTTATTTATATAAACCCAGCCAACCACGAAACGCACACAATGCTACAAAGTTTCAACATACAGCGGGCCTGGAAATCTTTCCCCCGCGAAGAGTACGCGGCCCGATGAGTTTTGTCGCGCTTACGTCGAACATGATCGGCGGGAGGAATTGTTTCATCCGCGTGACGAGACGAGCTGCGCGGAGGAAGGGGGGCGGGAACCGACTAACGGGCGGGGAAACGGCGTCGGAACCCGGCCCAAACACCGCCTTGCACGTCGTTTTCCCACGCCAGGAGGAAGCACTCCACAACACAATGTGCTCACAAACTATCCACACCCTCGCAAACGGTTACTTCACTCCCCCACCTCATCGTATTCTATAGCAGCGATGGCCAACTTCACTCTTCATAACTTAGCCTAGCCTCACACAATATACTATCTGTAATGAATCCTGTATTCTTTTCTGCATGTCATTTGTTTAGAAGCTTACTGTGGCTGTGTTTATTCCAGGAAGAAGTTAAAGCAACGTAAGGGCAAACGCAAACAGTAATATTTCACTTTTTTTTTGTGGATTTCTGAATTGATTTTGATCAAAGAATTACCAAAGATTAAATGCTACTTATTTATTCTAAAATTTTACCAGTGTATTTAATAAATTACTGATAATAGCAACATTAAAATGTACACGTTAACAAAATGTTTTTGATTGTAGGCCTGCCAAGCTACCAATCATAGGCCTACGAATAAAAATAATGTTTTTTTATATCTCCCACACAGAAAAAGTAAATAACATGAAAAACACAGTAACGGATTATTTCTGAAGCCACCATATTTCGCTTATTTATTTCACTCCAGGCTAGACTGGACTTTTCTACACATATCTAGTATTCTTATATCGCTCATTGGTAGAGACTGGAAAAGTTCGCGATTTCGATGACCTCTAGGATAGACTCCACAATCCCCTACACACTCAGGCAAATGACACTTGCTCATTGGCTTTTGACTCGTGACACCTTTCAACTGGGACGCTTGCGATTCGATACTTTTTTTGGTTTAAGGGTTTTTCATTGGCGTAAATTCCTTCTGATAATCTTTGAGTCAATCACAGAAGCAATATAAAGATACAGTTGTTTGGATCATAGCATATCGTGAAATGAATCCGCGAATTTTTCCGGTCTCTACTCACTGGTCGATAACGAGGATACGTTCTTTGAAGTGTTGAATGCAAATGGGTAAACTCTTATCCTTGCTTATAAACAGCTCAGGGTCTTCAAGAGAACTGTAGTCAACTCATCCATGTATGTGCTTCAAGTCTACTTAGATACCCAATGAGTAGAGACCGTAATAATTCATGGATTCATTTCGCGATAGGATAAAATTTAAACACATATACATTTAAGCTGCTTTTGTTAATGGCTGGCTGTTCATCTGGACGACCCAGGGCCAATGAGAAACTCTCAAACCACTGAAGTATCGAATCACAGGCTACTCGCCAGTCAGCAACCAATGAAATGGCATTATTTGCCCGACCCTGCAGAGAAATTTGTAGGCCAGCCTGAAGGTCATTGAAACCGCGACATTATTCCCAGTTCCTCCCAATGAGTCCTTAAAGTAATTTTGGCTCAATTCATTATATGCTGCTCTTTACGGCTTTCAAGTTACCACATGAGGCAATTTTTTTTTTTTTTAAATCTCTCTTAGAGAAGTTGGGAAGAACACGAGGAACGGAGTAACGGATTGTTCTGTATTAGCGAGTTGTAGAAGGTCACTGGACATGACAAGTGATGGATTTTCAATGGTCGAGCTGTGTTCACAAAGGATCGCCACACAGGCAGGAGCTGAGCATGACAAGAACACTGACAGAAGTGGGACGTAACCATAGCGATCCAAAACACGTCCCTGCGAGTTGAGCTCTCTCATTACGGCACGTCATGATTAAAACCACGATAGTTGACATCTAGGACTGAATGAAACCTCACAAGACCGTTGTGGCACTGTTTAAATTATCAAATGAAGAGTACACGAGCATTAAGCATGACAGGACATTTTACAATACGCTTTGCCGGATACGAGCATACCCTAGCTGACGAAATTACTTCTAGTTAAGGTGAAATTTTAAGCTCGACTAATAAGTTGCAGTAAATCAACTAATATAGTTTAAAGCAGTAAATCAACTAATATAGTTTAAACACGTCACTCTAAAGTGCCGATTATTTTAATAAGTTTCTCCTTGTTACTAATTTAAACTTTGGGAAGTAACATAACGAAAGCAAATAGTAACTTGAAACAATCCGCGACTCCCAAGTAATCTCTATATAAATCAAAATGTTCGTTCAAAATCTTAAATCTCAGAATTTCTTCACCAATTGCTTTGAAATTATGACACAACGTTGCATTCGAATACGTGCGTGTTTTTATATACCTATGTCATACCTCTGACAGGTAAAACTATAGATAAACTATAGATAGGTAAATATATACGCAAATTAATATTTCTGTGTTCGTCTTATATTTATAGACCGGAAAAATTCGCGGATTCATTTAGTGATAGACTGAAATTCAAACATGTGTACAATTCTGCTGGTTCTGCTATTGGCTCGCAGTTTAACTGGAGCTCTCTGGGCCAATGAGAGACTATCGACCAAAGAAGCGTCGAATCACAAGCTACCCACAATTTAGTACCCAACGAACACGCGTGTTTACTTGAGAAATGCAGAGGATAATGGAGGCTATCCTGGAGGTCATTGAATACGCGAATTTTTCCGGTCCCTACTTATATTTCTTAAAGATAAAGATATAGATAAGAAGATACAGAAGGAAACAGAGCGGTAGAGATATAGAGAGGTATAGAGAGGTATAGCGAGGGCTACATAGATTATAGAGAGATTTAGATAGATATAGATAGGGAGATATATTGATGTATAATATAAACATAGAAGTGAGATATATATAAATATAGAGAAATGTAGAGAGATATAGATAGGAAGATAGATTGATATATAGATATAAACCTAAATGCAGAGATATAGACAGAGGTAGAATATTTAGAAATAGAGATATGTATAGATTTTAGTGAGATTTATAGAGGGACATTTATAGAGAGGGTGCTTTGTAAATGTAACAAATTATAAAAAAATTGAAAGCGGCATAGCAACGCATTAGCTAGTTTTTAATATAATTTGTATCAGTATCTGACGTCCCAACTAACGAGCTATGGTAACCGTCTTCGCGCGAGTTGATAAGTGATTTTTAAATCAGAGTAAGCGAAGAAAACAGTCATTTTGGTTGCTTTTCTCGGGTTTTAGTAAACAATATTGCTACGTTTTACGACATAAATCACACACACATATATATTTGTATATATATATATATTTGTATATATATGTATATATATTTGTATACACATATAAAACAAAACACATCGATCTTGACATCTGAATTTGATGTCAAGAAATTGATTTCTAAAAAATAATCTCCATAATTATTTAACCACGTATCCCCCCCCCCCCCCCCAGAATATTTACCATAATGTTCCATTACCAACATAAGGTTTACATAATTTGAAATAAGTAGATTTAAGTTAACCAATCATTTATTTTTTGCAGATTGGTAGGTACCTACTGCTTAATTTTTTTTTAAATTATTTCTATCACTTGGTAGAGAGTAGCATGGGTTCTACCAAACTCTCAAAATTTAAGTTAGACAATACACTGTAAAAAAATACCAATAATTGTATGTTTTATTTGGTTCTGTTATAAAAAATCATATAAAAATTAATTGTTAGAAAATCTTTCAGTATGTTACCGGGAAATTGTACCAAAACTACTTTTTTTTTCCGGAAAAGTAACATTTCTAGTTATTTACATACCCTTCCCCTGTTGCTTCTAACCAAGCAGACGCTGACCCCCGCCCCCCTCTTTCGGGCTTCATGAGCAGAAGGAATTGGGGGGGGGGGGGGGCATTGGTTGTCAACGAGGGCTCGCGCGTGGAGAATATTCATTTGGCGTCGTCGTGTAAAAAGGACCTGCGGATGACGTACGCGGCCGTTAGCTGCTCTGGAAACGGCTCTTTTGTATTTCGTGATCCTTGTTTTTTTTTTTTTGGTTGGTCACCGCCTCTTCCCTCCTGTGTTCGCGCCCCACTTCGGAGTGACACGCCGGAAGGAGGACACTCGGACATTACGGTGCAGGGGGGTGGATCATCAAAGCTGTCATCGCGCGACGCTTCCACGAGTTTTTATTTTTTTACGGCTTGCTGCGCTGTCTCATCCCTCGTGGCTTCAAACGCTGTCGTCACATCATTGCAGGAACTGCTAGTCGGCGCTAGCTGCCAGCATCACAGATGGCGAAACACTGTCGGAAGCGGTAAAAGACAGAAGTTGAAGGACACAATCTTTAATTATACAATTTTAGAGCCATGACCTTTTTTGTTTTAAAATTCTTTATGAAACTGAAAATTTGGTTTCGTTGAAGCATAGTAAAGGACGTGTAATTTTTTTCCTCGGAACAATCTGAGCTATCGTTAGGACTGCAGTCACCAAAAGATAGTTCGTTGAAATTGGCGGACATCTGCAAGAGAAGCCATTGCCTTACTTTGACCTGGCCAATCAGGATGAGGACATGAGGTTGATTACGCACAAAATTGATGTGATTCGGGTGCCCACAGCTGACACATACCTGAACCCATTTCAACCAACCACGTGACACAGGCGATGCTACAGCGTTTTTACCACACAGCTGGTATAGACTTCTTTTCGCGAAAAATACACATATGCATCTGCTTGGCGTTAATGGGGGCCCGTCTGGTCGGGGTGTATGTGGGTTAGTGAGGCGGAATGATAAGCGCGACGCTCGTAGGTTAGGGTGACCAAATCATAAACTTGAAAAAACGGGACACATCCAAGGAGGGTTTGGGGGCGATACCCTCCAGTCCGAGTGGCCTCCATCGAGACGTAATCATTGAAACATGCTCTTTTTTTTGCTAATTTGAGACCTATAATTCTTTTTCAATTTACCTATGAATATGTAATTTAATTTAAATTGTGAGGCGTATAATAAATAAAAACAATAATTTTGCAGTGAATACTTATTTATTATAAGTATGTCTGACATACTTAAAAACATAATTAAACAAGGTAACTAAAATGGGTGAGTTCAACTGTCGAGAAGAGGGGAAGACGGTCCGAGGAGAGGCGCGACAAAAGTGTATCATCAACCCAACGTAAATACGGGACATTTAGGCGTCCCGGGAGACATTTTCGGGACCCCGTGTACGATCCTTAAAAAACGGGACAATCCCGTTTTTACGGGACGTTTGGTCACCCTATCGTAGGTGCTTCAAGCGCGGTGTCGCCTCTAAGCGCAAGGCTCTGAACTGGCGCGCAGTCTTCTCGTCGTCACAGGAAAACTGTAAAGTGACCGTAAAATTATATGGCGGAGAAATGAAGATAAAGGTATAATGCAACTGCTTTCAAGACTATGTACTGGTGGTACTGGTTGTTTTACGCCTAAAACATTACTCTTAAAACACGCCTTTTAGCAATTTTAACTCTTATAGAAACGCAGTTTAAAAACTTCATCCGAAATAATAAGTACTTTTCGCCCTCAGAGAAATCTTAAATGCTTTGCGTGGTTTTTCCTGAAGCTCTGCGCACCGTGTGTGTGTGTGCCCGGGTAGGTAGAGCCCTTAAGGGGCCTCCCTAGTAGCATCAGAAGTTAGCGGAACACTATGTTTTTAAAATAATGATGGGACTTTATTAATCGACACTACGAATCTGAAAATTTTTCACCCACGAGAAGATAATACACGAATTGTCTGTATACTTTTACATTTTTGTTTTTTTCTATCAAAATATGAAATAAAAAATCACCAACTTGTCCAACTTTGGGGCCATTTTATACTGCTTAGGAGAATGACAGAAAAAAAGTACAAGTCTAGAAAAAAAGATAATTTTTTTCTGAAGAAATTCATGTATTTAAAACATATAGTCATCGCTTTGAATTCCGAGATATCTTTTCCACAATTTCTGCAAATCCTGAAAGTTTTCCACCGTCTCGTGCTGCCGCTCGGCGAAGCCAGCTCGCAGGTATAGTGGTGGAGGAACCCGTTTCCGGAGGGGAGTCAGGCTACCTGTGTGTGCGTGCGTGCGTGAGAGGGAGACAACCCTCAACCGGCACCGGTAAAAGATAATCCCGTGACCGAAAGAAATTCTCAGAATTGCTTTTAGTGTGCCTCGCCACAGTACCATGTGCTCGACCTCTCTATATTCGTGTATCTCTAAAACATTGCTTTTGTTTAAACTACAAATATCCTAAAGCTTACCATTCTAGATCATGTATTACGAAATAAAGTATTGAAACTAATCAATCAACACATTGAAAGTTGTCCTACAAACTATTTATTGGTGGCTTTACAGTCTCGCTAGCTAATTAGACAAAATTTATATTTAATTTTTAACATGAAAATACACTTCATTGTTTTTCCTTTTATTTTTAATAAAAATTCAAGAAACAATTATTATACTACCCAATATTTTTTAAAATTATTTTAGTTTTCCAAAAGGATTTTACACATCTTACAACGCCAAGGAAAATTTTTATACTGGTATTAACCAAATGGTTAACTATTTACAAAAGTTTTGATACTTAAAAATGTAGGTTTTATATAAAATGTATCTTAAATTAAAAGAAAAATCGTATTTTGAAAACTAAATGTCATTTTGCTATGCTTTTTGGTTAGATAGATATCTGATTGTCTGCACTGTTTTAAAAATGTTCATGGAATGATAAATAAAAAATAAAAACTAGGGAAGTTCTATATTAAATAAGCTAGTCAGAATTATGTAAATGTTCCTCCTGGCGCAGGAATCACGAGGAGGATTGAAGATGAGGTCAGTGACCGATCGCTCACATATGTAGTTATGGATGGTACGTTATTAATTACAAAATTCAAAAAACATTTTGAAGTTAAAAAGTATAATTAGTGGCAATGTTTAATAAAGATGACGTAAATTTTCAGATAAACTTATTTCTACAGCTCAATTAATTAATAAGGGCAGGAAATAATTTTTTTACAGCAATTATACAAAAACATTTTAAACCACAATTAATTTATCCAAAAACCAAAATTAAGTAAATATTGCCCACACATTACAACATCCACGAAAGAACCTTGCAAATTATTTTTGTTAGATGCATTATTTTGCATACAAGTTCTTTATTTTTTTTATACTTCACCTACTTATAATTGTTACATATTTGGCACATGGTCCGTCACGCCCAATTAAAGGGCCTGAATAAGTAGAACGCGTTTCTGATCAAATTGCACGCCTGTTACTTTACCTGCAACCCGGAGCGGTGTGAAATAAATTATTGTACATTCGTGACGTTGGCAATCAACTTAAATATTTATGAGTTAAAACCAAACATAACTATAACGGATAATCAAAGAAATTTTGAAATTTTGAAAGTTTGTTCTGTTTTTATATAGTACA
The DNA here is from genome assembly GCF_032445375.1 of Bacillus rossius redtenbacheri. Classification (NCBI taxonomy): domain Eukaryota; kingdom Metazoa; phylum Arthropoda; class Insecta; order Phasmatodea; family Bacillidae; genus Bacillus; species Bacillus rossius. The sequence goes on along the minus strand of NC_086330.1, from coordinate 344,940,587 downwards.
CAAAGCAGTTAAACCATAAATTATTTGTTGTTGAAAAGAAATAATCCTTAACCTTTCATGCTTTTTTTCATTTATTTTTATTACCAGATATTTCCGTTTAAGTAATACTTATATATATATATATATATATATATATATATATATATATATATATATATATATATATATAACAATATAGCAATCTAGAAAAAAAATTAAGGTAGCCTTATTCCAAATATGTTATGATAGACGTTAGTTAACTAAGAATATAAATTCGCTTTACAACCACAGCTTGTACACAAGTAAAAAAAACATGGTTCTACTTACAGGCCTTATTGAACGTAGGGTAGGTTTATGACAAATACAACAGCAATAAACATATGGCTGAGTCTGCTTTCATGTACACTTTTTTTTTAAGTTATCACTTTTAAAGCGGGTAAAGGGTACCTATCAAGTAGCTTAGCATTACCCAAAGTGAATGTCGTGCTCCAGAAAATGTTCGAACTATGTAATATTTGTATCACTGTTGCGTTACAGACCTGCAACTTTTTTCAGTGCGCGATGTCACTCTCATGTAAAAATATGTCGTGTTTAGCGCAAACGTGTTCGAATGAATCCACATCGAGCTGCCAAAGAATACCTATCGATGTCGGCAACATACACAACACACAATATACAAACCAACGTTTACAAGTGTATTCATACGTAAGTATAAAACTGGCGGCGGGCCATGATGCAGTTGGTTCTTCGCGTACAGTCCACTGACGGGATTAGAAGCGTCAAAGATCTTATATGGCTATTCTGTAAACTTGTATGTCATTTCACTGCCTGCTTTAGACAAACAACATCCATTACTTTTAGCTTTGGCTTGAAAAGAATTACTCCGGACGGCTTTCTTATATGACTTATTTCAGCTCCTCGTGCGACCAGCGTGTATACCTAATTTGTCCGCGGCCTTATCTTTGGGTGAAAGTTATTTGTAAGGGAAGTTGTATCGGTAATGTTCATCATGTATTACATAACAATTCGACTTAGATACGCACATGTGTTTTTAAAATATATGTTTAATAACTTGCAATACAAAGTATGTGTTGAATTTCATGTATTGAATTTTTTTTTACATTATGTACGAACATAATAATCACAATATTTCATGAGAAATTTTTAAAACATTTTACAAAGTAATCTCTAATTTCTTCCACACCTCATGGTTAACCTTACTATTTTATTTCATGTTTCAGTTGATTTAAACTGTTTGGAATCATAATATGACGGACAATGAAGAATATTAGTTTCAGTAAATTTTATGAGAGGATTTACTTATTACATTAAATATACCTCAATTTTTACCTCAAAGGAAAATAGTTGCATATCATTAAATGATAAATATTTGTTTCCCATTAATATAGTTTATGAACATAACTTATTGTTATAATACCTACATTGGTTAAATTGTGTTTTTGTAATGCTCTCCTATTTCAGTAAAATTTTTGGGCAAATTGAATAGCATATAGTCGATCTTTAACATAAGCTTTTGGAATACATAAATATAATAAATTATGTTCTCGTGATTTTAACAATTAAATACTTCTTCGCATGAAAAAATTAATTTACTAAAAAATATTTCAGTAATTTATACTTAAGGACTAAAAAATTTTATTTTTATAATATAATAATATTGTATGTATGTATACTTTTCTGAAAAAAGTAGATTCAAGAAAACAAATTTTCTTTTTTTTAATTTTGTTCTTGAACTTACTTGACAAGCGATATTAACTTCAACTTTATACTTTCGGTATAGCACTTTTCGATTTATTTTCTCCAAACGGGAATTAAAAGTAAAGAATAAATAACATTTTCCTCTATAATTATTGCAGCCGTATACTGAAAAGTTTAACTTTCCTTTATTTGCATGACGCGGAGCTCCTAACTACACAAAATTTTTGTTATTTATTTTGAACGTTGTATTTATGTTTCCTTACAAACTTAAATGAACCTCTTAACATTTAATTTCATCAAAAGTTATACAATGTAAGTATCAAGTTAAAATATTTTTAAGTGTAGTTGTGGCTATTTTGTTGTTGAAAATGACACTCTTAAGTTTGAATGAAAGTGAGATATAATAAAATTATATTTGTAGTTAAAAACAGATAATTCATTTCAAATTCAATCTTTTGTTACATGCATATTTCCAAATAAATTTGACAATATATTAAATTCTATGCATTTGAATCTATTCGTATATTCTGCAGCATTAATTCCTATAAGCAAATACTTATTACGTACAATGTACTTTTAGTCCTGTCGTATAGTTATGCAAAAAATTTTATCAAAAGTATTGTTTCTTCTATGCGGTTATTGTTTAAAAAGAGAAAAAAAAAGTAATTTAATTTATTTTTAAATTCGGTTGTCAGTAAGAACACGTATTTAGTGTAATACGACATATATTATTCTGTTTATTAAAACATTACTATCGATAACTCCATTTTAGATTTATCTGTCTATGTTATATTTCAAATTGATTCTTTTTCTTCGGCTTATGACAGCAGAAAATTTTGTTTTATCGCATATGTAATGTTTTTATGTTTTGCATATTATAATTAATGAGTTAGTATTGTTGGCGGGTGAGGCTTTTTCACAAATGGACGCGTTCTTGGCGGCTAGCAGGTAGGACGCGTGTATTACGCAGGCTGGATAGGGAAGTACGACTGCGGGCGAGCTCCATGATAGAAGCAACGGGAGTAGTAGCACTCGGCTATTTGTATAGGTTGGGATAGCTGTGCGAATGGTAGAACAGACCACGGGTCTATGGTGAGGAAAAAGGTCCCAAGCTCGACATCCCGACGATGAGACCGTTTACGAACTGTCGATGGATCATCAGGAAAGTTAACAACTTCTTCAGAAACTTGAGTCCCTCTTTCAAAATTCAGTTTAATACCTGGAGATGACTATATTCGGTGTTCTACCAAGCAAAGCATACTCTTAATTCATTACTAGTTGATGTTTAATATTTTGACGCAAAATAAAATTGTGAATCAGCTTACTTTGCTCATGCCAGGTTTTACAAGTTTTGTCAAAGTTAATTAAATGAATAAAAATTGTGTCCCTTTGTTGCTGGCTACCCGCAAGAAATTATCATGGTGAATAATAATAATTTTAAGTCGACATGTAATATTATGATTTTTATGGGATTGTGTTTTGGTAATGGTGTGTGTAACTGTCTTGTGTATTTTATTACATTCACTTCACGTAACGAATTGTCTGAACGTAATGTTATTGTTTGTTTGTTTTAATATTTCGTTTAATTGAACAAAGATACATAGTTTGCCACTTCGAGCGACTACAGAAGTGACAATACAATTAGTTTACAGTGTTCCAAACATTTTAGTTTCCTCTACTGTACATGGGGCGAATATTTTTTATGTTATGTTTACTGAAACCATTTTACGCGCTAAGTGAGATGTTGCGATTGAGTAGAAGGGAAAATATGTCTTAAAACCCTGCGTAATGTTATGAATTCCATTCATTCGTTTACTCTGTGATCCGGAGGGTCTAATGTTAAGACTGAATACATGTGCACTTCCTCTATGTAGAGTGGCTTCATTGAGATGAAAGCAAAGCTCACGTTGATGAAATACTTATTAATTAAAAAATTAAAATGTTGTTTTATGCTTCAATTTCTGTTAGTGTCGTACACAGATTAAAAATGTAATGCAGAGTTCCTCAGTTTTATGTATATTGAAATTTGCTCATGTGTAGAGTACCTAGTTATTAAAAGCATAAAAAACATATATGACGAATTGTTGTGTATTATTTCCATTAGGCGTGACCATTAAAATAGATAAGATTTTATCATTATGTGAAATCTACATTTTAAATGTTGGCGTTTAAATATATTTATGAAAGCGTGTGATCTTAAAGTACTATTTATATATTTAGGAAGTAGGTAGTTTCTTTGGTTTTAGAAGGGTTTTTTAAACAAACAACTAAATTAATTCAAAAATTTGAACTACTGCAAGCAAAAAATACTTTATTCCATTTTTATTTTAAAATTAGCCATTGTATTCTACCTTGCTTACACTCTATTATCGAAAAATATTTTTTTTTTGACAGAGATGAATACCGTAAATTAATACACAAAACATACATGTTTTCGTATGATACAATAATAGCTAGTGACAGTGACGAAACCAAAATTATTTTGATAGTTTGTATAGAAAATCCCCAACAGTAGTGGTGGTATATTAAGGGATTTCTTTGTAGATGGGTACTATTCCACAATAAAAAGGAGTTATCGTCAATTATCAAAGCAGCCATATTTCGTATCTTCTTTGACAGCCTAAATACAGCACCAAATGACGTACTTGGCTAAAAATTAATTCCAGCTGCATGCGTAGATTCCGGGAGGAGGGGAGAATCTCAGGGTGGCCCGAACCTCCCTGAAATAAAAAAGTCCGTCTGAGGGGGCCCGCTTGCATTTGCAAAATCTTCACGTTATCCCGTGGGCCTCATGGGAATCCTACAAATTTTCGCCCGTGATTCCAGCTATACATTTCACTGACACCTTGAGCACAACAGTCAGTGCACACTTAGTTCTTCCATACCACCCGCACTTGTCTTCGATAAAATCTGAACTCAGGTGGATTCAGCGTGACTGACTAAGCCTGCAGTCTGAATCCACCTGTAGGCCGCTGTTGCAACAGCTAAGAAATGTACACTGCTCGTAGTGAACAGTCTGTATGTAACTCGAAACGGGATTCCAGTTCATTCGTGTATACTTATTCATCATATTATGCAACGTTAAATTCATCAAAAAAATATGCAAAAATAAAATAAAATGCTAAACATGTAATAAGAGCCAGAAAATAATAATATGCAGTAATATTTAGTGTAACTAAATACGACGTGAACCCTAGAATACAAAGTTGACGATGTGTCGTTGGTGGGAACACTTGTTTGTTCCTGACATTTTTTTTCTTTACAGAATTTAAAAGTAAGTTTGACATGCACTTTTTATTCAGGAAGTAAGTTAAAAATTTATTTGTCGTTATTTCGATTTAAAAAGTTGATTTGTGTCTAAGAGTAAAAATAATTAATATTATTTTCATCATTTTATTCCCAGTTTTATTACTCAATTATTAGTAGGACGTGATTTCTCGCCGTGGTGCGGAATACTTTTATGAATGAAAGCATAACTGTTCGTGCAAAACCATTCATCACACAAATGTCAGTTCGAAAGTATAATGTTGGAAATTTTTTTAATGATATAATTTTTGCATTTTTTCCCCCCTGAAAACACAAGCTAACACATCGATTGTTGGTGACGGCATTTTTTGTAATGCATGTAAATCTCTTAATTATGTAGAACGTTAATTAAAAAATAAAAATACATGTTTTAAACAGAATTGACGATTGTTTGCATTTCATGGATATGGACTGGATCGCAACACTAATTTAATGTTTCAAGTTAATAAACACTGTCAGGAAGCAAGCAAGGCAATGCGAGAACATTATCCTTTTGGTTGAATGTAGCGAAAGGGAAAAACAGTCACCTTTCTTGCCACGATCTTGTTCGCAGATAACGCAGGTATAAGTAGTAAATGGACTCCACACAATGACAACCCTCCCATTTTTCCGCCCCCCTCGCTGAAACGCCCTCTCCCCCCCTCCCCCCGGCGCAGGCGACAGGCTCAGGTATATCGCCCCGCCCAACCACTGGCCATAGCACGTGGCCAGTGGCCCACCGCGCTAAAAAATATTACTAGGGAGGCCCCTTAATAACCGTGAGTTAGTTATAAACAAGGAGGAGGAATGGTTGCCTAATCATGTGTAACCGGCCATAGTTTGTAATCTTGTTATCGACCAACGAGCACTCTAAAAGGCTTTGGTTATGTATAGGTTAGTTGAGTCTAGCCTACAGTGAATTGAATCCGCGAAAATAATCACTGCTCTATCATCCTGTGTACACAAGCAAAAAAAAAAAAACTCTGGTTCAATGGCTGCTGACTAATGACAGACTAATTGGAGGAGTCAGAAACGAGAGCCGAGGTCAATCTCCTGTGGCGCAGATAAGATAAAAGCAGACTGAGCCGGTCTTCCCTTGCAGAACCGCCCAAGTCTCCTCCCGCCGTTCCTACACCGAGATTTCTCTATCTGCGCAGATCACACCCCCCACCCCCCCCCCCCCCCCCCGGGCAGGGTAAATTTCGTTTGTAAATGGAACATAAATATTCAAGAGAATTTACAGACATTTGCTAAATTTGTACATTTTCATTAAAACCAACTACGTATATCGCTACTAAAGTATTACTGGGCTCGTATTCTTACCCGGACATTTATGCTTTGTGTTGTCCCAGTAGCTAGAATAGTTTCAGTTATCTGTAAACCATTCGCTGAATAGCTTTCCAGTATTAACTGCGCGTATTAATAAACAACAACAAAAAAAAAGTTTTTTTATTGAATATTCGATAGTCTTATGTATAGTTTAAAATATTCATGCTTGAAATCAACATCACTTAAAATATAAAATTATATGCCAATTATCGTCAGAAATAATCAGTATTATCTCGAAAAACGTATGTCATAAATAAAAAAACCATATATAGCTATGCTATATGTTATACGAAGTTACAATACATTTCTTGTAGTATTACAAACTATGTCTTGGCAACTGGTTTCTAAAGAAATTTTTTATGTCTTGCTCTGTTTGTGAAAAGCTTTGCAAGTTAATTAAATTGAGTTATGCCAACTAAATGTGTGTTACGGTCGTACACGTAAATCGGTCACTGCGCAAGACAATTTTTGGCAGGAATCGGCCGTGTGTTGTGATAAGTTGAAAGATGTTTATTTTGTGGATTTATTTCACTCCAGGCTAGACACGGCTGGCTTATGTATTTTTGAGTGCTCATTGGTCGATAACTAGGTCACATCCTTTGGCAGGTAACGCGGTATTGGGTAATCGCTTCTCCTTGCTTATAACTAGCTTAGAGTCGTCAAGGGCGTGTCAGGAGCTCTGCAGACGAATCATCAGCGTGAAGCAGATGTGCAGCAAGTCTTCTTTGACACGCAATGCATATGCTAAATATTCATGCCTCTTTAATCATGAGTAGAGACCTGTAAAATTCGCGATTTCAAAACCCTAAAGGATAGACTCCATGATCCTCTATGCACTCGTGCAAATTACATCTGCTGATTGGTTACCGACTCGTAACACCTGTTGACTGGAATGACCGTGATTCGCTAATTCTTCTGTTAAAGATTTTTCATTGGCCCAGAGTCCTTCAGATAAACTATGGCCCAATTACTGAACCAAAATAATGTCAAAAGTATTTGGACTCTATCCTATCGCGAAAATAATCCGCGAATTTTACAGGTCTCTAATCATGAGGGAATATCCCAGCATTTGAATAACCTAAGAAAACAGCGTAAAAACTAAATCAGTATAGTGACAACGAAAGCGATCAGCGAGCGAAGTAGACTGGTATCCAACTATACTCGCTGGAACAAAGCGCGCGGATATCACACTAAGCGAGTTGGTTGAAAGGACCGAATTCGCCGGCGAATATGTAGCAAAGTACACTCACGTATTGTAATTGAGGCTCAACGCAGTTTTTTTTTATGTGTGGCCTCTTAGCTCTCGGTATAGCCTTACGGCATTTGGTATAAGAGTAATTTCGTGAATGGAACGGAAGTCGCATGGAACGGAAATGTGTAACCACGGTGCTGCGGCGGTTGGCGCGATTTGAATTTCACAAAGCCAAAGGTAAACTTTATATTATTAACTGTTTGATGAATTCTAACACTATCGGCAGTATTTTAATAACATTCCTTGTCCAAAATCAGGTCCAAAGCAGCGATTTAGTATTTTTTTCAAGTCTTTTTCGTTTTTATTAGTGCCATTTCACTATAAACTTTAAAAATTTCAGTCTGCTAATGGAATGATTCAATCATTGACGTAGCTCATCCAGTAGCGCATTCTAGCGGTGGTTGCGGAAACTACGTGTGATTAGCGACAAGTAATACATTTGAAGGGGGAAAAAAAAACAATTTACGTATACTTATCACACTCGGCAATACTTAAAGAATTCGACGTTAAATTTTGTGTCCAAGTTTCGAATTATAAGAGTATTTGCAACACGAGAACACAAGAATTTGCTCGTTACCGGGATTAGATGTTACACATCACTGATTTTAACGTCCTCGCTAATGTTGGCAATATAATAAAGACTTTTAAAAGGAAACTAAATGTAATTAATTGCACCTAGAAATGACGCACATACATCCACAGCTTTAAACCCGGTATCCCGCAAGGCAAAGCTAATTCTAGAGCGACTTCTGTTGTTTTGATTATCTACGGACAATTAAGGTCACAGTGAAGTGAGGTCACGAGGAATGTTTTTCAGATACAAACGGGGTATTTCGATTTGGTCTCTTTTAAGGTGCTTTGTCTTTCTAATTTTTCTCTCAAACCAATATTCCTATTCTACATTGTAGATTTTTTGTGGTAAATGGAACAGAAATATTCATTTGAAATTAAAGATATTTGTACATTTGTACATTTACATGAAAACAACTGCAACACTACAAAAATGTTCGCAGTAATACTGGGTTCAGGTTTCACCCGGGAGTTTTATCATTGTGTTGTCCCAGTACTTCTAATAATTAAAGTTATTTGTAGAACGTTCCCTGTATAGCTTTCCAGTATTAACTGCTCACATTAATAAGCATAATAAAATTAAATGGAGTTCAATTATCAATTATTCGATTATCTTTTCCATTGTTTAAATAAATAATGCTTGAAAAAAACATCAATAAAAATATAAAATAATGCACCATTTTTAGTACAAAATACTCAGTATTATCTTGAAAAACATATTGCATGTATGCAAAAGTAACCATAGCCATGTGTTGTACAAAGTAGGAATAACGTTTTTGTAGTAGCCTATTACAAACTATTTCTTGGCAACTGGTTTCCAAAGGAATAATCTGTAATAGTAAAGATTTTTTTATGTCCAGGGAAAGGTGGGACTTTTACTTACAGGCACTGCCATTGACATTAAGATTTAACACTTGAATACCGTAAACGAAATAAACAAAACCAACACTATTTTTTTGTAACACCAGACTATCTAATTATGGATAAATAATATTATTTTCAATTTGTCAGAATATTCACCTGAAAAATTTTAATTTCCTTGCAGCACCTGTCAAAAAAGTCTCACCTTATCTTGAACAATGTGTACCTCAATGTCCCGTTATGCATGGGAGTTGTTGACAAATACGCGTTTGACGTAGGCGGGCAACATTGTAGTCACTTCCTGCCACACCAAACCTCCTTTATCTTTTCATACTTATCATTCCTAAACATCCACGTGTCCCCTCCCTTCCGCGAGATACAAATCAGGAAAACCTATTTGGAATGACATTACGAAGAACCCAGAGTTCTGCGGTCATTTCTCAGAAAAACCATTTTCAGGGGATCACGCGTTAGTATTTGACAACGAAGGCCACAAGACGGGGTTTTCAGTGTGTTTTTTTTTTCTGTTCAAAAGAACGCTTCAAACCACGTCACGCTGGTTCAGTAAGTATATATATATATATATATATATGTAGGCAAAATTCAGGCCATTTCTACCATCAAAAGTTTATTTCAAACCTATAAAAAAATCTGTATTCAAATTAATTTTACAATGTTTTAATTTTTATTTAAAATACATATATAGTAGGTATTAATTTTTAAAAAATAGATCATGGAGACACCAGAAACTTATTATTGTGTCTACATTTTTTCACAAAATAGAATGTACCATAATTCTATTTTTCTGAAGTCTGTAAAACTTTCTAACTAATAAACCGGTTTTAATTATTTAAGTTTGTAAACATGTGTGTTGTTGACTTAAAAGTTGAAAAATTACTCATACTAAATTTTTAATAAAAAGGTTTCAATGGCAGGAGCGTTAGGTACGAATCTCGTGACGGTCCTAAAGCTATTGGCGGATACCCGCGGATGGGATTCTAGGTGCGGTAGCGTCGTGATGCAATTAGCCACGGCACGGCGGTACATCGTGCTCTGTACGGAGACGTGTTTCAAGCCATCGCGTTTTACCTGCTTGGCGCGCACGCTTTCCGCAAGAAAAACACACGCCCCTTCCAACCTTGATTTGCTTTGTCACAGCCTGGCATTAGATAGCAGACTCCGGCCCGTAACTCTACTGGCAGAAAACAATTGGTTGTTTTAACGCGTGTGACGTCACAGTTATGCTAGGCCACGCACAAATGTCGACTCCGAGAGATGTCCGAAGCTACGCAAAAAAAAAAAAGCCAAAATATAGTTTGTAAAACTACAATAAATATATTGTAACTTTGTACAACACATGGCTGTGGTTATTTTTAGGTTTTTTAAAAGATAATTTTGAGTATTTCTTACGAAAATTGGCGCATGTTACATTCAAGCATAATTTTTTAAACCATATATAAGATAATCGAATATTCAAAATTTTTAGTTTAATTTATTTCACCATGCTTATTATGTGCGCAGTTTATACCGGAAAGCTATTCATGGAACGGTTTACAAATAACTTTAACTATGTATTGAAGGTACAGGGACATATAAATGCCCAAACACAATATTACTGCGAACAATATTTTGTAGTGATACAGTTTTATCCATATAAATGTATAAATTTACACGTATATGTAAGATAACATGAATATTTCTGTTTCATTTACAAAAAAATATTACAATCTAGTTCTATAGTTTGTCGAGCCACTAAAATAAACTATAAATATGTATTGCAAGCTGCGGTAAGTTAAATCAGCGTTCCCAACAACCAGGAAAAATATGGGATACAGGAAAAACTCAGGCAAATTGAAAACGTGTTTTCTAAACCTATAACCACAGAAACATTAAACTTATATTGGTTACAAACTAGTATCATTGATGTTTCTTAACATGTAGGCACAATATTTACTGTCTTAAAACCAGTATGTATTTTTAACATAAAATTCGTTTGATAGAAATGTAAACAGTGCAGAATGCACCTACATTGTGAAGAAAAAAATTATTATAGTAAATGCTGGATGTTATGCATGTTTGTGAGTGTGTTTTAATAATAATAATGAGTATGGCCATGCATTTTTCGCAAAAAAAAACCTGATCGCTCATTAGACTGCAGTAAGTTATGCAACGAACGCGCTAGCGATTGTTCACTAGTACTTAATTGGTGGCCGTCTGCAAGAGTAACCATTGTCCTAATTAGACCGGCCATTCAGGGCGCGTTTGCTATGATTGGTGTGCTAACAATAGAGATGTATGTATGTACCTGAAATTATCCCAGCCAACCACGAAACACAGACAATTCTACAAAGTCTTAACACACAGCTGGTCTGAAAATCTTGCCGCGAAAATTACATGGCCCTAATGATAAGTGTTGTATTTATTGTATGTTATCTTCCCAGATAGACCAATGAGCCAGGGAAAACAGGAAGGAGAAGATTGCATGAACCCTGATAGTAAAAATCAAAGTTGACAGGGCGCGCTCCCGCTTAGAATAGGTACCTGCTCATTAGTATAGACCGGAAATATTCACGGATTCATTTAGAGACAGAATAAATTTTAAATACATATAACTCTAAGCTTGACTGTTCATTGGACGACTCTGGTCTAATGAGAAACCATTAAAGAAGAGTCAAACTAGTTGAGACGAATCATAAGTCAGCGTTATTTCGCGGGTATACACAGTTAGAAATCACAGTGAATTTATGGACTTTTCAACGAAGTATTTAACTCAAACGAAGAGTTCGTAATTTCAAATAACCGAATCTTCAAACAACGCCGTATTTCGACTTCCGATTTTCAAACAAAGGTAAACACACACACATTGACAAAATAAGTGTATTCTTACGGTACACTTAAAATTGTTTTTTATTGAATTTATTAGTATACCAAGAATATTCTTTTGCATTCACGATAAAAGTAATTGAACACAATTGTCCGTAAATGTACGAAAGTCGTAAATTTACGAAGATATTTGGATGATTGGCAGCCAGCGTGCTTCTTAAATTGGAGTGTGATAATTTCTAAAACTGCAGTGGAATGTGTAGTGTATCCTGAAGGCCATCGCGACCACTCATTGATACTGCCGCCGAGACGCAGGGGCACAAGGGCCGTCGAAGGGCTCCGGGCGCTTTGCTGCGGCCCTTCGGCTTTAAAAGGGTCTCCATGGCGACGGGACGGCAGCCCGCGCGCCCTCGAACAGCTGCGAGGCGACGCTTCCGCGTTGCTTAAAGGCGAGCGACCGCGGCGCCAGGACCGCTGGCCCGGCGCTGGCGAGGAAGTCAGGTCAGGGCGTATAGTCCATCCACGGTAACCTCCTACTTTTTTAAACGAACCTTTGAAAAAACACACCAGGATGCAGCATGTTTGGTTCGTTTGCAAAAATACTTTCCATCATATGCATATTAAACATGCATTAACACTAAATTACCGTATAATGATGTTAAATAAAATTTTACAAAAAAAGTAACTATCTATGTACAATATTATTAATATTAATGATCTCGCATGTGTGTAAATGAAACAGTGAGAGAAGTGGTGTGTTGGCAATGATTAGAACGAAATAGTTCCATAGCCAAAATATATATTTTTTGACTTTCCGCGTGTATTTAAGAATTTGTTTGGGTATTTGTTAAGTTTGAACATTTTTTTAAATCTCTGGTGAAATAAAAACGTTATGTTAACGGTAAAAAAATATTACGTGCCGAAACCGTGGTCGCGCATTAATAATGTTAATAGTCACTTGTTTGTTTTCTCTTTCAGCCGCTTTCAGCAGCTCTTTAAGCAGTCTGCAGACTGTACGCCATTTTGCAGTGTGTTTTAATATATTACTGACCGTGAAATAACGTACAGTTTGTGTTTCAGGATTTTGTGTTAATATTGTGTATTTTAACTTTGTTATATTATTTATTATCTACTATTGTAATGATGGAATTTGTTATCGTTTTGATATTTTGTGTGGTTCTTGTGATTGCTGTAATGGTAATTGGTTCCGGGATGGGGAAAGCTACTTCGTCGCAGCGTCAGATGGACATCATTAACGTCGCTCAGAACTTATATCTTTTAATTAGGAAAGGCGACTTGAAGAAATGTGACGTTACGCAGACGACCGCGTTTCTTCTCAACATCGCAAAGTCAACTGTTCTCAAGTAAGTAGGCTTTTTTCGTTTTCATGCACGTAAAAAAAATATCGACTGTGTCCTAAGTATTGTCGGCCTGTGTTTTAACTCACGAGGTTTTTTGTGTTTTATTTCCAATTTATATTTTTTGGTGTGAGACAACACCGCCATGTGGCGTCTCTGTTGAAAACTTAACCTAAAATCATATTAGGCCTACTCAGGTCCTAACAATAACAATATAGGCACTTTCAAGTATTTTTATGGGTGTGATACACGTTTGTTTATAACGATGTTTATAAACTTTATGATAGGTTTAACTATAACATAAGGGAGTGATTTTATAATTTGCATTTAATTAGTTTTTCATCTGTTTGGGAGATCACAAAATAAATAAAAAAACACTTCATTAATTTCGTGGACAAAGTCTGTCATGTTTCCATTTAGTGACCACAAAGCAAATATTTGTGACAAAATGCCATATTTGGAACACTGCCTAACTGCGTATTGTGAACGGGTCCCCGGAAAAGTGTTATGACAAATGTTTTTTTTTTTTGGTTAGGTACTACAAGAAAGACATTGAAGAAGTTTCAACACCAGGAAAAAAGAGGAAAAAAAGGCCACAGGAAGGAAAGTCACTTGACACAGTCGACGATTTCACAGTAAATGCAATCAGGAATGCAATTTACAGGATGTACGCTGAAGGTAAAAATTTGATACTGAAGAGTAGTTTCGATATCACTGGGGTAGGCCCTACTTAATTGTATTCATTTCATATATCCATATGCAGATTGACCGGTTCAGTTTTTTTCCCGATATCATCTGTCCTTTAAAAATACTTAACATTTTTGGGTGGTTTGTTAGGTTTCTTTATTGATATGGTATTGATATATAGAATATTGTGCAACATATTAAATACGTACACGTCCTTTTAAGGTTAGGTTAAAGATAGAAAGAAAATTGTTACATTCTAAAACTACAAGTAATGTTTATATCGTTATACACAGTATACATATTAAATAACCTCAACTTTTATGATGTATCAGAAGGTTAAATAATGACTATTTCCAGTATCAATAATATCCAGTTGTGCGCTTTAGCAGTAATTGGTTACAAATTAGTGAGTTGTGGTCTAAGCAAGCATGGTTATTAAAAAAAAATTGGGATACTTAATTGGCTAAATTGTACTGTGTGGCAGGGTCCAGTACAATATATATTCTATTGCAAAATAGTGTCATGCCCCGCCTAACCCTTTAGAAAATATAGGGGTATTGTTATTTTATAAACAATAGTCCTACTTCATTGTAATGAAGTATCATATGAAAACACAACTTAGCCAGACAAACTGTGTGTTAGTGTATGAAGTAACAGAAAATTATAAAACAGTAAAAGTTTAGTATCGCGTATCCGATTCGATACATTGATCCTGATCGCATGATCCTGCAAATATTGATCCTGTGATTGATGATGCTTGCTTTTCTAATTTATTACGTTTAAAAATCCTGTACAAAACCAAAAATAAAAACCTGTGATGTAGTAATGAGTTATGATTTAAAGTTGAATAATAATGAAAATATATATGTTTTATTAAACTTATGATAATTATTCTTGCTATACCACAATATTTTATTATGTTCAGGATCTTTGATCTGAATAAATGAAAAAAAACATGCACCACACGATCAATAGGATGTACAGGTTCATGCATAAAGATCTAGGGATCACATGGGATACACGATACAAAACATTTACCTACAACACAGTGTAGAGCTTGTAACTTATTGATTGCTAAATTGAATGCTGAAATACTAATGGGTAAATATTTACTTGGGCGGTATTTCCGAAAAAAAATGTTAAAAATCCGAAAATACCTTTATTTTATGCTCTTCAACTTCCTCTTTTCATTAAAAGTGGCGGAGGTAAGAAATTCCAAATACTTTAGAAGATATCGAATTTTTAAATTTCATCATATGTAGTTGAGCGGTATTTGCGAAAATAAATGTTAAAAATCCGAAAATACCTTTATCATATGCTCTTCAACTTCCTCTTTTCATTAAAAGCGGCGGAGATAAGAAATTCCAAATACTTTAGGAGATATCAAATTTTTTAATTTAATATTTTAAAACTAAAATGGTCGATTAAGTCAGGTCAGTTACATTATAAATACTTTCAAACTAAGGTGATATTAAAAATAATGTGAATTAATTTTAATTATTCTTTAGTTTTAAATTATTTATAATGTAACTGACCTTACCTAACAAACCCGTAACAAAGGATGTACAGTAACAACTCACGTAAATTTTTTTGTTACTTATTACTTGCGCAACAATATCAAAATAACAAATAAGACTTTAAAATTAGAAACGTTAAAAACTCACCTAAGTTGGAGGCGGTAATTAAACACTGTTTTAAACAATAATTGAACTAAATAATCACGTATTAGTTCATTTGAATTCTGGCCTATCACGAACAAAAACGTGACATCATTATCCAATAAAAAAAATAGATACTCGTACGTAAACAAGAAACAATGGTGCACGCACGCCACAGGAATGCGCTGGTTTTGTGCTGAAATTTAAAAATTCGATATCTCCTAAAGTATTTGGAATTTCTAATCTCCGCCGATTTTAATGAAAAGAGGAAGTTGAAGAGCATAAAATAAAGGTATTTTCGTATTTTTAACATTTTTTTTCGGAAATACCGCCCAAGTAAATATTTACCATTAATTTAAAAGTATTTTTGAAATGTAAGTTTATTAAAACTATTTAATAAATGTAAATTGTGCACTTAAATTATCTTCTACGGGGTTGTGGTTTCGCTTAGTTTTGTGTACCTCTGTTATTTCATGTATTGTTAATGTATGCAATAAATTTACAGGTTTGAATGTTACAGTCGACACCATTTTGAAAGAAATCAGGGAAAGACAAATAGATTATTATGGTGGAAGATCAAGTCTTCATAAATTGTTAAAGAAGATGGGATTTTCATGGAAAACTGTTGATGGACGAAAAGCTTTGATAGAGAATGAAAACATAGTATTGCAGCGAATAGATTTCTTGAGAAAGTATAAAGAAGAAAAAGAAAGAGGTGCCAATTTCATATTTGTTGATGAAACATGGATTTTCCAGAGAGGCAAGGCATTAATTTATTTGAAAATTTGTTCTGTGGTCCAATACAAAGTATTTCATTTCCATTTCATATATTTTTCAGGAACTGTATCAAAGTCATGGCAGGACAAGAGTCTACAATCTGCGAAGAGACGTACTGTTGGAGATGGTAAAAGGTTTATTGTTGTTAATGCTGGAGGGCGCACTGGCTTTGTGCCAGGAGCAGGATTACTTTTTGTTTCAGGTCAGAAGACTGCAGACTACCATGGCGAGATGAATGGGGAAACTTTCTTGATGTGGTTTGAAGACATGTTGGTGCATCTTGAGGAACCCAGTGTCATCATAATGGACAATGCTTCATATCACAGCACCCAGGTATGTGCAATGGTAAAGCAGTGTCTTTTTATTGCTCAAATTGTAATGTGAAAAATTTACATGTGTTTATTATTGTGTATAAGTACGAATATTCGAGACTAATACATTTTGCCAGCAATAATTGTTATCTTAATAGTATGCCTACACTACATTTTTATAAACTATAATGTTTGAGCTGAAATTGAATACACACACACACAGATATATATATATATATATATATATATATATATATATATATATATATAATGTAATTGAATTACATTGTAGTGCAAACTAATTTAGTAGAGGGTTTGAAATACCAAATAAAATTTTTTTATTGCAAACAGCATTTGAAAATGACATAATTACTTGTTTGGTAAAAGGACCCACTTTATGAATGCTCTGTTGCCCTACTTAATAAATTAAAATAATATTTTCAAAAAAATTTCTAGTCACTAAACTAACATGCTTTGTTAAATTTAGAAATTCATTACGACAATATGCCAAAACACATGTTTGCTTTGCATAAGTACAGTAGAACCCTGTTATAATTTGTTTTTAAGGGGCTACAAGAAAAAAAAACATAAGCAGGAAATTCAATTTAGTACTTTTTAGTGTGGATTTATTGCCAATGGACTCAACAAGCTGCATAAAGATATATTTGATGCTCCAATTTGCTTGTAGCAAGCCAAAAACAATTTTTCTTTAACATCATGGTGCTTCCAGCTTCTATCTGCTTTGTCTTTACTTACACATTGTCTCATTGCTGTAAAATTGTCTCATTTCTGTATAATTGTCATAATTCACGACAGTGTTTACAGTGGAAATGCTTAAGTCCAGTTCTTTTGCCACTTGAACATGTGATTTAAGTGAATACATTTGAAAACACACAGAATGGCTAAAAATTTATGAATTTATTTGTTTTCCAAGGGTGTCAACAGGCAGTTAACTGCTAACATACACATATACATAGACAGTATAGACAAAGGCTTTTAATTTTTTTCGTCTTCTAAAATTTTATGAAGTGAACATTACAAGCACGAAACGCATAATTTGTGAAACATTATATCCAGGAATTAAATACATTGTCCTTATAGGGAAAATATTGGACTTGAAAAATAATACATTATAGGCAGGAAAACTTTATAAGCAGTAAAATTGTAACAGGGTTCTACTGTCATGAATTCTTATCAGCTACTTGAGTATTTAGTTAAATGTTGGCACAACGTAGGTTGAGAAAACACCTACAACGAACTGGACCAAGGCTGCACTGATCGCGTGGCTGGAGAAGAATGGGATAAAACATGAAAATAATTTGTTGAAAGTGGAGCTGCTGAGAATAGCTAAACAAAACAAGCCCCGAATACGGTATATTATTTCGTTTTTTTTTACAGCATTTCTTTAAAAGTGAGATAGTTGCAAAAAATTACGTATACACCTTGTTCTAACACACTTTTCAGATATGAGGTAGACGAGTTGGCTCGTAACTATGGCCACGAAATTCTACGACTCCCACCCTATCACTGCCACTATAATGCAATCGAACTAGTTTGGGCTCAATGTAAACACCATTACAATAGTAACGTGGGGCGGGCCAAGAGATTTGACAATGATGCAGTTGCAGCCATCTGGAAAGAGGCTCTTGATGCTTCCACACCAGAGAGGTATTTTCATGTTGCATGACCAATGGGGTATTCCTTTTGAAGTAGAAATTGTTTTATTTTCCTGTAGAACATTCCTCAAGCTTCAGCAAAACCCTTACCATACATTTTTACATAATACGTAAGTATTGTTGCCTAGCAGCCTGGTCCTACCATTCCTTTTGATAACTTTGTGTGCTAGTGTGTGTATAGTGTGATTATCATTTTGTGTATATTCATATACCAGTAATACAGTTTTAAAACAATTGGTAAAAATAAGTGGTTTGAATTTGTGTAGTTGTCGTTTTGAAAATGTGTTGCATGTATGTGTTTGTGTTCGTGTTTGTGTTTGTGTTTGTAATTTTATTCCCATGTGATTCATACATATCTGTGTAGTTTCTAGATCTAACAGTGGTGACTTATTTGCAAGGTTTTTTTTTTTTTGTAATTGCAGTCCATTTGCAATTGTTTCATTTCCATAAATAGTTTTGTATTTATTAGTAATTGTGATATTACTTTCTGTTATGCTTAATCTTGTGTCAATGACTTTAAAGTTATGGTGGGTTCAGTGCTGTAGGCAGATTTCAATATTCAGATAAAATTTCAACGTAGAGAATTTTGAATATTTTCATCTAGCGAACTTGAATAGGTATTTACACATGTAGTTCTTGCACATTAGTATTTTCAAAAGTTATGTTATTATAGTGAAATACATATACAGTAAATCATCAAAACTATTCAAAAAATTAAATTTTCGCTATATCTCACTGTTTTTGTCTGGGACAAATTTTAACCAAAAACAAACACAAAACTTATGAAATAAATATTTTATCATATGCATTCTAAGCCTTTATTGATAACATATATAATATTTACAGCTTTATTATATCTTGAATAAACCACTATAATTTTTTTTTTCAGATAACATAAAACAAAACATGTTACTTCAAGTATTAAATAATAGCTTTGATAGTTGAGGAAAACACATTAAATGAGTTTTGTTGTGTTTAAAAATACTTTCTTGTGGAGTGAGTTCAAAATTGTATGTAATAAAGAGCATGCCATGCATTGTTTACTATGCCGTTTTGACAGAAACAAACATATTTTGTTATAGAGTGGTTTTTGCTATAAACAGGTCATTTATATAGAGGTTTTACTGTATACATTAATTTTTTTAGATGGGCGAGGTGTGTGGATCACGTGGAGAAGCTAATTCAAGCAGACTGGGAGAGAGAAGTCCACATAGACAGCGGCACCATTCCTCCACTCATCATCCACCTCGGCGAGGATAGTTCAAGTGAAGACAGTGACAGCGAAGAATTTGAGGTTACGACACAGCAAGTAGATGGAGACAGTGAAGTACTGGCAGTTCCTCTTGATGATTTACCCGGGTGTTCTTATTGAGGTCTGTATGTAATAAACACCTGGGCAACTGTAAGTATTGGGGTTTGAAACATTTTTTTTTCTTTTATGCATTCCCATGAAGTATGTTGATTACTGGAACTTTATGTATTAACTTTAGATTACACGTATTATGAAATGAATATTAAATTTCATTTCTGGATTCGTATAGGTGTATGTGAAACATTTTATTTTGTTGTGTGTCTTCATTTTTCAGTGAACTTACTTGGAAAACAAAAAGCCAGTCCCCATCCAGGGCCACAAATAAATAATGCATATAAGTGGTATAGAAATTACTGTCAATTCTTCACCACAATTTTACTGTTCATAAAATTATGATTTTGTCTAATAAGTATACTCAGGAAAATGTATACAACCATATTTTTATTTGTGGCCTTAACCGGCAAAATGGTAGGGGTTTATTAAATAAAAGAAGAAAATTCATTTTTAAATGTTTTCATCTGAATTTGTTAATTTTATTAAACCTTCAATCCTTAGTCTTTTCCAGATTGCTTAGATGGACAGCCATATGTATAATTTACAATACTTTTTTTTTCAGATGCAGAAAACTGTGTTGAACTGTACTAAATGATGATATTTATTGCTTACATAAATGTTGTAAATTTATATATTCTCCTAAAAATTTACTTTAAATTATATGTTATTTCTTTAGCTAACAAACTTATTTTTTAATATTTTTACCATTGGGTATCATAAATAATGTTATGAACATATGCATGTATACTTAGATCATATTCAAATTACTTATATATATATATACATACATACATACACAAACACACACACATTGTTTTGACAGCTGGTGATTGTAAACAAACCATTTGACATTTGTCACATGGCAATGTTTTTGTTTACATACGGCGGAAGGATACATAGTGACATTAAAGTAGATCCGGTGAAAAGCAGGGCTTCAGAAAAGTAGGAGGTTACCGTGGATGGACTATAGCTGTCCAGAGGTTACACAGGGTGAGCCGGAATTACACCGGCAACCCTCGGTGCACGACGTGTGGTCTGAAGTGCAGCCCAAGGCCCTCCTAATTACAGCTGGACAACTGATTTACAGGGGCATGCAGATTTCGCGAAATGATTTCGTGTCTAGCTGAAAGTTAAAACACTATAGCATCTTCTGTGTTTCATGATTGGGTGAGTTCCTCTCAGGTACATATAGATTGTAACAACACTACCAATCACAGTGATTCAGTGTGGAAGTAAACGCGACCTGAGTGGCTCGGTCAAATGCGGCAACGACTTCTCTCGCAGACGGCCGCCAATCACAAGGAAGAAAAAACAGGTGTGGGTGTATCTTGTTGCAGTCTAATAAGTGTTCAGATCTTTTCGCGAAAAATGCCTGCCCCTACTGATTTATGACTAGAGACCGGAAAAATTCGCGGATTCATTTCACGATATCCAAACAACTGTACCTTTATATTGCTTCTGTGATTGGCTTACAAATTATCTGAAGGACTTTGGACCAATGGAATTCCTTGAACCAAAAAAGTATCGAATCGCAAGCGTCCCAGTTGACAGGTGACACGAGTCAATAGCCAATGAGCAGGTGGCATTTGCCCGAGTGTGTAGGGGATTGTGGAGTCAATCCTAGAGGTCAATGAAAGCGCGAATTTTTCCAGTCGCTATTTATGACTAGGCACCGGAAAAATTCGCGGGTTCAATGACCTGCAGGATGAACTCCATAGTTCTCCGTACACTCGGTCAAATGTCACCCACTCATTGGTTTCTGTCTTGTGAGACGTCCCAGCGTAGCAGCCTGTGATTCGATAAAGCTTTGGTTGGGCTTTCCTCATTGGCCCAGAGTCATCCAGGTGAGTTGTGAGCCAATAGCAGAGGCAGCACTGAGGTATAACTATTTGTATTTTAGCCTGTCGCCAAATGAATTCGCGAATTTTTCCGGTCTCTGTTTATGACTAGGGGCAGGCATTTACCGCGAAAAAAAAATCTGAACACCTATTAGACTGCAACAATGTATACCCGCACCAGCTGTTTCTTCCTGGTGATTGGCGGCCGTCTGCGAGAGAAGTCGCTGCCAAACTTGACCGACCCACTCAGGACGCGTTTGATTCCGCACTGAATGACAGTGATTAGTTTGGTAACAGTCGACATTTGCGTGAAACAAACTCACCCGATCACGAAACACAGAAGTTGTGTTTTAACTTTCAGCTAGTCTCGGAATCATTTCGCGAAATATGCATGCCCCTATTTATGACAAATAACGGAGAGAGACATCAACTATGGAACACTTGAGCGTCTGAATAGTGTTAAGTCAAAAAATACGTTTTTAACGACCACCGCAAACCTTATCGCTTTTGTGAAGTAAAATCTTTGATATATCACGTCAGGATAAAAGGAAAAATAATGGCGTCACCACCAATTATTTCAATAAAATCATTTTACGGCAGCGACAAGTTTTGCGTGTATTGTAGAACGTCTTTGACTAAACATTATTCAGACGCTTTTGTTTCCAATCTCTTGTACATTCTTTATTATCAGGGACAAGGAAAATTAGCGGTTTCATTTTGCGAGAAGAGAAAATATAAATATGTATACCTCTTAGCGGCTTCCTCTATTAGCGAAAAGTATATAGGAAATACTCTTAGCAAATGAAAAACACTCAACTAAATAATGACCGAATCACAGGCTACCAAGTTGAAAAGTTTCACCAGTCGGGTGACATTTGCCCGACTATTCATAGGATTGTGGAGTCTATCCTGGAAGTTACTGAAAACGCAAAACTCCCCTTCCTGAATGTGGCTTTTTTTTTGTTACCTTCAGGATGGACAGTCCTCTGTATACTCGGGCAAATGAAGCCATTTGATTGGCTGCTGACTTGCGAGTCGTCTTAACTGTTCTACCTGTAATTCGATACTTCTTTGGTTGAGGGTGTCTGATTGGCGCACAGAGGTCCACATGAACAGTGAGTCAATAGAAAAAGCAACTTAAAGGTGCATGTAATTTGAATTTAAGACTACCGCTAAATGTGTATTTGCAATAAACCAGCTGTTCAGGTCAAATTTCAAAGACGCATGCCAAGACTTGGGAAGCACTTTAGACACTAGTCGTTAGTCTTGTCTCAACTGATTTTTACTTTGAGATGAACCTGCAGTCGAAGTTTGCTTGTCGAATGCTGACTCACCCGGCTGTAGGCTCCGAACCACCTGACTACCCTACACAGAAAAAAATTCTGACTTTTACAAAAGAGTCCTTTGGAAACCGGCTGCCAAGATAGTTTTAATATTACAATTAATATAGGTAGTGTAACTTAATACAACACACGGCTATGGTTATTTATGCATAGGTATATGAAATACGTTTTTTGAGATGGTGAGTTTTCCTTACGAAAATTGGTACTATTTGTATTACAATTGATGTTTCATTGAAACATAATTTTTTTAAACCATGGGAAACATAATCGAATATTCGATGATTGGACTTTATGTGGTTGTTTTATGCTTATTAACGCGCAGTTAATACTGGAAAGACATTCAAAGAACTGTTTACAAATAACTTTTTTAACTATTGGAGTTACTGGGACAACACAAAGCATAAATGACCGAGCAATAATCCGAATCCAGTATTACTGCGAACACTATTTTGTAGTGACACGGTTGTTTTCTTGTAAATGTACAAGTTTACAAATATCTGTAATTTGAAAAAATAGTTCGGTTCCATTACCAAAAAAAAAAAAAAAATTACGGTGTGGGATCTTCACTGAGACTTGGTTATAGGCATTTCGCGTCTCGCATTTCGTAAGCTTCCACTTGGAAGCAAAGGCTATTTATCCGGTTGAGCCAGATGAACGACTTTTCTTGATTATTGAACGTTAAGGTAGTTTTAACGAGAACACAAATAAAATTATGTTCAGTACAATGATGTTTGAAACGAGTTGTAATAAGCTACTCTAGAGAAAGAAAAAAAAACTCGTGTTACTGTTTCAAAAATGTTTTTATTTCACGTTAATCAGTTAACTCTTTTTAAAAAAAATTCATTACGCATTATAAACTAAATTATGAGTTTTTCCGAGTTATAGTTTATGCTTGATCGCAACATGTTTACTGAATGTTCGGAACCTAATATTGACGTATTTAAGACTTCAGCTGTTTTGTTGCTATTAGTTTGAATCATACGCAAATCTAATTAAACCATTAATTATTAATTATTTAATACCACTCCTTGATAAATAATTAGATAGCCTGACCTGTGTTTTACTTTACAAAGGCCAATATTTTCACAGTAATATGGTTTGTTTTCGAAAAGTAGAAAAATAAAATAATATTTATTTTTTAATAATTGTGTGTTCCTCATTTGTTAGTAACTTACTAATAGTAATAAATTATTTTAGGTTAAGTACAGGTAGTGTTGTTTTAAGTTATTTGGCTTTGGTAATGTGTAAGCTCCAAAGCTGACAAAATAACTATATGCACATCAAAAAAATACGTCATGGAAAAATAGGCACGTAATCCCATCGTTTGTCGACGAAATCCATGAAGTATTTTTGTGATGTGCGTTTGGTTTTTTGTAACTTCAGATCTTACAAACTACCAAAGCAAAATAAATAAAACCAACACTACCTGTATTTAACCTCATATAATTGTTTACTACATTAAGTTACTACGAAATAAGGAACAACAATTATAAATAAAGAAATAATTTATTTTTATGCTTTTCAAAAACAAACCATTATATTACTGTGAATATTTGGAGTGACACACAACCGCATTTCAATCCAGAAAGACTCATCGGTTACAGCTTTGATGCTAAACCAACGAAAATTATATACACTGTAAAAAAAGGTTTTCCTTGGAAAACACAGTTGCCAGCGATATCACTATCTGTAAGACAGAGCTTTGTACCATTTGCAAGTTTACATAAATCTGATTTACAGGTTTACAAGTGATATCGTTGGCAACTGAGTTTCCAAGGACTATCCTTATAAAAGTTCTACTTTTTTACAGAGTACAATAAGGTGTTTCCGATGAGGGTAGGTAGTTTAAGTGGCTCTCAGAGAGAAATTCTTGAATATTTGCCGAACCTTATGTTTGATAACCAAATATTTGAGTTAACAAAATAAAAATCTTTTCTTACCATTAAAACGCAGTTTGGATAAAAAAAAGTGTTGTTATATTTAAGTTTAAAGCTAATTCTTTGCTGATGTGTTTAACCACACTCACTAAAAGATGGCATTCTTTTAAAGCTATTTAACAAGTTATTAGCATTAGCCTTTACGCTGCTAACCAAATACCAGGGACAAAATTATATGGTGAATTGCAATAAAACAGAAATAACACCACAAACAAATTTCAAAACACAGCATAACACCGAAATGCAAGTTATAACATGGAATGAAGTAGTATTTAACGAAAACTAATATCAAATGATAACAAGTAATATTTTAATGTTTTAAATTCAAGGAATGTAGTTATTTCAGGACAAAAAAAATTATACTAAAGTTAATGGATCAAAAAAATTATTTGTAATGTGTTTTACTGTGCATATGTTATTGAATAACTTTTAAACCACAAATGATTGGTCATTTATTTTTATTGTTCTGAATTAATCTGTTTTAGACAAATTTATTATTATTATTATTTTGGCGTAAAAATGCAGCACATAAATTTTTCCCGCTATTTTAGTACCGTAAGTACATATTATAAAACGGCTTTTATAAAAATAAATACAATAACGCCGAAATCCTCTGTTTTGAAAAAAACTAAATTGGACTCGAAATAAAACCATGAAATGGTGTCTCTACCAATTTCTATCCAGAGTGACTTCAGCTTGAAAACAGACGCCCACCATACTCTATGCTATGGGTTACACGAACCATCGATAAAGGTTTGTACAAGGATGGGGGGGGGGGACACGCCCGAGGGTAGAAGGGGGGTGGGGGATCAATACGAGGGGCGCCACCGTCGCAGCTCGAGGACAAGGAGAGAAGGGGAGGGGGGGGGTTGTGTCGCCTCTCCCCGCGCCGTCAATGGTTCGAACCCGCTGCGGCCCACCGGCTTCTCATAGAAAGGTAAATGGGGGCCGGAGGGGGTGGTGGGGGGGAGGGGTTTAAAGTAAACCACTTGCAGAACTTCGGGGAGAAAATGCGCAAGAGTAAAAACTGCTCGAGGTATCCCAGCGGAGACATTTTACGAAAATGCATTTAAGGCTCACCCGCTCAACCTTCATCAAAAGTGTCTGATTACGAGTAGCATTAAAGAACCATAGCACTCCTCCATACAAGTTTCGTTTCATGGTTTTGTTTTCAACGTGTATTTTTTGGACAGTATAGGTAACAGGCTAAAAATTGGCGAATTCTAAACACGGTATTTCTAAGAGGCATAGGGAAGTATAAAAATAATTATAAAATTTACAACAATATTCTTGTAGCATTACAAACTATTTCCAAAACAATCTTTTGTAAAAAAAATATATTTTTTTAAATTCTGTTTAGTTAGAACATATGTAAATAATCCTCACAAAATTATTATTGAAAAAATGTTTTTTTTTGTCAATCAGGGTTGTTTATTTTATTATTATATTGCACTATGGACCCTCCTCTGGCATGAATGAGGTCTGCAACATTCCGAGTCCTCTGTCTTTCCGTTTTGAGCTGGATCTTTTCTAGACACGGTGATATTATTATTATTATAATTTTTACCGTCGCAGCCGAGCTCTAGCTTGGAAGATCCTCCTCACGTGTAGCAAATACTATAGAGGGAGAATACAGGACAGCTCGCTCGTTTTCGCGAGAAACCGACGGTGCTGCGCTCTCGCGGCTCGGCGTGATGACAACCCCTAGCTGCCGCGACCACGGCCGCGCCATACGAAAACCTCTCAAACTAAACTCGCTCAAGTACAAAGAGTAACCGTCAGAATTGAAAGGAATTATTATTAAATATTTTTTTTTTTAATTCTATTGCCTTCTAAACGTAATAATTTTCCCTAAGTCAAAATATTTCTTTTAGGAAAACATACTATCGTGAGTATTATTTCTTGCAGGAATGTCAAATTAAAAATGATTAGATTGATTGAGTAACCCACTGAAATCGAAATGTGTGACGAATGCTTCAAAATTTTTGTTAACTTATATTTTAATGTCATAATCAATTGTTTTATAAAAGGTGTAAACGATGAATGTGGGAGAACCCGGAGTAAAGAAAACAAAAAAGCAAAAAAAGGCTTGTACATGTAAATTGTATGGAATATCTAGCATAGCAATGGTTATAAGGTATGATCGGGGAAAATAAATTTCTTGCTACCTATTTATTCAGCTGGATAAAATTTTACAAGCATATTCGTCTCTTGTATATTATTTGCCTTTTTCATTTACAATGGAAGTGAATCTTGTACAACTTGTTCTAGCTCTGGTACCATTGTAATAATGCATTTATTTAAATATTATTATTTTAAAGTAACGAGGTATTAATACATATTTAATATTTATGGTAGCTTAAGATGGTGCAATTGTAAGTTCTAATTTAAGGATATATTGTTTATTTACTGTGTCAAACGCTATGTAGGTACTTCTACATATTTATGTCATACTGAAATTATGTATTTTTTCATCTCCCTTTAATTTTCAATATTATTTAAATGTTTATGTTATTTAATTTCATAATATCGTGCTAAAATATCTGTTAATTGTACATATAATTATTATATACGTATTATACACTATATAAACAACTGTACTCATTACATTGCAATATTCATAAAACATTTTTTAACCAATATAGGCTGTTGAACGATAGCAAATCAATAGTATTTAGTGG
This sequence comes from Bacillus rossius redtenbacheri, assembly GCF_032445375.1. Classification (NCBI taxonomy): domain Eukaryota; kingdom Metazoa; phylum Arthropoda; class Insecta; order Phasmatodea; family Bacillidae; genus Bacillus; species Bacillus rossius. The sequence goes on along the minus strand of NC_086330.1, from coordinate 344,913,137 downwards.
CTAAAAAATTTGGAAAATTTAATTAATTCATTAGATAATTGCCTAAATGAACGATGATTAGCAATATAATGCTTTGAAAATTTTTACTTAAATTTTCCTTGAAAAAATGCTGTTCATTGTTAACTATTTTTTACATCGAAAGCAACTAACTTTTCAGCAAATAAATTTACATCTGCATGGCCGCAAAGAATACGAGGGTCAACACAATTTTTTTCAAAACAATCTGTTGATTAGTCTAGGTGCAATGACGAGTTGAATTTAATACATTTTAGGCTTGGAATGCATGGCCGTGGGTGCTGTTATCACGCCGAGCCGCTAGGTAGCAGCGCTGACGCTCTTCGCCCGCGCGGCTGTGCTATTAGTATAGAGCTGTCCTGTATTCTCCCTCTACAGTATTTGCGTGTAGTCTTACGGGCAGTCGGCTTGGCCGCTGGCGCAGGGAGCAAGCAGCCTCCCTTTCCGCGCGCCGCGGGTATAAATAGCACCTGCCGGCGAGGCGTCCAGCGCGATCCGCTTCCGCAAACAACGCCCAGTAGGTCACTTCCTGCTCGCCATTCCTGCTCCTCCCACCCCCCACCCCCTCGCTCAAGTCCCGGCCCGCTTCCTTCACTGAAAGCAAAACCCCTCCACCAGTTCGTGTAAAATGTGATTTTTTTTTTTGCTAATGGAACAATGATATTCATGTAAAATTACAGATACTTGTAAATTTGTACACATTCACATGAAAAACAAGTATATCACTACAAAATAGTGTTCGCTGTAAACACTGGGGTTTTCGGGATTCTTACTCGGGCATTTATTTACGCCTTGTGTCTGTGTCAGCACCTCCCTAAATAGCTTTCCATTATTATTAACTACCTACACGTGTTTGTTTATAAGCACGGTGGAACAAAATAAAGTGAAATTGTTGAATGTTCGATTATCAATTTCCACGGTCTGAAAAAAATTATGCTTGAATGAAACATCAATTAAGATTTAAAATTATGCTCAAATTATAATCAGTATTAACTTGAAAAATGAATTACATATACCTATACAAAAATAACCATAGTCGTGTGTTGTACAAAGTTAACAATATATTTCTTGTAGTATAACAAACTATTTCTTAGCAACTGGTTTCCAAAGGAATCTTTTGTAAAGTATTGAATTTTTTTTTTTCTGTGCAGCATTCGCTTATACCAGTCGATTAGAATGGTCATTTTCGTACACGGACCGTGCTGCTATGTGGGATGGTGTACAGCGAATTCCATCGTTCGAACACTGTTAGAATAATACAGTAAATGTACACATTTTCAAGAAATAATTCACCTAAAATAAACGAGGGGCTATTCGGACTTCCAGATAACCGAATCTTCGAGGAAACTTCAACGTACTCCGAATTTGTGTTATGTATTTTGCTATAAACTTTTTTTTATTCTTAGTAGTATTCGAGTGTGCTTTATCAAATTTTCTGCAACCAAATTTTTCGTAAAAAAAACTGTTGCGAAACAATTTTTTTTTGTACTAAGAGTAATATTTTGTAAGATACGTTGTTACAGTTAAATTTACAAAGTTTATCATAAGCCAGGAAATAACACATTAGTTCCTGAATTTTGGCTCATCCCGTGCTATATCCCACATTTCTCACGGAGCAGTTAATTACCACATAGTGTTTTCAAGCTCATTTAAAACACTTTTTTTTTTTAATTCGTAAGGTAGTATCTGTCGTTCAATATCGAGATAGAAACTAACGTGATAGATAAGGGCATACTTTTTTTTTTTCGCGAAAAAAAAATTTTGATCACTCAATAGATGTATGTATGATGTAATAGCCGAAAATATGGTTTGGTATAAGAATAAGCTTATGGCTGACGATAGTAAATAAATGATTAACTAGCCGACATGTCACCATGAAAGCATAAATTCCATGCCACTTGCGTTGCTCCGTCTCTTTCTTCGCTGTCACTTTATTTCTCTGTCTCTCTCTCTCAAAAGTACTGTCTCGTATTCGCTGGGAGCACCTGGTAGCAAATATCGTGACCTATGTTGGTACTCTCGTCTTGCCACATAGCTGGTGTGTTTGTTAGAGTCTTGTGCCGGAAATGTGTCTTTTTTACTCCCCCATGACGTCACAAAATTTTATATATGTGTAACATCTTAGCTCTCGGCATACGGTACTTTGTTGGAGTAACTTCGTGAATAGAACGGAAGTCGCGTGTAACGGAAATGTGTAACATCCACGGTGCTTCCATCTGTGGCGGATGGTCCAAACCAAAGTTCACAAAGCCAAAAGGAAACTTTATAGTATTAATTGTTTAATGAACTTTAGCAAGATGGCCAGTATTTTAATAAAATTCCATGTCGAAAATCAGGTCCAAAGCCGGGATTTAGTATTTCTTCAAGTCTTTTTCGCTTTTCTCAGAGTTTTTTCATTATTTAGTTTTTAAACTTTCGCTCTGCAAATCAAATAATTCGATAGTCGAAGTAGCTGCTCCGGCAATTAATTCTAGCCTCGGGTACGGAAACTACGTGTGATTGACGTCAAGAAAAAAAAATGTTTTTGAAAACACAATCTGCGTACATGTTTATCACGGTCGGCATTATTTTAAAGGATTCCACGTTAAATTTCGTGTCCGAGTTTCGTATTATAAGTTTATTTGCAACGTGAGAACACGTGAATTCGCTCGTTACAGAGGTTAGATCACCGGCGGGTACTGAAAGACTAGCTGAAAATTTTTTTAAACTTATTTATGCTATCTGGGTGACTTACGTGTAGACCTACGTTTAGGCTTATACGAACCCTTTAGAAATCAATCTTTGAAGAAAAAAAATGTCCCGGCTATTAACTGCATACATAGACAGGTCTACGCGCAGTCGATATGCCAGCAAATTAAGAAAAGTAGTACTGGTTTGTGTAGGCGGGAAAGTTCGTGGGCGCCGCACGTAGGGAAGATAATTGTGTGTGAGGGGGGGGGGGGGGGGGGGGTACGGGGTATAAGGGGAAACTGCTACCACATGCTGCTCGTGCGAAGAGTTTCTCTTTCCCGACGTGACCATCTCGGATCTCGGACTCGCCGATGGGAAACTTTCCTGCGACCCGCCGCGCCGCCCCGCCGTTGGGGCTACGGCGCGGAAGGTCACTTGCTCACCGGAGATTTTATAACTTTTTTAAGGCCGGGGGTCACAAACCACGCAAGGAACGCAACGACGCAAAAACACGCGTCCCAACGTGAGTCACGGGCAGTTTCCGCACCCGCCGCTAGAATTCTTTGCCGGAGCAGCTATGTCGATTATCGAATCATTCCATTTGCAAAGTGACAATTTTAAACATTATAATCAAACGGCTCCGATAACAGCGAAAAAGACTTGAAAAAAAAAAAAAACAATACTAAACCCAGGCTTTGGACCTGATTTTATACCGGAATTTTATTAAAATATAGCCCGTCTTGTTAAAATTCAACAAGCAGTTAATTCTATTAAGTTTCCTTTTTTTGGGTTTGTGAAGTTTGATTCGCGCCACACACCACAGTTTGCAGCACCGTAGTCACACCTTTACGTTCCATGCGACTTCCGTTACAATCACAAAATATTATTGCTTTGTTCATGGATTGGCCAGCTATGGCAGCAATTGATGACGTATCCTAAACTCTAGACTATAACTAGTTAAGTTGGGCCCAGGTAAAACTTGCGTAGACACAGGGGAAACCCTAGGCTCATTCATGCGGGTTTAAGCAAGAAGGTTTAGTGCAGGACAAGAAGGATGGTCCAGGAAGAATATTTGGTCAGGGGCAGAAAAGTTCGAACCATGCTTGTGTCGGGGGAGAGAGAAGGTGGGGGGGGGGGGGGGGGGTTGTTGGTGAAGCCCATGGACCTGGCGGTCCGCATTGGTGTTGGAGCGCGACTGGATGTGCCCATTGGCGGAGGGTACCATTGCCAATTTCCGTGATGTTTTTCGGAAACACTTTCCTTTTTTTTGTTTTTTTTTCCCCCTGAAGTCGAAATGCCGAGCACAACCTTTCCGTTCTCATCGGACTGTACAATGTCGATCCCCCGGGACGTCGGGACGTGAAGAGTGACGGAGACTTATGGCCCACGAGGGGGGAAGAGAAAGCTGTCCTGCGGGCAACCCCTCGCGCAGGGAAGTTGTCGCGCTGTTTCCTCGGCCGGCCGGCAGCGAGACCGCGGCTCCAGCTGGAGCCTCCAGGACCCCAAGGACGCGCAATTCGTCGCGCCGCGAAGGTCGCTCACTCGCGCCGATCGCGCCGCCCCGTAAACAACGGCGCCAGTTCGCTCTCGCGCTCCAAGGGGGGGGGGGGGATCAGGCCTCGCCGGAGATACCGCTTGCAATAAAGCTTCCGTGCTTGATTTTTGTTTTGTTTTTGTTTGACGACACATGGGACCTAGCTTCGGCTACTTGTCGAAGTGTGATCATCATGATAGTTGTAGTCGCCCGCGTGAAATGATAAAGTAATTTCCTCGCGGCGCTTACTGTCTACAGCCTGTTAGCAAATATGTGTTAGCAGCAAGATGCAGAAGGTCTCGGATATAGTGTTTATGCCTTGGCATGCCACAAGTTACGATAAATGATTAAAAATTACAATTAAAGCAAAAAAAGATGGTAAAATCCAAGATGGCGGGCTCGGCTGCGCATTTCCCTGTTGGATCATTGCACACCAATTCTTCATTGTGTTATTTATCTACCGTCTTTATTGGTGGCCAAGTTATGTCGATACGCCTTTCTCAACATAATCACATTAAAAATTTCTCTACCATTATATTACAAAAGAAAACCCTCAAATATACTTTCTTTGAATGAATATTCAAATGGGTAAGATTTATTAAAAAAATTGTTTTTGAAAAACGTAATTGAATGTTTATAATGTATGTCATAGAGAAAATACGAAAAAGGGCAAAGAAAGATTGGAAAACAGTTCAAAACTCGTCGGTGTTAGGCTACTGTGTTTTCTGTGCTTCCATATTGCTCTGACAAGTTCCTTCCGCAGCATTGTGCTGTGTGTACATTAAGCATGACATCGACTGAATTTTGCTTTTGCTTTTGAGGTGGGCACAAACTTTTGAGGTGGACGCGGAAACTTTCGAGATGGACACAAAATTTTTAAGTTGGGTGCGGAAACTTTTGAGGAGTGCACAAACATTTGAGTTGGGCACGGAAACTTTTGACGTGTGCACAGAAACGTTTGACGTTAATTTACTGTCTTACTAAAGCAATTACAAACTAAAATATACACTAAAAAACAGAGTCAAAGTGAAAGTTTATTTATCCCGGAATTCTATAGTTCGGCACGTTCTGTAAATCGCGTTGTTTTTTTTTTTCCCGAGTAAATTTCCCTAATTAAATTTTTTTCAATAATTTACCTATTTTGCAATTTTTCTGAAATAAATAAAGACAATACAGCCCACAACATCCCTATAGTTTGTACTAGTTCAAACATTAAAAAAAAAACACCATCTGAAAAGAAATGTGGTCCTACATAGTCTTGGTGATGGCATACAGGAGCGTGACATTTTCCCCCGCAGATTACAATCACTCAGAGAGAGAGAGAGAACTTCCATGACTTTTCTAGGTTTATCATGTAAATAATTACCCTGGCCAATTTCAACAACTGCCCATGACTTTCAAAAATGTGGACACCCTGTGCGATGGGCAGGCTCGAGGTTCGATGCCCGTCAAGGGCTGCGACGGTGTTTCCGGGCAGACGGGGGGGGGGGGGGGACACGTCCCCCCCCCAATAATAAAAGTCTTCAATTTCGTCCCCTCCAATAATATATTTAGTTTCGTAGTTATATTAAAAATATGATTTCTGCGATACAACCCATATGTTGCGCATGGTGCATTTAGTCCAATCGTGGTAATGTGAGCACTTTTTAATTCGATCTTCGTGTAAAATAAAAAAACCAGGTCCGATACCGAATACAGATAATTATGTCAACTGTGCTTTTACAAATTTGTTCTCTGAAAATATTTTTTTAGAAAAAAGAAAAAAAATATTTTATATTCCAACCAACTATAATTAGAATATTTAGGAAAGAAAAATGCCTAAAAAAAACCACCTTTCTGCACCTTTAAACCCCCAAATTTTCCCGGGGGAGGACCCCTAAACCCCCGCTTTTTTTTTTCTTCCAGGGGATGGATATTCCTCAACAACTAAATCAATTGAAGTCCCCCCCCCAAAAAAAAATATATCCTTGTGACCGCCCGTGGACACGCACCTTTGATGGAGCCCGAGGACGTGTGCGGCTGCTGCTGCTGCAGCTGCAGCTGCTGCTGGGCAGCCTCCAGCTTGGAGCTGACGGCGCTCCACACCTCGAACATGGTCCGCGCGCCCGGCGCAGCAGCAAGAGGAAGAGGTGGTGGTTACCGGCGCGCGCCGCGGGTCCCGGGCTCGAGGCCCGCCATGGGGGTGTTGTTGTTCGCCGGCTCTGCCCTCCCGGGGGCGCGCTTCACGCAACATCCCCGCGGCTCATCGCACCCCCCCCACCCGCACCCCTAATCCCACCGACGAACACGAGCGTCCTCTTCGACTCCCGGCCGGAGAGTACAAGTGGGCGTGGCCGCTCAAGACGTCCAAGACCAAAACACCGCCACTCGCGCACAAAAAAAAATACAACACTGGCTTCCGTAATCTCTGGTTTATTTCACGTCTTCTTTCTCTCTCCGGGTGACACAAAATATTTAATAAAAATATATTATCCTTTTTTTTTTAAATTTAATTTTATGTCTCACACCAACGACATACACACTGAGAGAAATTTAGAGAGAGAGAGACAGAAAAGGCAGACGTATTTCACAGATTTTAATGCATCCACAGGTTTCGACAGAGGCACTTTTTCATCATCGCACTGCGCACAATCTTATTATTATTATTTTTTTCGCAAGCACTTGTTTTCTCGTCACTCGCGCGGCGGACGGGGAGGGGTGGTGGCGGCGGGTGAAAGAGGGGAGGAGGAGGAGTAGGGGTAGAACATGCCGCGCGGACGGAGAGAGAGAGAAAGAGAGAGAGGGAGGTGGAGAGACCCCACTCCAACACGACCGGCGTTGCAGCTAGCTTTCCTAGCACTGAGAGACGGAACACTGTCCTACCCTACAGCCGCGAGGCGTGCGCCGGGCCAGCGGAGGGGTGTTGTAGCGGCGGGGGGGGTGGGGGAACGAGGGGAGGGAGGGTAGTCGGCAGCCAGACACTACAGTCTATAGTGTCTGGCGGGCGAGTCCAACGCGCAGGGGCCAGGTAGACACGTGTTCCCGAGGGCGACACGTGTTGTTCGTCGATAACAAACGACGCGCGTCTGAAAGCTCGAGAAACTTGACCCCCCCGCCCGCATTGTACGGATATCTCGTCCAGCATTTTAAGCCGAACTCTTTTATTTAAACACCCTCCAGGTTTTATGTTTTGATCAGAGAACTGGAATTAGTTTGTTTCTATTTTATGTGCATAATGTTTTTTTTTAAATGTTACCATGATTGAAACTAAACAACTTTATTTAATTACTAATACTGGAAATAAATAGATGTAATATGTAACACTGTGCGTCTGTACAAAGTTTACTTAAATAACATTTCTGCAACAGCTGTAATATGATATTTTTTTAATATTTGTGTTTATCACAATTTATTTGCCAAACATTTTTTTAACGTTATTTTTATTTATTTTTTTTTCGTGATTAACCTGCAACCGAAGTTTCTCATTCGAATTCCAACTCAGCCTGTATAGTTTATTTACGTCCTCACCTTTCTGCTAGCTGGCTAACTTTACTTTCAAGCCTAAATATTCCGTAATTTACATTTTTTTAAAAGCTGCAAACAGCCATGCCTTGCCCGGTATGGCCGCTTCCAGCATGTAGATTTAGCGAAGTTACTTCGACAATTTCTATGCATAATAAAGCAGGATTTTTTATTTTTGTTTTAAATTGACAGATATTTGTATCAATAACCTTGTGTTATGTAGACAAGGGATTGGCATATGAGTGTATGTATGGATGACTATACTGCAGATCTGTTATTATTTATTCGCCAAGGTCCGTACTAGAAAAATCACGAATAATTGAAGTAGAAACAAAAAAAAGGCAATAAAAATATCCCTGTTTCAAAAATTATTCAAACACGTTTCTGTAATGTTGCAATAACAATAAATGTTTGATAAAGGTGACATTTACATACATTAAATGTATGTGAAACATTTTGTGGTAGGTATATAGTCTCACGTCTCGTCGAGAACTAGGTAATTGGATTTGGTCACATAAATTACAAGTTCCCAGAGATGGCCAACTTATCTTATTTTGAGAACCATATATCATTGTTTGCAAACTAATCCGACACATATGAATTAGTAATGCATTTATATAGGCCTATATGTGTACATATAATATGTTCTGTATAGTGAATAATAATAATAAAAGTATGTTGCATGCGTACGTAAAGGAAAAAGTGTTTTAAAAATAGTGTGTATATATACACACACATGTGAGTGAGTATTTCAGTACTCGCCAGTGATGTGTAATATTTATCATATTGATAATATTTATAATACGAAACTCAGACACGAAATATAACGTAGAATTATTTAAAATAATGCCGAGCGTGATAAATACATCCGCAAATTGTGTTTTCAACTACGTGAATCACAATTAGTTTCTTCACCCACCGCTAGAATTTGTTGCTGAAGCAACTGCGACGACAATTTAATCATTTGATTAGCAGACCGATATTTCATACTAAATAATGAAACGGCTCCGATAAGAAGCGAAAAAACCTGGGGGAAAAAATACTAAACCTCATCTTCGGACCAGATTTTAGACAAGGAATTTTATTAAACTACTGCCCATCTTCTTAAAATTCATAAAACCGTTATTACTATAAAGTTTCCCCTTGGGATTTGTGAACTTTGGTTCACGCCATTCGCCACACATGGCAGCACCGTAGTCACACATTTCCGTTCCATGATACTTCCGTTTCATTCAAGAAATTACTCCTAACAAATTTCCTTGCCGAGAGTTAACATGTTATACATCATTAATTATTATTAAACTTAGTATGCGTTGCTTGAACATGGATAAAAGTTTTGAGTATTTCTGTAAGATTACCATGAATGGTTACGAAACACTTTCCTCTACGTCTGCAAACAAAGACGGTTAATAAACAATAGTATAGCTGGTGATATTTATTTGCTAAACGTTGTTACGTTGGGCCGTGCGAGACTGTGCTACAGTGTTTTAACACACAGGATATCTGGAAATCTTTACGTAAAAAATTGGTTGTCTGTAAAGTCGGTTTACGGACGATAGTTTAACGTGACAACATCATAACAAAACATTGATGAAATTATTGCATACTTTTATGAATAAAATTGAATCATTTTTATTGAATTGTCGCTATTTTGTATGAATACAAAGGAGTGAAATTAATCAACAATTTAATTGATAAATGTATTTTTATTTGCACTCATTAATTCAAATATGTTTATTACTTTAACGAAGAGATTATTTTAACAATAACTTTTATACATGTTTGCTATTTAACTTCTTCCAATCTGTGTTATTCTGTTAAGGATAGGACGATGATAGGAAAAGTAGGAAACGAATGGGAGTGTTTCAAGTTTAATGTGCCTCGAAAAAGTCAAATCGATGGTTGTTCCAATCGAGTGGAAGAGTGACGGATGCGGCGCAAGCGTACAATGAGCGTAATGGGACAAAGCGTAACGGGACAATGAGCGTAACGGGACAATGAGTCATTCTTTTTCGTGCGTGCAGCCGGCGTTCATCGATTTATTAGACGTTGTCACGTGAAAAAATAATGGTAAAGACCCAGAAATTTTACTGATTCTTCTGGCGTAAGGGTGTAAAACTAAGTCTCAGGTGTGCTTATCTGTTTTTTTTTCTTTTTTCTTTTCCATTGGCTGATTTATTAGTGAGAACCTTTGTTTGTGTTCTCGTTACTTGGCACTAACTGTTGAACTTCCTTGTTTCCCAGCTGGGCTCCGTATACACTCACGGTCCCGGAGGGGAATGTCCAAATAACTGCGGTCCAATCATGAACACAGTGCATTAAATATGAAGGTTTGTATTATATTTATATTCTCTAGCCAAATGAATCCGCGAAATTTCCGTACCGCTAATACTGGCCCTAACCGTATCGCTATCCTTAAAAATTCAAATAATTTTATATCTCCGTGCTGTTTCTGCCATTGGTTCAAAGTTAATCTGGAGGACTGTGGGCCAATAGACCAGCAATTGTAAAAAGAAAATGTTTCGAATCACAAGGCTACCCACAGCTGAGACGACTCACTATAGTCAGTAGCCAAAGAACAGATTGTTCCGACCTTACGGCCGGCGTTCTCACGGTCCCCTCCCACATATGCGCCCTATCAGGGTAGGGTGGGAGAAATTTCCAGCTCGATTTATTTACATTCCAGAGCTATATAAATTAAACAGAACTGCTAGGGATCACTCCCTCTTTTTTGATCGGGAAGGTATTAGTGCTTCGGCAATGACCAGCGGCTAGGGCCAAGCGGGTCGTTACCACAACGCCGAAATACCACAACGCCGAACGTACAATAACGCCGAATACCATAACGCCGAATGCCAAATTGACCGCAACGCCGACAGCTAGAAAACTGCTGTGTACCACAACGCCGAAATACAGTAACGCCGAAAAATGTTGCTGCGGGAAGTGGGGGGGGGGGGGGGGGCAGGAGCAAAATGAAAAACAACTGAATGAATTTGTGTACCTAACCTAACCTAGGCTACCCTAACCTAGCCTAACCTAAACTAACCTTACCTAACGTAACCTTTGTGGCAGTCCTGCAATGACATTTTTCGGCGTTAATGTATTTCGGCGTTGTGGTAATTCGGCGTTGTGGTACACAGCAGTTTTCTAGCTGTCGGCGTTGTAGTCAATTAGGCAATCGGCGTTATGTTTTTCGGCGTTATTGCACGTTCGGCGTTGTGGTGCGTCCCCGGGCCAAGCCAAATGAACAGTTGTAATTCGCCCGAGTGTGCAGAGGATAGCTGTCTCGAGGGGCGGTGGACGGGAGGGTTGGAGTCAGGAAGGTCGGGTGGTGGTGGTGACGACGCTTGTCCTCAGGGGTCGCCGACGAGCCGGGCAGCGCCGGCCGACGGCTGGTCGTGCCGCCGCGCGCCTCGCCTTATCGACCCGCCGCGCACCGCGACCCCTGGCATTCGCCCGCGCCGCCGGTCTCGGGATCGAACCCCGCCGCCCCTTCTCCCGCGCCGGGCCGCAGTGGTCGACCGTCGTGCGTAAACACGCCGGTGCTTCCACTTGTCCGTCTGGTGCTCTTTTTCCAAATATGGAACTCGGTGGGAAATAAAAAAAAAAAATTATTAGCATGTAAATTAGAGTTCTGGAAAAAATACAAATTTCAATTCATGATTTCATACTAAAGGAAAAAAAAATACTTTCAAATATTTATTATTGCCACGTGTAATCACGAGATTCCTCTGAAATTTGTTGGTAAGCATTTATAAAACTGACCCGGAAAAGAAAGAATATCAACGTTTCTTAACATAAATTAGCAAAACCCTCTGTCCAGGTTGGCTAGAAATTTTTGTTTGAAAGAATCAATATTCTAAATAAAATAAAAATTTGTTGTCTGTAAAGTCGGTTTACGGACGATAGTTTAACGTGACAACGTCATATCAAAACATTGATGAAATGGTTGCATACTTTTATGAATAAAATTGAATCATTTTTATTGAATTATCACTATTTTGTATGGATACAAAGAAGGAGTGAAATGAAATCTACAATTTAATTGATCAATTTACTTTTATTTGCACTCATTAATTCAAATATGTTTATTACTTTAACGAAGAGATTATTTTAACTATAACTTTTATACATGTTTGCTATTTAACTTCTTCCAATCTGTGTTATTCTGTTAAGGATAGGACGATGATAGGAAAAGTATGAAACGATTGGGAGTGTTTCAAGTTTAATGTGCCTCGAAAAAGTCAAATCGAAGGTTGTTCCAATCGAGTGGAAGAGAGATAGATGAGGCGCAAGAGTACAATGAGCGTAACGGGACAAAGCGTAACAGGACAAAGCGTAACGGGACAATGCGCGTAACGAGACAATGTGCGTAACGGGGCAATGAGTCATCCTTTTTCGTGCGTGCAGCCGGCGTTCATCGATTTATTAGACGTCACGTCAAAAATTGTCCTGAGGAGGGCCGCTTCAAGAGTTTAGAGTCCCGCAGAGTCTAGGAGCGCAACTGTACACCGAATCAGGCGCGGCAAGACGCCACAAAAACCGTCGCGACCAGACCTGAGGCGTCAAATATTTCACTGATTATTTTGTCTCTCAGTATGGAGCTGGATGCAAATCGATTAGTACGTTGAGAACAGGAAATATCTTTTATATAAAATCCATATTTGAAGGAGTATCACGAAAACAATTTTGGTTTTCAAAGGATGTGGGCAGTGAAAACGTAACATAAATACGGCGTTAAGCTGTCGCGAGGAATGGTGTGGTTTTGCGCCGTGTCCAGTCTCGTCTTGTCTGATTCTGTGCGCGCCCAGACCAACTTGTTTTACTTTAGTAGCTACTCGTCGTCTACGTCACTGGAGAAAATCTGTAGGAGTCACATGAAATATGAGGCAATGGCGGAAGGGGGGGGGGGGGGAGAGACTCTGCAGCCCAAAGGTATGGCACGTGGTGTAAACCAATGCAACCCCCCCCCCCCCCCCACTCCAGCCACCATTATCCTTAATCACCGGGATCTACGCCCATCGTCTACGCATTGTTCTGTCAACACACTTCACGTGCTACTCTCAAGACGGGGTTCTCCTCTGAATCGACCACAGGTTAGCTGAATGGGTCTAATATGGGGTCGGGTGGCAACGATGCCGTGATGGGTTGCCCCAGCCTCTTGTTGTAGCTCCTCCCCGAACACCTCTGGGTCGTGACGAAATGGCGTATCCATTGCTCCACGTTCATTGGGTGGCCACGCCAGAAACAGTTCTGCCCGTATAAGGGCGCAGTTTGCTGGTCCCTCGGGGGATAGTTCCGTGTGTAATAAATCTGCCATTGGATGGTGAAATAATGTACGTCAGTGTCGGTGAACGATCATCACTTGAAGCTTTGCAAGCGACGGTTGGGGAAATGCGCACCACTGGGGTACTTCACTGTAATTTTGTTTTTGTAAACGGAACAGAAATATTCATGTAAAATTGTAAATTGACAAAAGAGTGTTCTTGTTATAGACTTATCCAGTTTTGAAATGGTTTGTTAATATACTAAGAATGTTTTTTTTTTTTTGAATTCATGTTATAATAAGAATATTCTTTTGAATTCATGTTATAAGTACGTGAACTCACGTGTCCGTACATTTACGAAGAAAGTCCTAAATATACGAAGATCCCTGGACAATTTGTAATCAGCCTTCTAAGTAAATTGAAGGGATAATTTTTTTACAATGCACTTGGGCGTCTTCACTCATAATATAAAAACTTAAGAAAAAAATGTAAAAAAAACTGTGACAGAACAACAAATACAAATTAATCATAGTGTTAAATCTATATAATTAGCCCTTAACTAGTAGTAACGACGATTAGATACATATAAAAAAATTTAAATGGTGTGTGCGACCCCACCTTGCCAACAATTCATACGTCGTAAATAGATGCAAGAGTTTTTCGTGGACTTTTTCCGTAGCAGAGCGCACCTACATCGCATGTGCATCTTCTGTGAATTGATGATTGGTCGGGGCATGTATTTTTCGCGGAAAGATTTCGAGAGTAGCTGAGAGACTCTGTCCAGATTCATGTCTGCTGTCAGGACACCATCATAATAATTCAGTGCGGACGCAAACGCGTTCTGAATGGCCGTTCAAATAAGGCAATGGCTTCTCTGGCAGATGGCCGCCAATTATAAGGAAAAAAAATCCGCTGGTGCAGGCACCCTATTGGGTGTTCAGATTATTAAAAAAAAATGCCTTCCCCTAATAATCGGGCCAACAACCAATAAGGAATAGAAGTGTTTACCCAATCACGTGTGAACACAGTCCAACGGATGAAATGACGTCTGACCCTTGTGCAGGCCAATGAGTAGAGACCGGACATAATTCGCGGGTCCAGTGACCTCCAGGTTAGACTCCACGATCCTGTGCACACTCGGGCGAATGCCCCCTATTCATTGGCTGCTAACTTGTGAGTCGTCTCGGCTGGGTAGCCTGTGATTCGATACTTCTATGACCGACTCATGATTCACAGTGAACCAATGGAAGAAGCAGCAGCAGCACATAGTTATAATTATTTGAATTTTTAGCGTATCGCGAAATGAATCCGTGAATTTTTTTCCGGTCTCTAGTAATTACAACCATACGCGCTGTCGGGCAAGGGTTATACCTAGGGACACCTGTATTTCGCAATTTCATTTCATGTCAAGGTATTTCACAAAACACTGTAACTTTTTCTAATAGTCATGGCAAATTGTGAGGGTGCAGCAGTACGGTGACCACATTCTCATTGGCCCCGTCAAGAGCGGGACGACACCTATCACCGACCTCAGCCAATAACCACAGGAGAAAAGCTACAGTATTTTGTGAAATACCTTGACACGAAATGTATTCGCGAAATACACAGGTGTCTCTAGTTATACCTCGATGGTTCGTTCCGAAAGTGTTGTAGATTCGTAACCGCTTGGAAGGGGGTTGGGGAGGGGGGAGTAATGACAGCGAATACGCACCGCAGGGGGGTTGGGGTAACAGAATGAAGAAAAAGGGAGGAGTGGAGGGTGTTTGAAATATTACAGTGAGGAGCGATATCGGGAGTACCCGTGCGCGGCTATCGAAGGAACCCCCGCCATTAACCGTAGGGGTTGCACGACAAGAGGGGGGTAGAGGGGTGTCGACCCCCCGCGAGTGCGCGACTGGGCGACGCTACGTTCGCTCCCTCCCCCCCCCCCCCCCACCCTCACCGGCACTGACGACAGATACGCCCTATCCCCCGACACGACTAGCCGCTTCCACGACGCGCGCCGGAGCACTTCCAACCCTTCCCTCAGATAGCGTCGCGAGGGCCCAAATGACTCCTCCACGCCGGCGGCTAATGGCGGGGCGCTGCGTCGCCGTCGCGTCTCCACTGGTTGATTCCTCGGGGCCTGGGACGGATGTACAAGTCAGTTGCACTCGGAGGAAAACGAGCAGAGAAAGAAAGGAATCACAAAAAGTTTTTTTTTTTTTTTTTAACAGGTTTTCAAGGTAGCACTAACTATACTTCAGTGCCACCAACAAAATTACCTGTGTACAGGGGCGAAAATATCTATGAATTTTGGATTCCTCGTTTGTGGGGGGAGGGGGGGACGGCGGAATTACTTTTATCATTCCCGTTTCACAGTTACGCTTGTGCAAGGACCATTATATACCGCGGGGAAGGGGGGGGGGGGGGAGACTACCAGGTTGACGGAAGAACCAACAAAAAAAAAAAATGCTTCACTTTAGTTATGGTATCATTAACGTGCGAAAATAACAGAAAACAAAAAAATGAAGAAGTTGCAATTTTCAGGCGAGTAACTGAGTTCCCTGAACCCGATTCGGAAGACGTGTTTTGCAAAATATTTCCCAATATTGTAACCCCTTTTTGTAAAACCATTTCTGAAATGCATATTATTAAACACATCGGAGTGTTTATAAGGGTGCGAAATAAGTGATTGCTTGATACATTTTAATTGAAAACCTACTGCAAAATTAGTGGTTTTTTTTTTTCCCCAGAGGATAGAACACATACAATTGTACATTTTAGAAACGTATCAAATTTGATAAACTTTCAAGGCTAAGAAAAAAACGAGTTAACAAATTTTAAAATGACCCGATCACGTTGAAACCGGACGAAAGCTAACAGTTGTCGCAACAGCCAATGGACGGTTGACACCGAGTAATCTACGTACAGGAGTGTGTAGTTCATCCTGGCAGGAGATACCAATACTAATTGTGCAGGTATCTACAAGAAAAAAAATTACAAAATAGCTAATTGACGTATTCGAACACGCCTTTAAAGGCAGTGCCTACTGTAGCTCCTGGCGCACTTTAGCGTTCTGGCTGTCGACAGTCCACTCCGCGCTCTGCTACTGAAAGGGAACGGACGAACGCGACACGAGAAAAACCGCTCGCGAAAAATTCACACCGTAACTGCGGCGGTAGCCCTGACACGAAAACAGCTGCCGCAAATCACGCCGCAGTTCTATACACACACAAACACACCCTCTCTCCTTCTTTACAAAAGTCCACTCCCACCCTTACCGATCGGCCGGCGGCGGCCTGATACATTCCGCTTTCATCTGTCGGTGTTGTCGGTCTCCGAGCGAAGCCCCGAGGCGCACAGCTCGCTGGCCGTGCGGGGGCGCCCGGCCGGGAGCTTTTCGCGAGACGCAGATCGTTATCAGCTGATTGCTAATTCCACCCGCGTCCCCTCCCGAGGTTTCCCCCCTTTCCCCACCCCCCTCTCACCCTGCCCGACCCAGACGTTATTCCACTCCCTGGTCGTGCTCATACGTGGTCCACAGCGGCTCGCCGGTAGCTTTCTCTTCCAGGCAGCACCCGGCCGCCGTGCGGGCTCTCGCTCTACGCGAAGGGGGCTACTGGCGGCGCGCACAAGCTTGCCCCCCTGCTCCCCTGGTGATACTGGTGGCGCGCGGTGGCCTGCTCATACCATCGTCTCTTTCCGTGTCAGGGTAATATCCTAAATAAAAATTCAAAAAAGCACACTTTCAATACACATCTGCGGTTTGGCGACAAATGATAGATCGGCACGCAATAAAGCACTCTCAGAGTGAAAAAAAAAAAAAAAAGCAAACTAAGGACGCATAACTTTGGAAATGCTTAATTTTCAGTATCATAAGATTTAAGTGCTGCCAGTTATTAATGATTTTTTAAACAATAAACTGATTTAGACGTCCATGTATGGGACCAAGGTGTGTTATTTATTTATAACGAAACCAGAGAAACAAAAAAAAAATTTTTTTTGAACTGTCATACAATAAATGTCGTTAGTTCACGTAGCCCATGTAGGTAATAAGAATTTAATTTTTTTTTGCAAAGTGCCTCAAATTAATATAACTCCTGAAACTTATAAAACAGCTTACTAAATATTAATTTGTATACAAACCTGTGTAGATTTTTATCTTTTATTTTTTGTATAGCAGTGAGTATGAATTATTTTGTTGATTCTAGTATTTGGCGTAAAATTGATCGCGTTTGTTTTCAGCTTGTTGTATGTATACGTGTAATTTTTGATGGGTGTGTCTGTAAGTTGGAATCTCTGCTTGTAAGTAAATACACCTACGGTCTCTTGGGCCCTTGTCGCGCGGAACATTGCGACACTTCCAAGTCAGAGAACGCGTTGTAGCCTATATGTGTCATGTTTGTAACCATTTGTATATCTGCTGTATTCCTGTTTTAACTTCTTTTAGTTTTCAATGTTATTAACTTTTTTTAATGTTCTTTATCATTTCAAATGTCTGGACTTTTGTTCCTAAGCTATTTGTTTAAGTTAGTTTAGTGTTATAAGTTCTTGAAGTAAGTTTGTGTAGTACTATGGTTTAGTGTTAGAGGAGGCTAAAAGCCTTAACTTTGCCATTAAGTCAATAAATTAATAACTATGTTAACAGCGAGTGCATTATGTCCCCCTGCAGTGTACTACTTCGCAGAATAGTGTAATAAAATTAGTTTGACAAAAACTTATATACTATTCATAACAATTTTTAAAAATCGAATAAAACATACTATACTTTTTCGGGACAACGATTATTTGGAAGACATAAACAGCAAAAAAAAAATTTAATCGGGTAAGTTTGTCATACTATAAAAAAAATTACTTTGCTAAAACTTATCAAGTTACTTTATAAGATGACTGATTAAAGAAAATAACTAACTTGCTTAGTTAGCTAAGTTGACTTGACAAAACTAGACAAAATTACCCGCTAAAATGTATTGCCGCATAAGTCGTGCGAAGAACTACCCCCCCCCCCCCCTCCTCCATACAACACAAAGTGCAGCATGTATTTTGTTTTGAATTGTTATCAATAGTCGGGTTATTTATGATTGAGTAGCAAAAATGCTGAATCACAGTATCTAATAATTTGGCGTGAGGTGGGAGATCAAAAACTTTCGAAAAAAAAAAAAAATCTTATCACACGAAAACTGAGACGCATTTTGGTTTTTTGAGTCTTAACCATGATTAATTGGACTATTAACTGTTCTTGGCTTGACGGTGAGTTATGTTATGGGTAGAGACCGGAAAAATTCGCGAATTCATTTCGCGATAGGCTATACAAATAGTTATACCTCAGTGCTGACTCTGCTATTGGCTCACAACTCACCTGGATGACTATGGTCCAATTAGAAACACCCGGCCACAGCTGTATCGAATCGCAGGCTGCTACGTTGGGACGTCTCAAAACACAGCAGCCAATGAGTGGGTGACATTTGACCGAGTGTACGTAGAACTATGGAGTTCATCCTGCAGGTTATTGAACCCGCGAATTTTTCCGGTCCCTAGTTATGGGACACCCATATATAGTCTTTAATTTGTGTTCAGGTGTTAGGTTTACAACCGAACTAATTAAAATAACAACACATTAAAAGCATATTGTCCATAAGCATGTAAAACCTTGTAGGCCAATTTTGTTTTTGTGGTGTTACTATCTCAATATCAAAAATCCATAGGACATTCCTTTGCATCATCTCAGAAAAGCACGTAAGACAATACCTATTTCGAGTTATGACTTGGAAAACCTTTCTATCTTGATCACTGCTTCCCTTACCTTCAGCATACGTAGATCTGTTTGTAACTAGAGTTAGTGAAATGCAGTTTCCTCTTTTTTTTTTTATCGCTTGCGTTGACAAAGTGCGATATTTTACCCTTAATTTATTTAAAGCCGGTGCGTGCCTATAATTATATCAAGGTCTATTGTAATTTTTTTTTAATTTTGGAAATGTCCAAAATTCTTGTTTTATTCCAGCACATTACCTTATGCTGAACTGCTTATTTTGAATAACCTAATGCAATGGTAGTTTAATCACCAATATGTTTGAGTGAAACAGAAGACGTTTAATGAATACATTTGAAGCGGAAAAAAAAATGTTTTCATACGAACAAATTCGAGACAAAAATGCACAGATATTAAGAAAAAAAATTACTCATAAAAAAAACCTATCAGTTTCGACATTTGAGGTGTTGCATCTTCAGTGGCGACGTCTCGTGTCCAAGGAATGAGTTACTGGATCAGGCGGCGCGAGACGAGGGTAGTGTCAGCCATGTTGTCTCCGGTGACGTCACGCTGCCGAGATCCCGAGGCAGGTAGCCGGCCCGCTCCACGCCGGGAGGGGTTGGAGGGGGGGCGAGGGTGGGCTACGGTCGCCGCATAACGGCAGTTTGGCCCAGGGCTGTCCAAGAACCAAAACTGCTCCACCCGCTACTTCCTGGACCTCGAGGACGATCCTCGGTACTCGAATTTATTTCTCTTTGTTTACTTCACTGACGGTTCGGTAGGGGACTGAACGCTTATTAGTTTCGTACACTCAGTGGCGGATCCAGGATTTTGGTTTGGGAGGGGCTTGACCCAGCTGAGGCTAGGCTTTATCAAGGCAAACACTAAAACAATAGTGGACCCAGATGCTTTTGGAGGGGGCTTGAGCCCCTTAGCCCCCCCCCCCCCCCCCCTCTGGATCCGCTACTGCGTACACTTACAAAAAAATTTGCAGAAACCAACACCGAAAAGTTACCCGTCAAAGATCAATCGAAACCAAATGTATTAGATTCTAAACCAGTATTATTATTTTACTGATAGAAACTAGATTCGTTACATCAGCAAACAAAAAAAAAATATTATTTAATTTTTTTAAATTATTTTTAAACAGCTAAATGACAAGTTATTTTAAGGCAAAAAAAAAATGAACACGTTGTCAAAACAAGAAAATTGAATAAAATAAAAGATGGTTACATCAACATCAATGATACACATTCTTGCATACATGTTTGTAAAAAAAAAACTTTTAAAATGGACAGATTGTGTTGAAAATTATTTCTAATAGAACGATCCTGGAATAAAAATAATTACTCAATTCGTAATTAAACTGGACTTTTTTACAAAGAAAAAATTACCATATTTTATAACATGTCCAAAGTAACCCGGATGTGCAGTAATTAACTTATTTTGAGGTTCGAATTGAATGTGGCGGTCAAAATAATTGTAACTTACAGCGGAACAGCGGTACTTGTTTTACATGTATTTTCATATCGGATATCCTAATACGATAATAAAACAACTTTCATATTAATTTCTGTGTGTGATATACACGGTTGTTAAAAGCGCACTGGTAGTATTATTGGGAACACAGTAATTAAGAGCTGCAACGGATAAAAAGATAAACGGACGCTATAGCAACAAATTAAAATGTACTCACGTGGACGTTTTATTGAAATGCAAATTTGCGTCAATATTTATAGTAAGAAGTCTATTGAAACAAAATCATTTGCTAGGTTTGCAAGTGATTACATATCTGCAACATGTAACGGGAAAAACTTTTAAACTTACGAATATAATAAAAAAAACTATAATGGTAAAGTGAAACGGTCACAGTACATGCATGATCCCTGCGGCGATTATTCACAGCATTTATTACGTGTAAATGATTGCGCTAATGGATTTTTTTACCACACCTTTTCCCTCGCCTTTTTCCATGTTGTGTTTACCTGGTACGCAGGTGAACCAATATTGTAATCAAATTTCAGGCAAGTATTTATTTTAATCTTAATTCTATCAAATATGTCCAGTAAATTTATTTTGGATAATAGGTATGAATGTTTTTATTGTCTAACGACTCTACACGCTAAGTTTTTTCTTAAAATTTCTTACACAAACATCATGGTAAATAAATTTAAAAAAAACTGAAATTGTGAGAATGTGTGAGTGCACTGGTTTTAACGTAATACTACCTAGTATTATCTTGTTATGGTAACGCCGGATGTTTTTAGTGTTAATTATTTCCAGCACGTGCATGCCCATGCTTAATTGTTAGTTACCTGTAAATTACCTTTTTTTGTTAAATTTTTCGATGGTTACCTCTTATCCTTTCAGTTTTAGTTAAAGCTTAATTTTGGATTCTATCATATTACCATATCATATTATCATATTTTAACATCTATTATTTTATGTTATGCTTAGTTTTGTAACATTTATATGAATGATGCAATAACATTAAATATGGTTAAGTGCAAGAAACGGCGTATCGCCTTAAGAGGCCCGTCTATTCTGGTTGTACGTGTGTTAGGGAGGCGGGATGATAAGCGCTCCCTGGTATTTGTAGCGCAGTATCGCCTCTAAGCGCAAGGCTGTGAACTGGCGCGCAGTCTTCTCGTCGTCACAGGATAACTGTGAAATTTTAGCGATGACCGTATCATTATATGGCGAAGAAATGAAGATAAAGATGCAATGCAAGTCCCTTATATGCTTTCAAGAATCTGTACCGGTTATTCTACGACTAAAAATTACTCCGAAAACACGCCTTTTAGCCATTTTCACTCTTCTAAAAAAAAAAGTTAAAAAACTTAATCCGAAATCAAAAGAACTTTTCGGTCCTCAGCGAACTCTTGAATGTTTTTTCGTAAACAGACTACACTCGGATATCCTTAGTAGTTTTCAAATCGCGTTGTTTTTCCTGAAGCTCTGCGCACCGTGTGTGTCCCGGGCAGGCGCCGTCAATAAAAACGATGATAAATGAATAAAATAAAATATTTAAGTCACATAACAGTTTAATAACAACACAGAAATTTAAAAAAAAAATTATAAACATAGCCTAAGAGAACTTAGATAAAATGCAATGATAGAATAGAATATCGTGATAGGAATAAAAAAATGTCATTAATAAAATACCGGGAAGCGCCGAGGTGACAGGACGAGGTGATGATGGTGTGGCGTTGGACAGCCCTGGAGGCTGGCAAAAGGAGTGGCCCCCTCCCGATAACAACAGCTCGCGCCCAACCCCTCCCCTCTACCCACCAACTGAGGAACCTCTCCGTATTTACATACAACTAACCCGCGAGAGCTGGGCAGCCTGGTTGCATTCTTCATAGGCCAGTGACAGCCAGCGCCAGCTATGCGCTGTCGGGGCGGGGGCGTTGAAGTCTCTCTGGCCTGTGCCCGTCCCCGGGAACACCACATAACTTAGAAAGTCACAACTTAGAACGGTCATAACTTAGAAAACTTGGAACAATCCACGTAACTTAGAAACACACAACTTAGAAAGATCATAACTTAGAACCACACAACTTAGAAACGTCATAACGTAGAAACTAATAACTTAGAACTATCACAACTTAGAACTGTCATAACTTAGAAACACACAACTTAGAACTGTCATAACTTAGAAACACGCACCGCAGAACAACAGAACTTAGAAACGTCATAACGTAGAAAGTCATAACTTAGAAAATTCAAAGTTATGTGTTTCTAAGTTATGACAGCAAACCCCCCCCCCCCCCGGCCCCGACTGTTCCAGACACTCCTGACTCGTGTATTCATTATTTGTTTATCATCGTCTTTATTGGTGGGCGAAGTTGAGACGATACGCCTCTTCTTACACTTTAACCACAATTTCTGCTATTATATCATACTCCAAACCTTTTTACAAAAATAAACATAACATTAACACGACGATGAAATTGGTAATAAGATAGAAAGCAGCATTAAGCTTTAACTAAATGTTTCAAAGATAAGAGGTAGCCATTACAAAATTTAACCCTAGAGCTAATTTACAGGTAACTAAAATTCGATCATAGGCTAATTAGAACTTCAAAAATTCGGTGTTACCATACAAGGTAATAATAAGTAGTATATTAAAACCAGACACACATTCACACACAGATACAAGCAGTAGGCTAGCCGCGAAGTTATCATGGAAAGTAGGAGTAGAAAAAAGTATCCATACTCTAACATCAGTACAAACTTTGGTATTTCACATTAATACACAACAGAACATTCGCAGAATCCATCAAATATTTTTATTTCAAATTTCAGTAACAAAACATGAAACACGAACAAGTACTGAATAAGACAAGCAAACGAAACGAAGTATCGTAAAGGATTTATCTCTCTCACTCTATCACTTGCTCAATTTTTTGTGAATAAATAACTGAATAGAGGATTTACTAAAAAATAAAAAATAAAACAATAAAGGTAAAATAAACTTTCTAAAGAATATAAACATTTGTTAGTATATACATAATTTTACTGCATCAGTTCAAGTACTTACATAGTTGTGTTACAGCACTTTCAAAAAAATTAATATATTTTTCACTAATTCCAACCTTTGAATAATAGCATTCAAGCGTTGAATAGACTGAATTCAATACATTTTGATCGTGTGAAAAGGTCTTTACGAAATCCTGAACAGGCATCGTTACTAAAAATAAAAAAATAAAAGAAGGTACGAACGTGCATACCTACAAACACCATTCCGTTGTGAACTGCACCAGGCGACAAGACAATCAAAAAACTTAACTATATGCAAATACAGGCTTGAAATGCATATTAGAGCACCCAGGTACCTGGCATAATCACTTCGCCTTTCACGCCTACTGCATGAACCCGTTCTGAATGTGACTTGTACGAGTATTAATGTAATGTTATTTCCTTTTCTTTTTCCTCTTATATTACCAACGTTTGATGTTTTCCACTTAATTTTATTGCAGCAGGTGTATGCCTGCAGTTAGTTCAGAGTAATATCAAGATTAGTTTTAGGTTCGATGTTTAACTATGTTTAACTATGGTTTTCGGGTATTGAATTAGCGCCTAAGTTTCTTTCCCAGTATATCACCTGTTTTAGCGTCAAATATTTCTCTGTTATGTTGAATGGTTTATTCTGAATAGCTAATGCAGTGGTAGTTAATTAAAAAAAAGGATTTAGTGCAAGAAAGAGTTACATAAATAACTTCATGACAGGAAATGAGGAAATGTATGTTGTTTTTAGATTATTTGTATGACGGAAGCGAAGACTGAAGCTATCCGGCTGGTAAAGTCAACCCAATATTGAACATTTTATATTACAAACATAAAATTTGTGAAAACTTCTTCAAATGAGAGAAATCTAAATGAAAATTATTTATTAACTGCTTCATCTAAATCAGTAAAATGATAATAGTTATAATATTGGTACAATTCCAATGAAATATGAATCATTCCCTATGATTTTGTGGTAACATTGAATTTTCTGTGCATTTCTTAATCGCAGTTACCAATTATAAACGAGCTCCAATGATGCCTCGGTCATCAGAAACTTGTTCACTGAAGTTTGAGTGACAAAAAGTATTCCCCTATTGAAGTAATTATTTCATATTTAAAGCGTAGGGACTATCTATGTACATATTATATCCAACGAAATAATGCTATTTAGAAACAGGTAACACCATCAATCTTTTAAGATTGACAGGTGAACATTCTTCAATAATTTCAGAGAATAAATTGTGGTAAATTTTTTGCCAGTCTGATTCTTTGGATACCAAATAACTTAATTTTATTTTAGGGAGTCATTTGTGATAAACGAAGTACATACGAATCCGTCAAAATGGTGCTCTCATACGTGGGATGGACTATAACTAGAGAAATGAAAAATGCGCAAACAAGCTAAATTTGTTGCATTTGAAATGTCTAGTGATATTATCACGGGTTATTTGACATGCTCCGAAGAACAGACGAATAAAAAACGACTCTGACTTGAATGTGTACACATTATGACGTCTAACCTGGGGCCAGGAGAAAAAAACGCGATGTATGCAGAAATATTTCTGGACTTAGCAAAATATTTTCACCTTAAATTTACGAAGGACCCTTGTTACAAATTATCCAGAGATCTTCAATAGTTCGCGGGTACATTAAGTTTATTAACTTTTAACATGAGATCAAAATACTCATCCTAGAGCATTAACAAAACCTTCAAAACTTTGTTAAATCCAAGGAATAACAATTCTTCTTCTTCTTCCTTTTATGTGAATGTTTATCTTGTTTACGATGGAAACAGTACTAGGAATTCGCTGTAGTTTTTTTACGAGGGTCCAGTTATCTGGAAGTACGAAGGAGTCCGTGAATTTACTGTACTTCAAGACAGTGGGTAATCATGAGAATGGATAACTAGGGCGAGGGACGTCTTTGATTTTACTCGTGCATTGGCGCGCGTGCGTGTGTGTGTGTGTGTGTTGATACGCACCATACAAAAAAAATCTTGCAGGTAGTACAAGGCAGAGCGGCGAAGAGACGTTTGTTAAGTCTCGCGATGAATCGATACGGAGATCGCCGACAGGGGTCGAACAGGAAGAAGGGATGTGCGCGCTGCGACGCAAAAAAAGGGTCCCGTTCGCCATTCGGGGGATTTTTTTTTTTTTTTCGCGAGACAAAAAAAAAACACATCGAAGGTGCTTCTCACGTGTCTATAAGACCCAATAATTTTAGTGTTGGTCGGTGGGGGGGGGGGGGGATAGTAGAGGGGAGGATCAGGTCTCACACGGGCGCGAAATTGAGTTTCATCGGTAAAAAAAAAAAGGATGGAGGGGGTGCGCAGGAGTGGAGCGATGCTTTGTCGGGCCGGTCTCCGACGGAGCTTCCAGATCAGAGTTGGGTTCGCCGGAGAGGGGTGATAGGAGGGGATTGCTTGAGGGTGGATGAAGAGACCTCGACGGAGCGCCGTTAGGTTCGGGACCGCGAGGCGCAGCGCCCCTTTCGCTTGTCGCCGCCGCCCTCCGGAAACCAGTGACGGGGGAGGGGTTCGATCGCCGACGAGGCACTTCCTGCACCGCAACCCGCGTCGATGTTCGGCGGCAGGGTCGGCGATGTGGCACGGACGTCGCATGCGACGAAAACCCGACAAATTGTCGCACGTGAAGGGAATCCAGCGCTAAAAGACTTAGGCTCAGTTTTTTTTTGTCACGAAAAAAATTAATAAACGTAGGTTTTTGCGGTTATGACGACTAAAATAATTAATTTAAAATTAATGCTTTCGTGACGGCAGTAGCGTTTTGTGGAGCTAAGTGTCTTATACGGCTTGTTAAATAATCCATAGTTTTTACATTGATTAGATTGTAATTAGTACAAAAGAATAATTAAGGCATGAAACTGAATAATTACATTAGATGGGAGGTTGATCTTTCCACGTTTTTTCCTTGCAATACTTCCGGGATTATAATTATTTTCCTACATACCTACGTTTTTAGACGTAAATGATGCATTGTATAATATACATAATCTCTTTGCGGTATTTACGTAAGTGAATCCTCGGCAAATTCCTGTCCTAAAGACATATGCCATGCAAGAATTTCCTCAGGAAGCAGAACCATAAAGATAAACTCACCGTGCAATAGAGAACTTCAACTCATTCTGTTGACTTACAAATAAATGGGTCATAGGCGAGGTGATTCTGCAATGGGGTGCTATTGCTTTCCTCAGATGTAGTCCTAGATACGGGAAGGAAATGTTCCAAAATAAAAATTAAAAAATTAAAAATGTACGAGCTAGGCGTTATCAAACCTAGGGCTCCCGGACCACAATCTCCCCCCCCCCCCCTACCCAAAAAAAGAAGAAATCTGCATGAACTGAGCCAACAGGACAAAATAATTACAGGTGTTTGGAGTTCAGAATGCTGCCGGATAGGTTCGGAGTTTTTTTTTACCGTCGCGAGTTACTGGCGATGACAATGCCTACCGAGGCGGAGTTAACTGTTCTTTGTCGTCGAACAGTAAACCCGATTAGCGATAACGGGGGATATTACTCTCGAACTGCTCGTTAAGCGTTGCTTTGTTGCGCCGAAGAACAGAGAATTGGTGATGGAGTGGGAAAGGAATGTATGGGTGGGGGGGTCATGGAGGGGAAAACGGCAACTAATAAAATCAAAATGTTCTCTTTACTGATGAGTTTATTTCCCCACGTGCCAGGGCGTTTATTACCAAAAGGATGAAAAGAAAAAAAACAAATACGCGCGCGCACTCTACTACGGGTTCGACTTCCGCTTCCTTGTTCTGGTGGCTGCGCGAGGAGAGAAATAGAAGGAATAGAAGGAAGAGAGAGAAGAAGAGGATCCAAGAAGCATGCGTATTAGCAACAGTTCAGTCTCTCTCTTTCTCACTCTGTCCTGGCTATCGTCGACGTTTGATGAGGGGGGGGGGGGGGAAATCCGGATGGTAGTATGAAGGGGGAAAAAAGAAGGGGGTAGAAGGAGGGGGGAGTCGACTCGTCGGCGCTCGCGTGACGTACACTTCAGACGGGGCTACGTCACGTGTCGCCATGGCGACCGCCAAACAAGCGCCGGGTGCGCGCGCACCCTCGCGAGACAGAGTGAGAAAGGAGTTACGACGGGGCTGGGCGATTCCGCGCCTGGGCGTTATTTCAAGCTGCAGCCAGGAATGGGGAAGCTTTGTCATAGTGTCGCTCTTCTAAAACCAAGACATCTTAAAGCGGAGCGATCCTTTCCACATAGAACGTATTTTTTTAAATGTCTCCGTAACTTAATGGAGTAGTATCATAAATTATTTTGCTCCTGTTATTTCGTGTTTTAAACGAATTCTAAATACATATAACAATATTAAATTGTTTGTTAAAGTGTTTTTGCCAATAAAGTTCTAATTTTAATATTTTTTTATGAATATGAAGGCCAATTATTTTTATGTCAATGGTAGCATGAACAGAAAACATGTGATAAGGTAGTACACTGTTTTGCATTAACCATTTATGTGTAGTCTCCGTCTTCAAACACTATTTTTTTTTTAAGTTTATAAATAAAAAAAAATAAAAACAGGATTTACAAAAAAAATTAAAAATTAATTTTTCAGGGTTTGGGGAAATCCTCATTTTTAAAAATTACGAGCTTGAAGACGAAGGCCACAATCGAATTGTTCAATCAAACCTGTATACCACATGATTTCATGTTTTGTACATGCTACGATTGACAATCATTTGCCTTTAAGTTCATAAAAAAAATTAAATAAGATTTTTTTAGTGGAATACACCTTTTATAAACAAAAACAATCTATTAAAAATTGTATAAAAAGAATTTGTAAAAACATGAACTAAGGTCAGGGGGGGTAATAAGGCCCAGCAGGTAATAAGGCCCGAGAGCTGATATCGATAGTAGCGATGAGATATTTAGGTTGCAACGCAAAGCAGTATGTACCTACCCTGGGCTACCATCTAGCGGTGTATACGAGAACCCGGTGGATTTAGTTACGCGTGAAGCACGCACGAAGCAAGGTGAGCAAGGTAAGAACATTGATGTTTTTATAAATTTGTATTAGAATCGTGATATGCTATTTCATTGTAAGTTATGTATTACATTTTTGTGAATTAGTGCAATGTGTTGGGTATTGAATTAACAATAAACTAGATATGATTGTTGTTATAATTTACATAAAGGAAGCGACGGTATAACCGCAAACCAAAATGTCTACGTTACAGGAAATATGGCCCTCATGAAAGAATAAGTGGGCCTTATTTCCTGCAAGGACCAAACACCGTTATTTTTATTTTATTTGTATGAAATCACTGCTGAACTATGGTGCAAGTATGTACTATATATTGTCAGTAGTCAGTCAGGAGTTTATACAATCAGAGAAAGAGGTTTGTTGGTATTTTTACATGTTAATTTATTTTTAAGTAGGTAGATATAATGGTAGCCATGGACTTCTTATGAACTCTGTGTTGAAAGTGAAACACCCGGCACCATATTAGGTGTATGTTGATTGAAAAGTAATAGTTTAAATTATTTGTTTCTAGCTTATAACTTTGAGCTTACCTACCTGAGTTAAATTAACCTTACTTTAATACATAAGAAAACAGTCACCATTACTGGATGATTTTAATCCATTGTTGACATAAGAAATGCGTTTTTATTTTTGTTTCAGATTGTCACAATGGGTAAGAAATGCCGAGGCCTAAGAGGCAACTGGACACGTAGCATGATGGAGGAAGCTTTACAGTTACTTAGGAAAGGAAAATCTCAAAGGTATGTTGAAAATCACTGCGGTATACCTCGCAGAACTTTAAGAAATCATTTAAAGTCTGGGAGCTGTGAAAGAAAATTGGGTTGCCATAAGATTCTCACTGCAGACCAAGAGAAGGATCTGGAAGAGAGGATTGTTCGTTTTGCTGATATAGGATTTCCTTTAACGCCCTTAATCATGCGTAGGTGTGTTTTCAAATTCGTAGAAACACACAGAATCAAACATCCATTTAAAAAAGAAGACAAGTTAGCTGGTAGAGAATGGTTTCGTGGCTTCTTGAAACGCCATCCACGTCTGTGCAGAAGAAAGGCCCAGTCACTGAACCCCGCAAGAGCTCAGAAATTGAACCCATTCATTGTTGATGACTACTTCACTAAACTGGGTGCTGTCATTAACCAACTTAACCTGAACGGACGCCCTCAGAACATATTTAATATGGACGAAAAAGGGATTCGCTTGACATTGCACCACCAACAGAATGTTCTTGCACGCAAGGGAGCCAAACGTGTTCATCTTGTCTCTCATGAACATGCTGAGAATGTGACAGCTGTTGCATGTGTTAGTGCCATGGGAGCTGTGATTCCTCCCATGATATTGTTTAAAGGAAAGAGGTACAGAAAGACTTTCAAACATGGCCTTCCTCCAGGATCAAAAGTGGTTATGACACCTAAGGGGTCAATGACAAGTGAAGTTTTTGTGCAATGGCTGGAACACTTTGCAAAATTCAAACCTGCGGGTGATACTTTACTTGTCATGGATGGAGCAAAACCTCATTTGGACATATCTATTGTAGAGAAAGCTGAAGAACATTCCATAACTCTGCTTTGTTTGCCGAGTAACACTACACACGAATTACAGCCACTAGACAAAGCAGTCTTCCGACCTTTCGAGCATTATTGGGATGCTGAACTGCTATACTGGTGGGACCGAGACCCAGAAGATCCTGACAGGAAATTAACGAAGGATACTTTCTCTGAAGTATTCACTCCTGTGTGGAGCAAATCCATGACTTTGAGCAACATAGCTAATGGCTTTCGTGCGACAGGAATTTATCCATTCGATTATAAAGTGATTCCAGAAGAAGCCTTCGCCCCCAGTACTGTCACATTCAACGAAGAAAAAGAATCTGATGATGATACGCCTCTCTCTGTAAGGTTGGCAAAACTACATGATAAACGCAGACATGAAATGACAAAATCACCATTTCAAGAACTTTTACCAACACCACACAAGAAAGCCAAGAAATCAAGTGGAGTTCCTCGCAAAAAGGCTGTGAACTATAAAGCTCAAAGACTATCAAGGAATTTGTTCGCAGCTGTCCCAGACAACGATGCATGCACAAACCAGTTGGAAGGGGTTACACCACTACATCAACCTGCAACATCTTCGTTAGCTCCAGGAAGATCTACTGCTCGTTCAAAAGCAACTACTCCATTATTACAAGCTGGTACTGCAACTGTACAATCTTCAACATCTGACACCACGACACAAAGTTGGTACTGCACTGCTTGCGGAGAAGACTACCAGGCTGACATGCGGGCTTGCAACAAGTGTGGGGTTTGGGTCCATGAGATATGTGTCGGTCTTACAAAAGACGACAAGGAAGATTTTTTTTGCTGTTAATTTTGTAATTGCTCAGTCAAATTTTTGTTTCACTTATTAGAGAAATGTTTCATTTGGTCCTTACCTTTAGTTTTAACTTTAATAAGGTTACAAACTACATGTATCGCATTTTACAAGACAAAAATGTTCTATTTTTGGTCAATAAAGTATGTATGTAATATGTAGGTATATAAAAAAGTTATTTTAATTACATGTATTAAACTTG
This sequence comes from Bacillus rossius redtenbacheri, assembly GCF_032445375.1. Taxonomy (NCBI): domain Eukaryota; kingdom Metazoa; phylum Arthropoda; class Insecta; order Phasmatodea; family Bacillidae; genus Bacillus; species Bacillus rossius. Next base: position 344,882,320 of record NC_086330.1, on the reverse strand, counting down.
TTGTTGATTTTATGTACCTTTCATGTAGTGGGCCTTATTACATGTCAGTGCAGGAAATAAAGCCCATTTGCAGCGATGTCTTCACCTTCATTTCATGTCAACTGTACCTCTCGCTGAAATTAATCTTAATTCCATTTAAGTGCAGTACTTTACAAATGTGAACTTTCATTTATAAGATTTTTTTATAACTTCATTACTTTACGTACAGGTGCTGTTTATTTCGAAAGTGGGCCTTATTACCCCCCCTGACCTTAGAAGAAAACTAATTTAGGACAATTACTACCCCCTTAAGCTGGACTCAAAATTATCCTTCGCGTCCATCTGTTCCCCATAAGTTTGTCAATCACTTGACTTCAAGTCAATCAGAAAGCCTGAAACATTTCACCCGTCCGGCCGCCAAAATCTTCCCAAACATTTGACGGCCGGAAGGGTAAAATTGTGACATACAAAATGATTGCAAGTTATTGCCGGTAGCTTTTATTATCTTATAAGTTTTTGAAGTTTATTTGTGTAGTAGCTTCATTTATGTTTTTAACTTGCGTTTTATTACATTTAATTTTAGATGTTTTATACAAAAATCTACCGAGACATAGAAGTGTAATTAATTAATTAATTACGCGCGGTAAATTTAAAATAAATGTATATAAAGATCAGCACGAAAAAAAAATTGAGTTTAGTGAATTTTATAAGAGCTTAACTTGCATGATCATCAATCTACTTACATATACAGGATATATTTTTACCACTACGTAAGCCTTCTAGTCTGTTGACAGCATCAAAATGAAAGTGAGAGATATGGACGTGCGGAATATTGTGAATCGCTCGGCTGTTTGACGGACCAACGGATGACGGACGTACGCGACGGATCATTGGGAGTCCAACTTTAAGGGGCTCGCGTAGTTAAGGGTGTACTTGTGTTAGAAGCACGACGTTCGCTAATGCTTCTATCGCAGCATCGTCTCTAAGCGCAAGGCTGTGAACTGGTGCAGTCAGTCTTTAAGTCAGCTATTAAATTCGAGCTTCATCAATAAATAATAAGGCGTTTAAATAAAGATAAAGGTGTAACGCAAGCCCTTGGGTGCTTTCAAGAATCATGCCTAAAAATTATTCTGAAAACGTTAGTTTTAGCCATTTTCGGAAACGGAAATGGATCTACCCATCCACCCTCGGCGCAGTGTTAAATGCTTCACGTAAACAAACCTCACTCGGATAACTCGAGAAGTTCTCAAATCGTGCGGTTTCTTCCGAAGCTCTGCATACCGTGTGCGTGCCCGGGTAGGCGGGGGGCCTTAAAGTGGTTAAAATATGAACCCATCAGAACGCGAATGATATTCCAAGTGACGGAACGAGCCCTGGAGCTCGTGCGTGCGTGCGGAGACCACGAGTAACGTGGCAGCGACTCACCCGAGGCTGTCACGGGGTGGTTTCCCATTGCCTCACGCGGTACCGAGGTTACTGGCAAACACAACAACGAGTTACGAGAACCAGGGCAAGGAATCTTCCGCAAACTGCGACCGCCACGACACAAGGTTTCCTACTGTTAAGACTTTCAATGGTAGACTTTAAAAGAATTCGCACTGCGCAGCTTGGACGTACCTATGGTCTACGTACATATTTATACACTGTGCTGTTTAGGCAAAAGAGTGAAAGTCTGAAAAGCGTGTTTTTTTTTCAGGAGAGACTTTCGTTTTATTTTTGACACTGCACTGAAATCGTCTTTTATGCGTTTTGGGTGCAGTATATTACTAAACTAACTTATAAATACAATCCACAGTTTAACTTTCTAATTATGTATTAATATAAAACTAATATAAAATATAATAATATGACATTTATCAATTTTCTGACTTATACTCTCTTGCCTAAACAGTTTAGATTTATTTCAGAATTATTGCTCGAGTACTGCTGTTGATGACGCAATAGTTACAATAAGCCACGAATGTTTGCTTAAAGAAGTCTCCACGGGTAAGTGCTGTGATTCGTCAAGCCCATTATGTTAAAAAATAATAAAATAATAAATCCGTTTTGCTAGTTGTAGCTAATACTGTACAAAAACAAGATGACAGTTACTAATTTCTCGTGACGAATAAATTCGCTTGTAAAATTATGTGCGTTTGCACATATATCCATAATAAGCAATTTAAAAAAAACGCCTATACTCCTGTACCGTCATGAAAACACCAATGCTCAGAAGAGAAAAAAGCTGTAGGCTACCTACGTTTAGAAATGATTCCTTTTGAAACCATTTGCCAAGAAGTAGTTTGTAATAATACAAGAAAGATTTTGTAACCTTGTATAACACATGGCTCACATGGCTGTGGTTATTTTTCGATACAAAAATACGTTTGTTAAGATAATACTGAGTATTTCTAATGAAAATTGACGCATAATTTTATATTTAGATTGATGTTTCATTGAATAATATTTTTTTAAGCCATGGAAAGATTATGAGTATTCAATCATATTACTTTATTTATTTTTATTATGTTTATTAATATGCACAGTTAATACTGAAAAGCTTTTCAGGGAACGGTTTTACAACTAACTTCAGCTATTGTAGGTACTAGGACAACACAAAGCATAAATTTCCGGCTAAGAATCCGAACCAGGTATTTTAATGATATTATGATACCGTTAGTTGTTTTCATGTAAATGTTCAAATTTACAAATATATAATTGTAAATTTTACATGAATATTTTTTTGTCCAATTTAAAAAAAAAATACAGCGTGTATTCGTGTGTTCCGGTATTTTTACAAGACAATTTTTTTTTCGCCAGCAGTCCAATATCCTCAATGATTTTTTTTTTCAAAAAAAAAAAATCTTTCTATTATGCAAACAGTGTCTCGCTTTGAGATTGTGTGCTGTCCCAGTGCTGCGATACTTCTGAACTTGACCCAGACAACGAAAGGCAAGGGTAGTGGGTCGAGATGAATTCCGCGTGTAGCTTTTCTGACTGCACGGCTTTTCCCCTATCCCCCCCCCCCCAACATCACCCCAAACTCCGCCATCACCCCAATATCACAAGAACACCCCCAGAGAAAAACTCTGTTATATTAAATTTCCGCAAGCTGGCGAAGTGTTATCGCAACAAGGTAAGTTATTGCGCGTTCAGAGGAATGTACATGGGAAACAAAAATAAATAAATAAATAAAGCACGAGGATAGTCCACCACTAGTTCGTCTCGTCCACGTTGAAGTGTCGCGTGTATCTGTCGCTCGCTTTTTATGTCGCAACGGAGCGGATAATGAAACGGAAGCATGTAACCGACTTGTCAGGGTGGCAACGTATCGTGGCTTCTGCGCTGGCCTCGCAGAATATACGTTTATATTCCAAATACCCGACATTTACTTAAAAAAAACTACCTTTTTTATATTTAGCGCCCCCGCATAATTTTTTGGAAATTAATTTTGAAAAACTCATGTATTAAATTTTTAACGTCTGCGCAACCCCCCTTTAAAAATTGATTTTCCGGAAAACAACGCTCTCAGTTGATGGCTATGCAATGTAAGAAACATCAATGCCGAGTTTCAATTCTGTATGATCTTTAACGCTCCCCGAAAAATTTTAACGGAAATGAAGAATGCATCAGCAATGCAAAAGCTGTTGTCATGGGGATTTTTGACCACAAACGGGAATTTTATCTTTAACGCCCCCGAAACCTTCAATGGGAGCTGATTTTCGTAAAATCCTTTCTTAGAGGATGCCTATGTAGTAAAATAAATATAGCCTACGTGCCGAAAGTCTTATAGTTTCGTAGAATTCGTAATGAGTGCGCCAGTGAGTGGTATTTTGCTTTTATATTGATAGATTACTGAATTTTACTCTATGGTTCTAGTCATCTAAAAGGTACAACAATTTCGACTGTAAAGTTTAAATTTTTAAAAGTTATATATATAGTATATATATATATATATATATATATATATATATATATATATATCTGTGTGTGTGTTGATTGCGATGTACCTTTCTTATTATTACTTTCTAAAGTTAATATTATTTAATATACAGTAGGAGAATAGCAGATATGTAAATGTTTGGTTAGATCTAATTTATATTTCATTTTTATTTTTAATTCATACACACATGTGTAAACTATGTTTCTAGCCTGCTACCGAACATCAATAACTTTTCTCAGCAGTGTAGATACTGAAAAATAACGCACTTCGCGACTAAGAACGCTTTAAAACACATCCCAAATCTAATTTAACAACGACGGGTTCTACGGATAGTTTCTGATCAGTTAAAAAAAAAAGTTAACTGTTTACCATCTTGGGGTAGGTTTGAAGTGAACGTCACGTCGTTTTCTTTCAAGTGACTCCTTAACTTTTTTTGCTATTTTTTTCCTCATCTAGAATAGTATGCGGTGTTTTCAGTACGCATAACAAATATTTTCGCCTCGTTAAATTTTTTCGTCATCTGTCGTGCCTAGAACTGGCACGCGTAAGCCAGCAATCAGTATATATATATATATATATATATATATATATATATACAAAGAAATAGAGCATATACACACCAAAGCATTTTCCCCTCCCATTAAAACTGCAATCAACTTTTTGCTTTGGACTGAATAAGTCTTCTAAAATATTCCAAAGTTATAAAGTTTAATATGGGCATAAACATAAAATTAAAAAAAAAACCTTCGCGTTTCTATGGTTAACTAAAGAAAATAGAAATTTTTTTTTATTCAAATGCTAAGACAAAGAGCTCATATACAAGGTTTACTCATAAACTACACTACGAGGTATATTCTGTGTCACGTAACTTTGTCGAAACGTTCTCAAAAGTAGTCCCAGTTGTATTCGTAACTTTCCGCCACTGGCGTCACGTCAGCAGTGCTTGTAAACAACTTCACGTGATTGTCAGCATTTGCAAAGAAACATGATGCTTTGCAAGTGAATGTTGGGAGGAAGGGTCAGATTCTCCGTTACCCGCCCAACAGCCATCTCTAGAGACCTGCAAAATTCGCGGTTTCGATGCCCTTCAGGATAGACTGCACATACCCCTGTACATTCTGGCAAATAATTCAAGTTCATTGGCTGCCGTCTCAGCTGGTTTGTCTGTGATTAGATCCTTCTTTGGTTGAGAGTTTATAACTGGTTGAGATTCGTCCAGATGAACAGTAAGCCAATAGCAAAATCATCTAAGAGGTATATGTGTTTGAATTCTAGCCTATGACCGAATGAATCCGCGAATTTTTCCAGTCTCTAGCCATCTGTCATACCGTCAACAGATCGAGAGATATACAATGATCCGCACATCCGTCCGATACTTTTCCATTTTGATGCTGTCAACATTGCAGTTGCTGAAGCCCTAAAACTGTTGTATTAAATATTATGATAAGATTAAAGTAAAAATTACTAGTCAAGATGGAGATTGTTTGCTTTGAACTGCTCCGTAAATGTATTAAAGATGGGTTTAAAATTAAGGTGGTGTGAACTAGCGTAACTGAGAATTAAGATAGGCCCCAGGCCGTAAGGGGAAACACCGGCGTTCACATAACATGGTGCCCTTAAGGGGCTAACACTCTTGTATGACGCAATATCCCTTGTGAGCACAAAAAGAGTTCATTCACATTGCACGAGCACACACGGAAATTAAAGAATAATTAACAGATGGCCGCCTACCACAACACTGGTCACTTCCCTTCCTTGCCGACTTAGCTGTTTCTTAGACTCGGGGTAGGGCTGGTGGTTAAATTTTCTTTTGTATATGTAGATTATATTGACGATCATTCAAGTTAAGAACTTATAATTCATAGAAATCAATTTTTTTTTGCTTTTATATTGATTAATATATTTTCAGTTTTACCATACATTATTAATTACATTTCTAAATATATTTCCAGTTTTGTATCAAACATCGACTTTAAAATTATGTTAAAACGTAAGTTTAAGTCATCTAATGGAAGCAGCTGAACAAATAAACAAATTTCAAACCCTTTTTAAATATACTAAAGGTTGCTAGCAATGCCTTGCAAACATTTTTGAGGTTTTAATTTTATCCGACCGTCCGTCGAAAATTAATGCTTGGGAAGCTTTTTACGGAAGGACAGAAAGAATTTTTCGCGTTTTTTGATTGACTTAAGCTCACGTGACTGACAGATGGTTGGGAAACGGACGGATGAACGAGAAGGATCATAATGAGTCCAGGTTTAGATGTAGTTTGAATCTTGACGCAATCTTTCCCAGGAAAAAAAAATGGTCTATACTTACACAGAAAAAATTCCTTTAGAAACCAGTTGCCTAGAAAATTTTGTAATACTACAAGAAAGGCATTGTAACTTAGTACAGCTCACGGCTATGGTTATTTTTGCATGTATAAAATGCGTTTTTCGAGACAGTAATGAGTATTTCTTAAGAATATTGGCGCATAATTCTATATTTTAATTGATGTTTCATTCAAGCATAATTTTTTTTAAACCACGGAAAAGGTAATAGAATGTTCAATAATTGTACTTTATTTTGTTTTATTGTGCTTATTAATGTGCGCAGTTATCACTAAAACTATTCAAGGTACGGTGTTCAAATAACTTTACCTATTGGAGGTACTGGAACATAAAATAAATGCTCGGGTAAGAATCTGACCCCAGTATAACTGGCGACGCTTTTTTTTTTTCGTAGTTTATACAGTTGTTTTCATGTAAATGTACTTATCTACAAATGACTGTAATATTACATGATTATTTATTTTCCATTTACAAGATAAAATGTACAGTGTACAGGACGCACTGCCATCCGTGGAAACGGGGAAGTGCAATATAGTGTTTTGAAACGCGCCCGGCTATCGCCCGGCAATTGGGTCAAACGCGCCGGGCGCAATTACCGCGAGTGCGACGGAAGCCTTGTGCCAAGTAGCGGTGGCGAGCGACGGAGCCAGGTTAGATTTAGGAAGCACTTATGCGTATTGCGGACACTGTGCGCTCAAAGTGCACGTTTATATCGTTCCAGCCCGTTTTACGTGCTACACACGGAGTGAAGAGGCATTATTGGAGACCGGAAAAAATTTGTGGATTCATTTCGCGACAGGCTGAATTAAAAAAAAAAAAATATGTCTTTAAGCTTCTTCAGCTATTTATAGAGACCTGAAAAATTCGCGGATTAATTTCGTGATAGGCTAGAATCAAAATACGTTTTGGCCACAGTTTATCTGAATGACACTCGGCCAATGAAAAACTTCCAACAAAAGAAGTATCGAATCACAAGCGTCCCAGTTAACACGTGTCGCGAGTCAGTAGCCAATGAGCAAAAGTAATTTTCCCGCGTGCATAGAGGATCACGGAGTGTATCCTACAGGTCACTGAAATCGCGAATTTTTCCCGTCTCTAGCTATTTACTCACTGTTCATCGGGACGACTCCGAGCCAGTGAGAAACCCTCGCCCAAAGGCAAACCAGTTGAGACGACTCACAAGTCAGCAGCCAATGGACTGGCGTTACTTGGCCCGAGTAAACAGAGGATTGTGTAGTCTATCCTGAAGGTCATTCGAAATCGCGAATTACCTAGTCCCTAACATTATTGAAGGAACCGGAGATCAGTTTCTTCGAAATTAATTACAGACAGTAATTTTCATATTACGCTGAACGTCAAGAATGCAAAATTTCATTAAGCTCAGAGCAAACCCACAAAATTTCATTTTGTACACAAATACATTTATTTATTTATGTATTTAATTCATTTGTAGACGCTGATGTTCAGGCGACACCTGCGCCTTCTCTTACACTTGACCACATTTGAAAATTGACTACTAATGAATTTCTATTCTACATAAACAAACAAATTGAAATAGCAAAGTTAATGTTGACGTTGAAATATGTAATATTTCGGTGAGAAATTAAGAGCTAGGTAAATGTTCAAACAAAAGATAATCGAATATTCAGACATTTGTCTTTATTTTGTTGTATCTACTTTTTATGTGTGCAGTCACAAAATGAGATTATAAAAAGCAAGGGAGGTGAAGAAAAAAGTAACTTCACCGTTTGACCATGGCGAAATTAGCACTTATAACATCATTTTAATTGCAAACACTTTTTTTTACCTTTCACCAGTTAACAAATAATGTGTGATAAATAAGGGCCTAATTGGAAAAATTAATATAAAACATCACAGTGAGATATTCATGGAAAGTGCACCAAAACAAAACGGAACGTGGAAACCCAACACAGCTGGGTTGACTGGCCCTTAACAAGATTAAGTCAATGTATGTATTACTTTTAATTATTATTATGTAAAAACACATTAAACGCAAAATGATTTGAACTGATACTGTTTTATTTATTTTCTAAAGTTATAATGAGTATATAATAGAGACACACTGTAAATTTTATTTGTAAATTGAACATAAATATTCATGTAAAATTAAAGATATGTGTTAATTTGCACATTTACGTTAAAACAACTGATCACTATACAATAGTGTTCGCAAGAACACTGGGTCCGGAGTCTTACCCAGACATTATTGCTTTGTGTTGTCCCAGTACCTCCAATAGATAAAGTTAGGCCCTATTTGTTAACCGTTCACCATATAGCACTTTAATAAGCATAATAAAACAAAATAAATTCTAATGATTGAATATTCGATTATATTTTCCATGGCTGAAAACGTTTTGCTATAATGAAACATCTATAAAAATATAAAATTATGCTCCAATTATCGTAATAAATACTCAGAATAATTTCGAAAAACCTTTCATATATGCAATAATAACCATAACCATGTGTTATACAAAGTCAATATCTTTCTTGTGGTATTACAAACTATTTCTTGGCAAATTGTATCCAAAGGACTTTTTTTTTGTAAAAGTACAGATTTTTTTTTGTGTAGTAATTTTCCATAATAATACGCCTAATCGACTGTATGTGCGCTATACCAAACAAGTTTTGAGTTAAATGATATTTACGTAATTACTGGCAAGACTGACATATTTCAAAGGCCGATTTCAGAAGATCTCAATTCTAAGCGAGCCAACTTTGAAGGGAGTTGTCGATGTCATTCTTGCCATGTTCGACTGAAAACTGTGGCTGACGAAAAAAGCAAAAACGCTGGTCCATCTTTTTTTTTTTTTTTGTGATATATAAATTGAGATAAAACGAATTCCCGGGTGACACATCACAAAATACACACACAAAAAAATAGAGAGCTTAGTAACACCAAAGAAAGAAAGAGTCACAATCATGTCATTCATTCGCTCTCTGATATTGTGTTGTATAAAATCATTTCGTGACACACTGCGACAACGTAAACGTGCAAATGACATGTACTGTGTGTGCTGATAATTGTAACTAATAAAACTGTTAATTAATAAAATAAAAAGTAGCATCGTTGACAAGCAAAGAAAAAAGTTAGGGGTTTGATTGATGTTATTCGCCATATTTTATTACAAAAAGATACATTTTCCCCTGCGTAAATTATGATGGGGAAAATATATCCCCGATTACAGTGATGTAAAATAAATCAGTTTTGTTATGCAGGTTAAAAAATTCTTATTAAAATTAGTTCTTAAAGCTAAAAAACGAATTTGTTAATGCGTAAACAGCTATTTTGATTAAAGTATTCATTTGAGGATTATTAAAAACAATCATAGATGCGTAGCCATCACGCGCATTTAAAGTGAAACTTCACAGATAAGAGGGATAAGAAAATTTCAGGGCACTTTAATAACTAAAACACTACTACAATTACTAGTGCCCATCCATGTCTTTAGTGAAATCTAAGGATGAATGATAGCTAAAATATGGTACGTAACTCTATTGGAAATATCTATACAAATTATCACAATTCTGATGTTAACACCGGACCCAAACTCAGAGTGACAATTTTAGAGTTGCAAAAGTATGCTAAAGTATGTAAAAGTTTGCAAAAGTATGCCAAAGTAAGCAGAGTATGAAATAAGCATGCAAAAAGTGTACAAAATTATGAAAATTATGCAAACGTATGAAGAAGTATGTAAAAAATACGCGAACGTATGCAAAAGTACTTAGAAAATATGCGAAAGTATGCAAGGAGTGTGCGAAAGAATGCAGAAGTATGAGAAAACACATATGTAAACGTTCACAAAAGTATTGGAAAATTAATGAAATCATGCGCTTATGCTGTCATCTGTAACCGGCTGGAAACATGTTTTCATTCAAAACTTTTATTTTAAACCTGGACTATCGAGCAATATTAGTTACACACGTTTAATATGTTACACGCGCTAACTCCGTAACCTATTTACTTCCGTTAACGGCTGTAAAAATGTTTTACTTAAAAAATAATAATTTCTGTACCTTATACACATAAAATGTTTGAAATGTGTTCAATGCGTCCCAGTAAATATTCCAAGATTGCAAGACGGATGGAATGTTTGAGAATATAAATAAGTACTATCACCTGAATGCGTTGCTGTGGACAGTCGCCGCCTACATTGTTATGCGATGAGCAGATCAGTGCAGGTGAGGTGGTAGTCTATACGCCGAGACCGCAGGCGGAGCTCTGCATTTTTGCTGATCCTCTTATAGCTACCTGCATTCGCTGCACAACGTAAGGCCGGCTACACACGCTCCGGATTTTCCTCAGGTCTGCCCCGGAGTGTGTGTATGTTATTGTACCTTGAGGTTACCTGGAAAGAGGCGACCGGAGTGAAAATCGAAAATACCTTCGTTCGCCTGAAAGTACGCCTCTTCCTCACACGTTTCCGGTGCGTGTGGACCAGAGATGAGACAGACCTTGAGGCGACCTGTCAGTGGCTCCCCCATACATCCGCGAGTGAAGTTAGTCCCAATACTTTCTGTGGTAACCATGTCTTCTCTAACACCCGAAGTATTGGAGGAATTTATTAATCTGTACAAGGATTCTCCTTGCTTATGGCAAGTAAAGCGAAAGAATATCATGATCGCGGAAAGAGGGGGGCTGCTGACGATTAGTGGAAAAAATTTAAAGAAATAGAGCCTACTGCAAACACAGATGTAGTAATTTAAAAAAAAAATAATTTTAGAAGTAACATCCACATAGAAGCGAATTAGTGAAGAATTCGAAGAAAAGTGGAAGTGGTGCTGACGAAGTTTATGAGCCGACATTGTGGTATTTCCATCTGTTTGATTTCCTGTTGGATGTCCTATTTCCCAATTATTGGTGCCACAAGCTACAGGAGTTTCAAGTATGCATCTTCGTCCAACCTTAAGAAATCATGTCAATCTTTTGGCGCGAATCTCAGCTCATTCAACAAATTTATGTGTGAATATTTTTGTCTTTTTTTTTTTTAACCAGTCTTTGCACCACACTTTTCGTTTCACTTTCTGTGTCTTCATTTTCCCAGTTACTGTAAGCAATCCAACGATAGCGAGAGCATAGTCTGTTGACGCCATAATCGCAGGTATACTACTGACACATACGCCTCAAGGTAACTCTAGGAGACCCGAAAGTGTGGGCGCACCCCCCATTTCAGGTCTGCCTTGAGGCAGACCTCTGAGGAAAACCGGAGCGTGTGTGGCCGGCCTAAACGGTAGCGATTTTTTTTTTTTTTCATTATTTCAGTGGGACTTCTTTACAGCTGGCAAGGTAGGACGAGGTGGCGACTCTTCAGATCGTATCTAAAAGTGCAAAGCTCAGGATTGGGGCGCCCGATGACGCACAAGAGGAGGAGGGTGTACGTTGAGCGCCACCCCTCCTCACTCTCGGTTAAACGTTAGTGAGGCGACGCTAGTTCTGCATTTTTCGTTAGGCAATAGTAAAAAAATAGTGAAATAAAAAAATACGGCGTGTTAAGGGCCACAAAAAACCACGCGATTTGAAAACTGCTAGAGATATCATAGTGAGGTCTTTTTACTATACGCTGACGGCGAATGAGTTGTTTTGTTTCCGTATTTAGTTTTTAGATTGTATTTTTATAAGAGTGAAAATGGCTAAAACTCGTGTATTCAGATTTCTTTTTTCTTTTGGGCATGAACCAGCTGGTACAGAATTTCTCCGCCACGTAATTATCACGACGAGAAGACTGCGCGCCAGTTCAAAGGCACCTATCACCCCGCCTCGCCGACACAGACACGCCCTTGACGAGTGGCCGCGTGAGAACTTCCACTCGAGTGTTTGTGGGGTGGGTGGGTGGCGGGGTGAAGAGGGGAAGACGTATGATCATGCACCGTAGCCAGCACAATCGCCGCCCGTGCCGCGCGTGTGTGTATGTGTGTGCGTTTGGCAACACCGGTAGGGGATTGCGCAACGCGGGGCGGCATTGGCCGTCCTGACACCCCTCCCCTTCCCCCCTTCCCTCAATCCAGCGCAAGAGAAAGCTGGGGTTTCCCCCTCCTCCCCCGCGTTATCAAACGCGGTGCGCACGTATAGACCGTGTTACGTAACTTGTCTCTAATTCGACAGTTCCTAAAACTAGCACCAGGAGTACCCACCTTTTATCAAATGCAGCACATGTTGTTTGTCTACGAACGCTAAGGCCGGGATGGCAAGAGACAAAATTAAGGGTTTAGGTATTGAACATGCTACAGCTATTACTAGAGACCTGCAAAATTCGCGGTTTCGATGGCCTTCAGGATAGACTGCACATACTCCTGTATACTCGGGCAAATAACGCAAGTTCATTGGCTGCCGACTTGTAAGTCGTCTCAGCTGGTTTGTCTGTGATTCGATCCTACTTTGGTTGAGGGTTTATAACTGGTTGAGATTCGTCCAGATGAACAGCAAGCCAATAGAAAAATTATCTAAGAGGTATATGTGTTTGAATTCTAGCCTATCACCGAATGAATCCGCGAATTTTGCAGGTCTCTACCTATTACAAATGCACAATAGGACACGGCCAGTCACTTATTTTTAGGGAACGGATTTTGGTGTCCCATCCGTGACCTATCTGTTTCCCAAATTCCGCTCATGCGCAGAGCTCACTTTTAAGTTTATTTCGTCCTGATGGCGGACTCGCGTCTGGCGCCATTAACTCTAGTATATATTTAGTTTCGTGAACATCAGGGGACGTGCCAAATGTATTGGTGTGCCGCATGAAACTTCATGATAGCGAAACTATCCTGGAATACATTTTGTACACTTTAATGGTCATAAAAAGAAATAATCGCTACTTCAAACGTACTTGAGAACATTATAAGGACGGTTTTAATTTTGTGCGATGGTGCTGCAATCTCTAGTTTTTTTTGCCGTAACAATTGTATCTATGGTTGAGAAACGTCCGCTAGAATACATTGAAACCGATTTCTAGCCTCGCGCAGGGCACTGCTTATTAAAACGGTTGCCAATTTGTTTCCTTACTGGGATTCGGTTTGGACACTTCCTGGAAAACGGCCCGCGAGTATTGTATTCCAACAAGGCCTTCTTATTCTCTACCTTACCTAAACGTCTTGTTTACAAACAACGCTGCTAGATTAACAGCAGCAAAAGTATACATCAACCATTCGTACTAATTTAATCTGCTAAATCTGCGACAATTGTACATGTTACGTGAGATAGACTATACATACATACGTACATAGCAGTGGCGCCCCGCTCGGAAAAAAAAAACGCTAAAAATGTCCGGATAATTTACGGAAGACTTTACGGATCTGAACCGTAAATTTAAGTTAGTTTTTTCCTGTTTCTTGTAGCTTACGCTCTAATCTGAAACAATTAGCTTGAATAAGTGAAATAATCACTTATAATCCTACTAACAAATGTATGTTAATCAGTGGGCTTCACTGCAAATATGTGCTTAAAGAGTGGAATATTAAAAAAAATAGTATATATTTTTTTAATTCAGTAAAATTTTGCAATTGAAATTAACTGTACTAATCTACTTATCCAAGTGGTGTAGTTTTTAAAAAAATATGCAGTAAAACTCCAATAATGTGGAACAATTTCAGCTATTTAGAATTTAGACGGTAGTAAGGAAAGTACGAACACTATCAAAGTTACAAGAAAAAAATTGTTCGTTGATAAGGCGACGAAGCTCCAAATATTTTAGTTCGTTTTCCAGTGACATGTTTAATTATTAAAAAAATTAACAGACAACCAGATACAATGCATACTAACATATTAAAAGTATGTTTTAAAAAATAATATTTTTGTAAAACAAAAATAATAAAGTAGCAATTAACTATCGTACATACACATTTTTATTTTATTTTACGTAGGACTCAGATAATTTCTTATAGGCACATTTTATCCGTCATTTGAGGAAAATATTTTATAACAGTGCACAACCCACGGGATGTTAGATCCAGGGACGTTTCAACGTTTAAGGAAGTCTGATGAAACGCAAAAAAAGTTTTATTTATGAATAAAGAGATTCTATAAATAAAATAATCGTTAATAAATTGTGTGTAATATGCCTTTAAAATGTCAAACTTTCACCCCACCTCCAAACCACCAAAAAAACATAAAATAAAATTACATTTATGACAAAGCCAAAAAAATGTGGTTAGTTCATACTAATTATTGAATATTAATCAAAAAGTCATTTAAATAGAATGCAACGTAAATTAAATGAAAGATATACATACATAAGTTGGTTTATGCCTGATGAAATTTTAAAAAAAATTGGAAACACATAGTTCCGAAGAAATTAAGAGTACTGACAGCAAGTATTCAATAAAAAATAATAAGCATATTTGCTTCACCACTTATTTACACAGTCAAATAATTATGCATGTTCGCATCAGGGCTGCGTCGTCGCGGTACGAGGTACATAAAAGGCTTGGTAACTGTACAAGCACCTCGATGCTGGTATGCACGTCTACCAACCCTGCTACTGGTACCGCTGCCTGGCCTCCAGCGTCCCGAACTACACCCCACTTGCTGCGCGGCCGCTACCAACATGAAAAAGAACGAAATCGCCCGTCGCCACACAGAAAAACAAAATTTTTGTACTTTTACGAAACATTCCTTAGGAAACCTGTTGCCAAAAAATAGTTTGGAATACCGCAAAAAAAAAGTATGTTTGTATAGCATTTTGCTATTGTTATTTTAGGATGTAGTAAACACGTTTTGGAAACAATACTGCAAATTTCGTGTCACGTTTACGAAATATGTCACATAATTTAAAATTTTGATTGGTTTTATACAAGCATAAATGTTTTAAACTATGGGAAAGTTATTTGAGTATTCAATAATTTAATTTTATAGAATTTTTTTATGCTTATTAATGCGTGCATTTAATACGGAAAAAATTTCAGGGTACGGTATACAAATAACGTTAACTAACCTAGGTACTCGGACAACACAAAGCATGAATGTCCGGGCAAGAATCCGAACCCAGTATTACTGCGAATATTATTTTTTTTGTAGAGATACAGTTTATTTCACGTAAATGTACAAATTTACAAATATATGTAGTTTTAAATTATAATATCGGTTACATTTACAAAAAAAAATTACAGTGCATTAATTATTTACTTATGATGTTCGTTTTGCTGCTTAAGGGCCCGACCTGTTGACTCATTGCCGACCTCCGTAGCGCAGCCGGGTTCAAGAGTAGGATTTATGCTTTCTTTTCACTACCATATCTCGGAAGGCAAATGTTAACCATTTTGGAATCTCTCCCCCTGGACTGTCCAAGTCACGCCATGGCTAGAGACCTGCAAAATTCGCGGTTTCGATGGCCTTCAGGATAGACTGCAAATACCTCTGTACACTTGGGCAAATAACGCAAGTTCATTGGCTGCCGACTTGTAAGTCGTCTCAGCTGGTTTGTCTGTGGTTCGATCCTTCTTTGGTTGAGGGTTTATAACTGGTTGAGATTCGTCCAGATGAACAGTAAGCCAATAGAAAAATTATCTAAGAGGTATATGTGTTTGAATTCTAGCCTATCACCGAATGAATGAATCCGCGAATTTTGCAGGTCTCTAGCCATTACATAGTGTAGGACCACGTACTAAGTTCTGGTTCCGAAGGCAAAACTAAATAATAAATAAATAAATCGCGCGCGTATATTCTGTCTCGTGTAACTTGTCTGAAATTTGTAAGTTCTCGGAAAGCAGCCTTCCTGCACACTGCTGTTCTGTCAATAACGTTCGTTAACGAGGCATTGCGAGCGACAGTTTTGTGAAATAGATGCCATACAGATTTTTTTTTTTTTTTTTTTTTGCAAAATATTCCTTGGGAAACCGGTTGCCAAGAAATCGTTTGTAGGTAACAGTACAAGAAAGATATTGTAACTTTGCACAACACATTATTATGGTTATTTTTGTATATATGTATGAAATACTTTTTTTTTGTTTCGAGATAATACTGAGTACTTGTTAACGAAAGTTGGCGCATAATTTAATGTTGCAATTGATGAATCTTTCTAGCATAAATATTTTGAACCATGGAAAAAAATCTAGTATACAATTATTGGACTTTATTTTGTTTTATTATGCTTAAGAATGCGCGCATTTGATACTTAAAGCTATTTAAGAAACGGTTTACTAATAATTTTAACTACTGAAGGTACTGGGACAACACTAAGCTTAAATGCCCTGGTGAAAATCTGAACCCATTATTCAGTGATACAGTTCTTTTCAAATATCTGTAATTTTGCATGAATATTTCTGTAGCGTAGCTCACTTTTCGAGAACCGTCTAAATCGAGACGCACGTTGCACGAAACACACTATACATCCCGTAGCACCAGAAACGCGCGTGCCGGAAACGCAATGGCGATTGGGCAAGTCTCTTGAGCGGCGTCCAGGAGGGGGGAGAGAGAGGAGAGAGAGAGAGATAGAGAAAGAGAGAAAGAAGACATTCAGCAGTTAAAGCGGCGCGGCTATCTCTGCGATTTATCTAACAGCGCTGTCGCGGGATTCTTCGCCGCGCCACACATACCGAGCAGAGGAGCCGCGAGCTACGCAACGCCACGGCCCGAGGCTACGCATACTAACAGCGGTAGAGACAAGCAGCCGAGTTGAGATGAACAATCGATTTAAAATCGATTAAAAACCGATTAAGCCATCATCGAAATATCCCATTCCCCCCAGCCTTTTTTCCCTCCACCATCCTACTTCCCGAGCACAATAAAATTAGTAAAAAAAAATAATAATAAAATAATAAATACTTATCACGCGAATGGAGGCAAGGACACTTTCAAGATGATCGTATTTCTTGCAGATGATTCAAGGATACCATGAAACCAACAACTTAAAGGAGATTGTTTTTATTTTAACAGTTCATTACAAAGTGGATTGAAAGAGAAGTATCCTATCACAGGTAAGAAGAGAAATAACTGGTTTCTTAAATGTACACTTAAGAGTAAAATCGATTCAATACTGCATGGATGTACATGAATTATAGATGTACAAAATA
Source organism: Bacillus rossius redtenbacheri (assembly GCF_032445375.1). NCBI lineage: Eukaryota > Metazoa > Arthropoda > Insecta > Phasmatodea > Bacillidae > Bacillus > Bacillus rossius. Next base: position 344,865,064 of record NC_086330.1, on the reverse strand, counting down.
ATTTCCCATGCTTTGCGTGCGTCATACAGTTTTTCTGCCGCAAATCGATATAATAACAGATTATGAAGACTATGATTTTTTTCCATTACAAAACTACGGACACCTATCACCCACTCCACCAGGCCGAACCCAGCACATGGTGTCCAATGGGACGAAATTACCCTCAAGAGACAAACAAGCATATGCTGCAGACACAAAACATTGTATGTCACAATTGGTAGGTTTACGTGAGATTAGAAAAAAATACTGTCTCTTGAACCAACTCTTTATCACGGAATTTTTTTCGGGGTTGATATTTTTTTCAACAATTGGTAATAGTATTACATGTTGCGCACGGAAGTTTCGCTAATTTTTACGTTAATGCGAGATGTCGCATGTATTGTAAAGTAACCAAAAATTGAAATACAATGCGTCGCCCTGTATCGGCGAAAATAGCTATTTGTGTATTCGTGTGTCTGCGTATCTTAAAATACAAGTTTAAAAAAAATGGCTACTAACTATGGTATGTATCACGTGCCAAGTAGTATTCTAAACCGTTTCACAAAGGGAGTACAAATATACCACCTACTGACATTTCGAACGCAACTTGATAATGAACTAAAAAAAAAGGAAAAGATTCTCATACATCTTACCGTATTGTAGCTTAGTTTAAGGTTCATAGAATTATGATTTATAAATGGAAGTCAATCATGTTGTTGATGGAACTAGATAACTCACCGTTCAGCCAGTCGAATATGGTCTGAGAAGATTGGACTCACCTGAAACATATACAGATTTTTTTTTAGTAAAACTCCAACGCATATTTTCAAGATTTCTTTCAAATATGCTACACTGCCATCAGCTAATATATTTCTTTTAAATTTCATAATCACGTAAACGTTTTGCTAACTTGTTCCAAATAAATAAATTTAGTGTATCATGTGTAGTATTGTAGGAAACTGTTATTCAAGATGTTTGAACTACAGTTGAATGCTACGTAACTGAAAAAAAACCTTGTTATTTGATTGCTTATTAAACAAACACATTTGCAAACATAAAGTAGAATGGCCTCAAAAAATATGGATACTATACCTAATACAAAGCAAAAAATGGACCATGCCAGAAATTATTCCAAAATTGAATAGCCTGTGTGTATGCCTATGGGTATAAAACTTGAACCAAAATTATTGCTAAACAACCTAGCACACATCAATGAAAGGTTAGAACGTACATTTGTAAAATACTTTTCATAAATATTATCAGAAGTACATAGCGATTGTAAAGACAAAAAATGACGTGACTATTTTTTTTTCGTACTAACATCGTAAGAAACATTGAATGATAAAATATATAATGCATTAAGCTGCATCTGAAGTATTGGTATTTGAATCACAATATTCAATGTAGCCAATCTCTGTTATAAAAACATCGACCCCTCACAGGAAAATGTTTTCTGTACTTTTAAAAAAGATTTCTTTGGAAACGAGTTGCCAAGAAATAATTTGTAATATGTACTACAGTAATATATTTGAAATTTGTACAACTCATGGCTATGGTTATTTTTGCATATATGAAATACATTTTTTGAGTTAATACTGCTTATTTCTTACAAAAATTGACGCATAATTTTATATTTTATTTATGTTTTATTCAAACATATATTTTTTTTAGAACCAAGGAAAAGTTAATCGAATATTCAACTATTGGAGTTTATTTTGTTTTATCGTGCCTATTAATGTGCGCAGTTAATACTGGAAAGCTAATCAGGGAACGGTTTACAGATAACCATTAACTATTAGAGGTACTATTCCAACACAAAGCCAAAATTTCCGGGTAAGAATCTGAACCCAGTATTACTGCACTATTTTATTGCGATATAGTTGTTTTCATGTAAATGTACAAATTTATAAATATGTAATTTTACGTGAATATTTCAGTTCAATTTTGATGTGTTATGTCTAGGGACACCTGTATTTCGCGATTTAATTTCATGTCAAGGTATTTCATAAAACACTGTAGCTTTTTCTAAGAGTCATGGAAAATTGTGAGGGTGCAGCAGTACGGTGACCACATTCTTATTGGCCCCGTCAAGAGCGGGACGACACCTCTCCCCGACCTCAGCCAATAACCACAGGAGAAAAGCTACAGTATTTTGTGAAATACCTTGACACGAAATGTATTCGCGAAATACATGTGTCTCTAGTTATGTCTTATGTGTAGAGACCTGAAATATTCGCGTTTTATCTGTAGATAGGCTTAAAATGCGTTCTCATTGGACCATAGGTAGTTCCGACACTCCCTGAAGGACAAGAAACCAATATCAACACTACAAAACTCAAATGACCAAATCACACGCAATCCAGCTGGAAGGTAAACTGAGGCGGCAGCCACTGGACGGTGGACACAGACTTATTTGTGCACAAGGCTGTGGAGTTCATCCTGGAGCCAGAAATTAACGCGAATTTCGCATGATCATAGATATAATGATCACAGGCGTTTTTCAAACCGCTACTACTTCAAAAAGTTTATATTGCAGATAGTATTTTCTCCTGTCATGTCTAAACCGTTAATAATTAATTCAAATTAGAAGTTAGTAAATATAATATAAAATATAAGTTTGTTTAGTTCTACGTATAATTTATTACTAGGAGGACAACAGTTGGACGAATTACACAAAAATAAGAATTTTATTCACAAACATAGTTCTGTTTTCTAAGACTCGCTGTAAGCCAGTGGTCTTGAGAATGAGTTCGTGTTATACCCTGAGATATTTATACCCAGTGAAATTTAAAATTAACTATAAATTTGGTGACCCAATATACCTATTTTTATATATTAAATTGAACACTAATATTTTAACATAATCAGAAATTTTGTACATACTTCAAAGTGTCCTACCTAAATCCTGTGTTTAATAATATAAAATATTACGTTAAATATTATGTGTACTAGCAAGTGTGTTTAAATACTATAATAATACGTATCAGTAAAGTAATTTTTAAAAACCTTTTCATAAAACATACTTGTGTGTCTCATACAGATTGTTATTACATATGTATAATTATTATATGTAAGGAATTATGCGTATTTAATGTCATATATATGAATGTGTTCGTGACATAATTTTATGTTTATTAAAACAGTTAATACAATCGTATTGGTGGGTGTTATATGCATACATACCTATAAACACCGATAATATATGATATTAATCGCATATTATTGTATCAACATATAACTTTCCATTTCAAGTTAGAGAATATATAGGGACTGGTAAAAATTCGCGGTTTCGATGACGTTCAGGATAGACTACACAGTCCTCTGTATACTCCGTGCAAATAACGCCAGTTAATTGGCTGCTGACTTGTGAGTTGCAACAACTGGTTTGCCTGTGATTCGATACTTCTTTGGTTGAGGATATTCTCATTGGCTTAGAGTCGTCCACATGAACAGTCAGCCAATAGCTAAAGTACCTAGCTTAGAGGTATAGTAATTTTTTCCGGTCTCTAGTCACGTGTTCATTGACTGCTGTCACATTTAACCTTCTCTCCTAATCGCACATTATATGGTAAGCTGTTTTTTTGCCAATGTGTTTGTCATTGGCTCTATTCCTTCAAGGCGTGGGCGTATTTAAGGAAGTAAGGGGAGGGGGGCAGAAAGTAAAGGGGTCTGCTCCCTGTAATTAAAAAAAAAACCCACATTGTGGAATTTTCGTAATTGTGAAACCAGGATGATAATGGAAATAATAAAGAAAAACAATGTTTTGAGGAAAATGTTTAGAATATGATTACGTTTTCCGCGTATTGCATGCAAATAGGTGTAGGTCGCCCAACAAGATTACTTGTGTCGTTTAACCCACACGTGCAAAACCCTTAGGCTTCCATAAATAACACCATTTCTGAAAATCATATTTGCGCCATTGCTTCAGGGCGTGTCAAATAACCACGGTACCAATGACAAGCGTCGCTTGGCTTGTGGGTTCTAGCCGTGTTGAAGGAGAAGATTCCACCGACGTTTCGCTCATCCTTATGTCGCCATGTTCAGGGTGGCAGTAACCTACTTGAGTTTGAGCAGGCAACTGCAAAGTCAACCGAAACGTCTGTGAAATCTCCTTGGACACGGTAAGAACCCACAAGCCAAGCAATTTTAGACAATGGCCTCAAAAGCCTGAGATCCTTAATAATAATAAATAGAAAAATAAATAAATTCGCGGGTTTCATGACCTCCAGAAAGGCTTCCACGTTCCTCTGCACACTCGGGCAAATGCCACCTGTTCATTGGCTGCTGACTAGTGAGTCGTCTCGACTGGGTAGCCTGTGATTCGATACTTATATGATTGCGGGTCTCTAATTGGACCACAGTTCTTCAGATTAACAGTGAACCAATGACAGAAGCAGCACAAAGGTATAGTTATTTTAATTTTAGCGTATCACGAAATGAATCCGCGAAATGTTATGGTATCTACAAATAAATGACAAGGATCGTTTAAGTGTACGAAATATTAGAGACTCTCAACAAAAGAAGTATTGAATCAAAAGTTACCCATTTGAGAAGCCTCACAAGTCAGCAGCGAATGAATACGGACAGGAAAAATTCACTGTTTCATTGACCTTTAGAATGGATTCCACAATCATCTACGGCCACTTGCTCATTGGCTACTGACTTGTAAGACCTGGTGTTTGAGTTGTTTGTGATTCTATACGTCTCAGGCTGAAGGTTTTTCATTGGCTCAGAGTCCTTCTAGCCAACTGTGGTCCAATGACAAGCAGAAAAAAAGGTACACGTGTTTAGCTTCCTGTCGCTAGAGATAGCCATGGCTGGCCAATTCTAAAACAAAGCACATGATGCATGCTAACCTTTCTGCATGGCTGAAACCCAACACGATTAGGCGTATAGGCTTCGATCTGAGACCTACTTTAGAATCCTCTCTAACCCAGACCCCTCCCCAACAAATATATTAGGAAAAAAATAGCTCGCGCGTCCCGCTGACGTGGCGAGGGAACATCGTTTCGACCGCATTTACCCGGGCGTAACTCGAACTTTCGAGCACCGTTTCGTTTTCCAGGTGGTTTGAACACCAGTGTTACCTTACAGGTCAGTTAGTCTTATATCTTTTCAATGTAATGTATATAACGTATATTTAAATAATTTGTAGTTCTAATTACTTTCCCACAGCATATAGCCTATGCTTACATTATAATTTTGTTTTATATCAGTTTGATGCATTTAATCAAGCTACCGTTACTCAAAAAAATTATAATGCTCAACAAGTTAATGCATAATATATATTTTTTATTATTGATAAAATGACAGATTAATTTGTGTATATGAAAAATAAGACTAACTCCTGTATAGTTTCTTTGGTGAGTTTATATTGCTTTATTATAATTGTGAAACAATTAAGTGTGTTTTGTATCGATTGGTTAAGTAGGCCTATAAGAAAAGGCATATTGCGTCTCATGACTTGGTCGAGATAACAAGAAAGACTAAAAGTAGATAAATGAATTAAAACACGTGTCGAGGCGCCGTAGACCTTAAAAAGTGCAAGGTGATAGAAGGAAGAAAAAAAAAAAGACCTTCACTTTTTAATTTTTTTTGCGTGCCATTCACGGCGCGACCACTCGTCACTCGAGTGCGAAGCAACGTCTGAGACATTCACGACTGTCGCCCCCCCCCCCCCCCAACCCCTCTTGCGGGATGTGTTCTCCAGAAACAGAAGGAGGGTGAGAAAAGGAGGGGGGGGGAGATAAAGACGGAGCACCACGGCGAGATGAGCTCCCCTCCCCCCCTCTCCATGGTTCGCCAGGCAATTAAAATAGTTTTTGTTTCTTTCGTCGCCGTTTCATCTCTCGAGGGATGGAGGAAATAAAAGTGGAGGGTAACAGGTTGACTGCAGAGAGAGAGAGAGAGAGAGAGAGAGAGAGAGAGAGAAACACAAAAGAAGAGTCTTCAGGTTTGCCGAAGGGGGCGGGCGCAGTTTCCCGAAAGGCGGCATTCGCTCACGAGTGACAAAGACGGGAAGTTGTAAAGAGTGGGGTGGGAGAAGGGAGAGAGGAGGAGTGGGAGGAGGAAGAGACGATGGGAATAATTGGGCGGCTGTCTCTCTGTAGCGTCGAGACGAACTGAGAATCCCGCAGGAAACTCTACCTAAATAGTCCAGGAAACCAAGACTTAAAAAGGCACAAACCTGTGAAAAATTTGTCCAAAGCTGAATTTTTGCACAGTTGTAGATTTGACTATGCTTAATAACATACCGAAAGTTTACCGCTGTAGACCTTGTGCGTATCGCCGAAAATTTGCATTTAAGTCCTAGATGACAGCGACTTACATCAGTCCATTAAAATGCTACCCATTTGTACAGTTTTTCATTTAGACTGTCCATAAAACTACCAAAATAATCTTGAGACTCTAATACAGCCATTAATGTTGTAAAAAGCATAAATTGTTAATATTAAAGATGTGATATCAAGCGATTAATTCATGACATATTATTTTTTATCTTTGCCACTCAGATAAAAATACTATTTACACCAATTTGAAGAGTCCAATGCGAAAAATGTCCAAATAAATGTTTTTGGTTATACCTTTAGCTTTAAGACAGTATATTTATAAAGAGTCTAACGTAATTAGTTGGCTCATTAAAGCGGCCCGAACGTTGCAGTGTACTGCGGCCGTACTGATCTCTCACGGCCACCGCCGTTCCAGCGCGGCATTGCGACACTGCGTACTGCGACACTCATTCAACTGGGTCTTATTTAGGGATTACTTAAAACATAGCTAATTCATATGAGAGGGTGTATGATACATGTAATGAGATATGCATTTTTTTTTCTTATATGAATGTTTTTTGATACAATAAAATTAACAATAAACGATTTCTGCTTGGAACTTGTAAATGAAAAACTCTAGAGGACCTCTGGTTTTATATCTGCGTGGATTTATTCTGTTTCAAAAATTTTATTATTAAAAATTATTTTTTTAGCAACAAATTTTTTTTAATTTCTGATACATCGTTTTATTTTCGATCAGAACAATGCAAAATTTGAATGTAGCCTGTATTCGACAAAATGAAAAATTATATATTTACTTCTTTAAAATCAGTTGACTACATAAAAATAGAATAAAACGATACATCGTAAATGTACTCTTCCTGAGTTTTTTTTCACTTAAAAAACATAATTCCTATAATAATAGGTTGTTTTTTTTTCTTTCAGAAAATAAATAAAACACGAGTTGTGTTGTAAAACGTATAGGTAGCATTACATATTCAGTTTTTTTTTAAATAAGTTAATGTATTTGAGTGCTGCGCCTAGCTGACGTAGTTGGATTGCTAGTGGCAAAGAGCGGTGGTGGATGGATTTGCAAGAGTTTGACCGTTTTTTTTATGACGCTACCTGTGAGAGGGTGTTCGTACCAGAAATCCTAACGGCTAAGGAAACTATCCATTCTCTGTAGTCACGTACGGGTGTGCTACTCGCGCAATATCGTCAAATATCACAACTTTCCGGGACGTTCGGTCATTTCTCGGTTAGCTCTGGTTTCACCAGAACAAAATCTTGTCTGTAGTGATTTCATATTCCTATTACCGTAGTAGTATGGCGTTTGAGAACAAACCAAGTTTGCTGTATACTGGGAGCCTACTTAAAAAAAGTATTTATAGAGTTATTAAATTATTTACGAAACACAATTTTGTGGATCGTTTGGGAAATTATCATTTAGGACTTAACTGCTCGTTATTGGTGTGACGCACAAGGGTTACATCGGTAAACTTTTGACATGTTACTAAGAAACGTTTATTCTACAACTGTACAAAGTTTCTGCTTTGGGATAATTTTCCATGTTTCTTAACAGCGAAATTCGTCCCGACCCCAAGCCGACTTCGGCAACCTCACAGTAGTACACACTACACGGCTCGGATAGCTTCAGGGGTCAAACAAATTGTATGAGACCCTTAACAAATATACCCATTTAAAGAAGAATAAATATGCAACAACGTTTATTGAAAGCGATTTTCACGTAGGGCTCTTTATATTTATGTAAGATGTATTAACTTTTCCGTAAAATTGAATGAAAATGAATTTCTCAACTTTAATGATTTAAATTGTCTATTTTATATAAAGATGTTAAAACTGTGTACTTTTTATCACTATCTTCAGATAGGGCAATGTTTCTAGATTATTTTGAGTTCCATACTGTCAGTCTACTCCATAAACTGCATTTATAATATCCATTATACTGAATCGTTGCAAAAAATGGTCATTTTGGGCTTAACTGCTCGTTATTGGTTTGATCACAAGGTTTGCATCGGTAAACTTTTGACATGTTACTAAGAAACGTTCATTCTCCAACTGCACCAAGTTTCTTCTTTGGGATAATTTTCCATGTATTAAAAACCTTTGTTTCTTTACAGCGAAATTCGTCCCGACCCGAGCCTACTTCGACAACATCGCAGTAGTATACACTACGCGGCTCGGATCGCTTCAGCGGTCAGACTAATTGTATGAGAGACATAAAAAATATACCAATTTAAAGATGAATAAATATGCTACAACGTTTACTCTAAGCGATTTCCATGTTGGGCTCGTTAAGTTTATGTAAAATGTATTTATATTTCCTTAAAATTGAATGAAAGTGAATTCGTTAACTTTAATGATTTAAATTGTCTATTTTATAGAAAGATGTTTAAACTTTGTACTTTTTATCACTATCCTCAGATAGGGCAATGTTTCTAGATTATTTTGGGTTCCATACTGTCAGTCTACTCCATAAACTGCATTTGCAATATCCATTATTGTGAATCGTTGCCAAAAATGGTAATTTTGGGCTTAACTTCTCGTTTTTGGTGTGACGCACAAGGTTTGCATCGGTAAACTTTTGATATGTTACTAAGAAACGATCATTGTACAACTGTACAAAGTTTCTTCTTTGGGATAATTTTCCATGTATTAAAAACCTTTGTTTCTTTACAGCGAAATTCGTCCCGACCCGAGCCTACTTCGACAACCTCGCAGTAGTATAGACTACGCGGCTCGGATCGCTTTAGCGGTCAGACACATTGTACCAAGCTCTCAACAAATAAACTAATTTAAAGTTTAAGAACTTTGCAGCTACTTTTATTTAATGTTTTCACATCGGGCTCTTCGTGTTTTTGTAATACGTATTTCCATTTGTGCCCTTTTTTTTCATAACACCTCTCTTCTAATGTTATTGAATAAATATCATATTTAGTCAAACGTAGTGAAATATTGTTATATTTAATCATTGAGAATAATGTTTTGAGTAAGTTTTGGTTTGCTATTCTGAAAGTATAGTATAGTAATTACGTTATAGTGCCATATTGTTGAGTGGTCAATAAAGTATTATTTAGGACTTAACTTCTCGTTTTCGGTGTTCCGCGCAAGGTTTGCGGAGGTAAACATTTCAAATGTTGCTAGAAATCTTGAATGTTACCACTGTTTTAAATTTCAGTTAGGAGCAAATTTTACAAAGATTAAAAATCTTCGATTTCGTGGGAGTGAGAGTGGCCACAGCGCTTGCGGCTGTGGCTCTGTCGCAGTGCGTAGACGACATTGATAAGCTCGGGAGTCTCTAGTGATACTATAAATTAAGCTGGACTTTTGAGAGATATGTCCCTGTAAAGCTTAAGAACTATACAACAACTTTTGTTTAAGAAATATTTGCGTAAGACCCTTTATTTTTAAGTGAATTGTCTTTTTATTGCCTTGACTGATGTAAAAAAACTAATTTCATTAATTAAACATTATTTTTCTTACCTTTATTATCAACACTTAGCATTTTATTCATTATAAATGTGAGTAGTAGTGCTTTAAGATTATTTTCATATAGCTATCGAGAGTCTACGGTAAAAAGTGCGTAAATGGGAATCATTTTAATGAACTGCTGCAAGTCGCTGTCATCTAGGACTTAACTGCAAATTTTCAGTGATACGCATAAGGTCTACAGCGGTAAACTTTCGGTATGTTATTAAGCATAGTCGACTCTACCACTGTGCAAAAATTCAGCTTTGGACAAATTTTTCACAGGTTGAAACCTTTGTTTCCTGGGCTAAAAGAGGAAGTAGGTGTATTCGTGCCAGCCCCGAACACATTTTTTTTTGGATTCAACCTTTGAATTCAAACACTACGCGCAAACTGCTTTTACAATAATTTTACTCATATATTCATATTGTCTATCAAGCAGAAAATATCATTGTTTTACAACGAAGCACAGGATAATTAATTTAAACCAACCGACTAGGAAAATACAAAATATTTAACGCTTTATGAACAGCAAAATAACGTCTGCCTTAGATATAACTACTGAAAAATAATTTAAAGTAGTAATTTCAATCAAAGGTGATTTTTTTTATTCTAGTAAAAAGTACAGGAAATAGACTAAAAGTAGATATACAAACGCAAGCTATATTTTGTGAGTAATATATTTCTTGTAAAATATAGTGTACTAGCTCATGCGCCCGTGCTTCGATACAGCAGTCTTCAGGCAGAACACTCTCGCATCGCTCATTACATATGCCCCTCCTTGTGGGTACGCCACTGCCGCACCTCGGCTAAAAAATAATAATACTGATTTTTGAAAATCACTACTCACGAAACAAAAAACAAAAGTTAGAACTAAGACAACCGGAAGGAATATTAGTTTCAACAAATTTTTTAGGGTCTTCAAGTTTGCATTTATTCGACCAACATTACCTAAGCTGCAATACCCAGTGCTGCCCGTGCACGAACACGTTATGATCATTTATTTACAGTTGGCGGGAGTGGCTGTGACGGCATTCCTGGCACATTTAACTAATTAAAAAAAATCGCTAGGAGGCATCAACAGTGCAAAAGCAGTGGCAACTCGTCATCCATAACCATCCTTTGTATCCTGCATACTCCTAAGCAATTAATACATACGCTTGCATCCCGCATGCCTGTACCCAGGGTTTTTCCTGTGTCCATGCAGGTGTTATCTGGGCCCAACTTGACATAGTTCACAAGCTAACTTTAAGTCAGGGGAGCTATAGCCATGGCGCCGATCCAGGGTCGCAACTAGAGTCTCTGGCACCCGGGGCATGAATGTAGTCAAGCGCTCCCCCCCCCCCCACTCTTTTTTTGGACATACCACACCAATAAAGCGGGGGGTCCGGGGGCCCTCCCACGGAAAAATGGTGCTATTTAAGCAATTTACATACCTACATGTAACAGTTTTTGTGCTACTTTACCTTCCATGCATGAACCCACTATGTCCATAAAGTAGTCCGTATAATCACTAGACTTGTTCATTAAATATATGTTGAGACATTATATTGTAAATCAGATTAGACATTCCTGGCATGGAAGTTAAAAAACTTTTTACCAGTTACCAGTTGTAGTAGGAATTACAGTGCAAGCGATTTCAGCGCCCCGACAGCTTTGCGCCCGGGGCGTATGCCCCGCTTGCTCCCCCCTAGTTGCGGCCCTGCGCCGATCGCTGCCAAGTCTGGCCAATCACATGACAATGCTCACGATGTATGCGACCCTCTCCCTGCATGGCTAATCCCAGCACGACCAGGCGTACAGACTTCGGCCTGGGACGCACATAGGTCCCACCCTAACCCGGACCCCTCCTAAAAATAAACTTAGTTTTTAGTTGGGTTAGGAGAAAAAAACCTATGTCTTAGCATGGCCCACCTGAAAGTCCTCACCTCCAGTTTTGGCCTGTGTTTTGTTGAAATTTTGGTCCTTATGATCCTGCTGAACAATACTTGCAGCCGAAACCCCATCTGGGAGACGTATTTGCTGAACAACTTAGCTTTGATCCGGCACCAGAAAAGTCCTCAGCTACCGGACCATCGGAAGTTCACCAGTAAAAATAATTATGAGAGGGGGTCCATTATAACCATTATGTAATTTTTTAATTAGAAAGTTTTCTTAAAAGTTGAGTTTTAAAAGAAAATTTATTGTCGCGTTAAAACCTCCGGGGGACAGTAAATTTTTAAAACTCCAACGTTTACACATAGAAATTAAAAGAAATTATTTTGTTTGAGAAAATAAAACTTAATATTTTATATTGTGGTTTTTATTTAATTGTTTTAAATAATTTGTTCTTGAATAAATTGTTTGGTGATTTCGTTAAGGTGAGTCGTAAATACATGTCTCACACACATGTCAAGTTTGTGTGAAGGACATGCTTACAATTAACACGTGTTCAAACCGGCATTAAATATATACTGTACTTGGAAACAAAATTCCTGTAGCTTCTGTGTATCAGGGCTCTTAATAAAGAGGAAATACATTCTTGTAGCCCACTAAGGATTACAATATTGATCCTCCAAAATAATCGATATGAAACTTTATGCAGTTAAGTTGCTGTGAAGTTCTTATCCTGTCTTCGCTTGTTTTTTTTTAATCCTGGGACGGAAGGGTCAAGGACCTCCCCCCCCCCCCCCCCCGGCCTGTTGTTGACCGTTATAGCTGACGCGTCAGCTCGCGTGGCGTGCATAATGGATTCGATCCCAATACCTCGACGTGACTCATTTACGAGAAAAAAGTCGCGAAACCGCGCGAAGTAAACCCTAGAAAATAAAAGACGGAGGCTGCATCCGTATACGCAGAGGTGCGTCCATAGCATGCACATCCCTACATCCCTTAGCAAATGCAGCCACAATGTAAAGCATCTCTAAGGGATGTTTGGTGTTCGAATACTTTAACTGCTGTTGACAGGTGGTCGTACAAATGTTCCAAGCATCCTTTTTGAGTCGTGATAACAACGAATATTCAGCAAAACGTAATTATCTGGAATTTTAAATTTTAATGTTACGTGGATGTCACAAATGTAACGATCAAAATAAAAAAATGTTATTAATCAGAAATTATTAAAGAACCTTATAATAAAGCATTAAATACATCTAAACGTTTAAGTTTTAATACTTATATTTATATTTTTACCTGTCTCTATTTGATTTATAAATTACACTATTTATATATTCAACAAATCTTGTACAACAAAATTATGAAACATTTTTTACTAACAACAGAAAACACTATTCCAACGTAATGGAAATATTGAGTTCAGTGGAGGTCATTGTGATAATAACTCAGAAGCAAAGCAAAGATGGCCGCGTACACTACGATGGATTTTTAGCGGATTCTTTAGCTAAGGGATCCAAAGACGCTAGTATTCGGATGCAGCCGGAGATTTTGAAACGCCTTGGATGTCCACCTGGTGGGGCAGGACTGCCGAGAGGTTTGCCTATGCCTCAGGCCGTTAACGATCTTACCACATCTCTCACGACACAGCTACTCCATCGTAAACATATATATTGTACTACAAAGTTTGTCACTCATTGCCAAACACAATAATTCGAGCGGCGTATTTGTGACAATACGTGGCGTGCTGCTCAAGCTATTTTATGGAACGATTTAGCATCGTACAATATAATTAATACTAATAAAGTTACTACTACGCCACCAAAAAATATGAAATTTTTTTTGCAAACATTTATTAAAGTTACGGAATTCAAAATCAAGTTCCAAGCACAGTCAAACCACTTATTTAACTATAAATACAGGTTAAGTTAAAACATATTTCATTTCCATTGTGTGTAATATAACTAAGACTTGAATAAAACATTAACGGTTTTTGTTTACTCCCCGTGCAGTAAATATTGAAACTATTTCTACTAAATTATGGACTGTTTAGAAGGGGCGCCCACTCGGAAATGTAAGTTACAGGATAAAAAAAAAGCACTTAACCAGTATGATGACATTAGGTCATAAAATCTAGTCCGGTCTGATTTCAAACATAAAATAGCTATTTCACACTTAGCTGGGATTCAGACCACGGGTAATCTAGTTTAACAAGATATAAAAATGATTCTAATAAATGTAGTAAATATAAAGACTATTAGCTAAATCGAAATTACCGTGATCATATTTTTGATAGCA